>NC_090941.1:1155124299-1155436725 GCF_040938575.1 Ambystoma mexicanum | reverse complement strand
GGACTTCAAGGGGAAGACACTAGCAGCACACAATCCTCACCGTTCTAACACCTTCTCTATTTCCATTGACTTCATAGGGATCACCCACCCAAATATATAGCTCTTGCCGACTGGGAGACTCAACAGGATGAAATGTGTAAACCGAATGGTAGTGCGGAAAAAGGGCCAACAAAGGATGTCTTTCTCTTTTTTAATGTGAAGTGGAAAAAAACAAAGGTGAAGTAGTTCCTTGGTTTTGTAGACAGTAGGGGAATAGTTCTATTTTGATATTTGTGTTTGTACCATCCTGCGCTGCCATCATTTCCAGGGTCTCTAGGCACTCTGCAAGTCCTGAAAGAGAGGAGGGTGGGTGGGTGAGGTTAGTGGGGAGAGCGGGGAACATGCAAGCTAACTTTGCTGTTGTGTTGATGGGTGCAGGGGAGTGCTTGAGGGGATGCAACTTCACTTTTCTCTCATTGTGGCTGTCAGAGCCTGCTCCCTCTCTCTCTCTCTCACTCTCTCTGGCTCCCTCTCTCTCTCACATAGATACATTTGCCCTGTCTGCCACAGAGATCTGGGAATTGACAAATGTGCAAAGGGGGAAGTATAGGGGCTCCACTCATTACCATATGCTAGGTGCTAAGGATGATGGGAGGAAAGATGTTTTGGATAAGAGAAGCAGATCCCTGAGACATGAGGACCCCATGCCCCCATTCAGCTGCCATAGTGCATAGGTTGGCAGGCTTGTCCCTGAGTCAAACCTCACTCTAATTTCCTCAGGTATTGCGCTCAGTGTCCACCCGGGGCATTTGCCCGCCAGGCGTTTGTAAGGCGATCGGGGCAGGGCCCAGAATCTCTGGCGCTTTCGCCCAGAAATCTGTTCCGGTGTCTTCTGCAGTCCTCAAACTCTTCTGACACTGCGCACACAGCCAAAGGACAGAATGAAATGGAATGAAATCCCCCTGCCGCCATTCCCCTGGTTTTGTAGCTGTTCCATAACTTCAGTTTCAAAATGATGCTGAAATGCTGCCAGTGGTTCTTCATGGTGAAATGAGGAGCAGGACAGATAAAAGGTGGAGACTGGATACCTTCAAGTGCCCCATGAAGCTTGGTGTTCCACCAGTTGGGACTAGAGGGGTGCTGTATTTGCAGGAAGGTAAGGAGAAGCATGTTGACAGAGTAAATGGGAGAGGTTTGGGGCAGGGGGATAGGTCGGCGATCCAGTAACAATGCAATCTGGAGGAGGCCCTTCAGGGTCTCCAGTATGTGCGAGGCAGAGGGATAGCTCTGCCTTCCAATGCCTAACCCTTTAAAGTGCAGTGTGCCCAATGTAGGAGGCTTGATTTGCTGTCTTTAGCCAGACCATGTGTGAATGAAGCTTGCAGTGAGGTTGCGCCCATTCTCTGTGACAGGAGTTTGTCCTGCTGCACCCGTTCAGTAGGAGGGAAGCCCCTGTTGTAGCACTGGGTGAGTGAAGCTTCCCCCGCTGTCGCCCTCGGCCGGACCTGTCATGTAGTGTGACACTCAGATGTCTGTTGAAGCTGTGACGGTGAAGCAGATTTGTCAGGGCCCTGCACTTTTCTTGGTTCATCCTTGATGGCTCGGAAATATGCTGAGGAGGGTTTTAGTGGAGCTAGACATGTGAACAGCATGTCCCAAATGGCATGACACATGTTGCTTTTGTATATGTACAGAGCTTAAAATGGTTTGTAGGAGTCACCAAGAAGGAAAGGACCTTCCAATAAATCGTCCTTCCTGGCTTTCAGCACCAGCCCTGGGGCACCGGGGCCCCGGGGGGTCGAGCTCTGGAGCAGCTCAGGAGAAGCTGAGCTGAGGTGTGCCTTTGCCTTGCAAGCTCCCAGCCCTGGGCCCAGGCCCCGGCGGGGGAGGGGAGGCTGTCATTTCACAATGCTCTGCCTGCCTGAGGGTTCCGTTGGCACGGCGACAGCAGCAGGTGAGCCCTGGAGCAGGGGGCATGGAGAGGTCGAGGCAGACAGAGCTGGGAGCCCCAGGAACAGGACCCAGGCCAGAGCTGAGCCCGCCTGATCGCTCGAGGCCACTCCTCACAGGGCCTCTGCTGCTGTCAGAAGCCCTGGGGCCCTGCTACTGGTGGAGGGAGCCTTCAGGCCTCAAGGTGCACCGGCCTTCTCTGAGGCCTGTGGCTGGGCTCAAAAACAGAAGATGTGAAAAATAGGGCCCAGAAACTGCAGTGAAAACAGGTAGGTTAAGGTGTGAAAACAGAAACACCAATAAGAAAGGAAAAAGCATAGCTCCCGACACACCACCCTCATATGGACTTTGTGACCAGTCCCTGTAGATTCATTTTCAGTCCCCTAGTCAAGGCTAGGGGTGGGCAAAGTTATCCTCACTGCTGGTGGAACGATATTGCCTAAATGCGCCTCCAGCTCTGTTCTGCCTGCAGGGACTTTTTTTAGCTGTTGTGCCAATTTTCTATGCAGATTTTGCTTCCTGAAATGTGTTTTTTCCCTGAAATATCATGTTTTTGACCGCTAAAACAAAATTTCATGGAAAAAATAAATGTCTTCTGGCAAACCATCTGAAACAGTGTTTTTTTCACAAACTATCTGTTTTCAGTCTGAAACTTTTTGGGGCCACCAAAAAACAAAATTTCCCATAAAAAACAGAATTTCAGGGAGAAAAAGCCTGAAATTGGCAATTTCTCTGTGTGGGCAGAGCAGGCGAAGTGGCAGAATTTGCCCAGAATTCTGCATTGTTTCTGCTGAGCAAATTAACGGCCGTTTCGACCACCCCCTAGTCAAGGCCATGCCCTCTATGGACTTCAAGGGGAAGACACTAGCAGCACACAATCATCACCGTTCTAACACCTTCTCTATTTCCATTGACTTCATTGGGATCACCCACCCAAATATATGGCTTTTGCCGACTGGGAGACTCAACAGGATGAAATGTGTAAACCGAATGGTAGTGCGTAAAAAGGGCCAACGAAGGACGTCTTTCTCTTTTTTAATGTGAAGTGGAAAAAAACAAAGGTGAAGTAGTTCCTTGGTTTTGTAGACAGTAGGGGAATAGTTCTATTTTGATATTTGTGTTTGTACCATGCTGCGCTGCCATCATTTCCAGGGTCTCCAGGCACTCTGCAGGTCCTGAAAGAGACTAGGGTGGGTGGGTGGTTAATCGAGGTTAGTGGGGAGAGCGGGGAACATGCAAGCTCACTTTGCTGTTGTGTTTATGGGTGCAGGGGAGTACTTGAGGGGATGCAACTTCACTTTTCTCTCATTGTGGCTGTCAGAGCCTGCTCCCTCTCTCTCTCTCACCCTCTCTGGCTCCCTCTCTCTCTCACATAGATACATTTGCCCTGTCTGCCACAGAGATCTGGGAATTGACAAATGTGCAAAGGGGGAAGTATAGGGGCTCCACTCATTACCATATGCTAGGTGCTAAGGATGATGGGAGGAAAGATGTTTTGGATAAGAGAAGCAGATCCCTGAGACATGAGGACCCCATGCCCCCATTCAGCTGCCATAGTGCATAGGTTGGCAGGCTTGTCCCTGAGTCAAACCTCACTCTAATTTCCTCAGGTACTGCGCTCAGTGTCCACCCGGGGCATTTGCCCGCCAGGGCAAAGCCCGCCAGGCGTTTGTAAGGCGATCGGGGCAGGGCCCAGAATCTCTGGCGCTTTCGCCCAGAAATCTGTTCCGGTGTCTTCTGCAGTCCTCAAACTCTTCTGACACTGCGCACACAGCCACAGGACAGAATGAAATGGAATGAAATCCCCCTGCCGCCATTCCCCTGGTTTTGTAGCTGTTCCATAACTTCAGTTTCAAAATGATGCTGAAATGCTGCCAGTGGTTCTTCATGGTGAAATGAGGAGCAGGACAGATAAAAGGTGGAGACTGGATACCTTCAAGTGCCCCATGAAGCTTGGTGTTCCACCAGTTGGGACTAGAGGGGTGCTGTATTTGCAGGAAGGTAAGGAGAAGCATGTTGACAGAGTAAATGGGAGAGGTTTGGGGCAGGGTGATAGGTCGGCGATCCAGTAACAATGCAATCTGGAGGAGGCCCTTCAGGGTCTCCAGTATGTGCGAGGCAGAGGGATAGCTCTGCCTTCCAATGCCTAACCCTTTAAAGTGCAGTGTGCCCAATGTAGAAGGCTTGATTTGCTGTCTTTAGCCAGACCATGTGTGAATGAAGCTTGCAGTGAGGTTGCGCCCATTCTCTGTGACAGGAGTTTGTCCTGCTGCACCCGTTCAGTAGGAGGGAAGCCCCTGTTGTAGCACTGGGTGAGTGAAGCTTCCCCCGCTGTCGCCCTCGGCCGGACCTGTCATGGAGTGTGACACTCAGATGTCTGTTGAAGCTGTGACGGTGAAGCAGATTTGTCAGGGCCCTGCACTTTTCTTGGTTCATCCTTGATGGCTCGGAAATATGCTGAGGAGGGTTTTAGTGGAGCTAGACATGTGAACAGCATGTCCCAAATGGCATGACACATGTTGCTTTTGTATATGTACAGAGCTTAAAATGGTTTGTAGGAGTCACCAAGAAGGAAAGGACATTCCAATAAAACGCCCTTGCCTGCTCTCAGCACCAGCCCTGGGGCCCCGGGGCCCCGGGGGGTCGAGCTCTGGAGCAGCTCAGGAGAAGCTGAGGTGAGGTGTGCCTTTGCCTTGCAAGCTCCCAGCCCTGGGCCCAGGCCCCGGCGGGGGGGGGGAGGGGAGGCTGTCATTTCACAATGCTCTGCCTGCCTGAGGGTTCTGTTGGCACGGCGACGGCAGCAGGTGAGCCCTGGAGCAGGGGGCATGGAGAGGTCAAGGCAGACAGAGCTGGGAGCCCCAGGAACAGGACCCAGACCGGAGGGGGTGACTCGCCGGAGCCCGCCTGATCGCTCGAGGCCACTCCTCACAGGGCCTCTGCTGCTGTCAGAAGCCCTGGGGCCCTGCTACTGCTGGAGGAAGCCTTCAGGCCTCAAGGTGCACTGGCCTTCACTGAGGCCTGTGACTGGGCTCAAAACAGAAGATGTGAAAAATAGGGCCCAGAAACCGCAGTGAAAACAGGTAGGTTAAGGTGTGAAAACAGAAACACCAATAAGAAAGGAAAAAGCATAGCTCCTGACACACCACCCTCATATGGACTTTGTGGACAGTCCCTGTAGATTCATTTTCAGTCCCCTAGTCAAGGCTAGGGGTGGGAAAAGTTATCCTCACTGCTGGTGGAACTATATTGCCTAAATTCACCTTCAGCTCTGTTCTGCCTGCAGGGACTTTTTTTAGCTGTTGTGCCAATTTTCTATGCAGGGTTTGCTTCCTGAAATGTGTTTTTTCCCTGAAATATCATGTTTTTGACCGCTAAAACAAAATTTCATGGAAAAAATAAATGTCTTCTGGCAAACCATCTGAAATGGTGTTTTTTTCACAAACTATCTGATTTCAGTCTGAAACTTTTTGGGGCCACCAAAAAACAAAATTTCCCATAAAAAACAGAATTTCAGGGAGAAAAAGCCTGAAATTGGCAATTTCTCTGTGTGGGCAGAGCAGGCGAAGTGGCAGAATTTGCCCAGAATTCTGCATTGTTTCTGCTGAGCAAATATTCGGCCGTTTCGACCACCCCCTAGTCAAGGCCATGCCCTCTATGGACTTCAAGGGGAAGACACTAGCAGCACACAATCCTCACCGTTCTAACACCTTCTCTATTTCCATTGACTTCATAGGGATCACCCACCCAAATATATAGCTCTTGCCGACTGGGAGACTCAACAGGATGAAATGTGTAAACCGAATGGTAGTGCGGAAAAAGGGCCAACAAAGGATGTCTTTCTCTTTTTTAATGTGAAGTGGAAAAAAACAAAGGTGAAGTAGTTCCTTGGTTTTGTAGACAGTAGGGGAATAGTTCTATTTTGATATTTGTGTTTGTACCATGCTGCGCTGCCATCATTTCCAGGGTCTCTAGGCACTCTGCAAGTCCTGAAAGAGAGGAGGGTGGGTGGGTGGGTGGGTGGGTGGGTGAGGTTAGTGGGGAGAGCGGGGAACATGCAAGCTAACTTTGCTGTTGTGTTGATGGGTGCAGGGGAGTGCTTGAGGGGATGCAACTTCACTTTTCTCTCATTGTGGCTGTCAGAGCCTGCTCCCTCTCTCTCTCTCTCACTCTCTCTGGCTCCCTCTCTCTCTCACATAGATACATTTGCCCTGTCTGCCACAGAGATCTGGGAATTGACAAATGTGCAAAGGGGGAAGTATAGGGGCTCCACTCATTACCATATGCTAGGTGCTAAGGATGATGGGAGGAAAGATGTTTTGGATAAGAGAAGCAGATCCCTGAGACATGAGGACCCCATGCCCCCATTCAGCTGCCATAGTGCATAGGTTGGCAGGCTTGTCCCTGAGTCAAACCTCACTCTAATTTCCTCAGGTACTGCGCTCAGTGTCCACCCGGGGCATTTGCCCGCCAGGCGTTTGTAAGGCGTTCGTAAGGCGATCGGGGCAGGGGCCAGAATCTCTGGCGCTTTCGCCCAGAAATCTGTTCCGGTGTCTTCTGCAGTCCTCAAACTCTTCTGACACTGCGCACACAGCCAAAGGACAGAATGAAATGGAATGAAATCCCCCTGCCGCCATTCCCCTGGTTTTGTAGCTGTTCCATAACTTCAGTTTCAAAATGATGCTGAAATGATGCCAGTGGTTCTTCATGGTGAAATGAGGAGCAGGACAGATAAAAGGTGGAGACTGGATACCTTCAAGTGCCCCATGAAGCTTGGTGTTCCACCCGTTGGGCCTAGAGGGGTGCTGTATTTGCAGGAAGGTAAGGAGAAGCATGTTGACAGAGTAAATGGGAGAGGTTTGGGGCAGGGGGATAGGTCGGCGATACAGTAACAATGCAATCTGGAGGAGGCCCTTCAGGGTCTCCAGTATGTGCGAGGCAGAGGGATAGCTCTGCCGTCCAATGCCTAACCCTTTAAAGTGCAGTGTGCCCAATGTAGGAGGCTTGATTTGCTGTCTTTAGCCAGACCATGTGTGAATGAAGCTTGCAGTGAGGTTGCGCCCATTCTCTGTGACAGGAGTTTGTCCTGCTGCACCCGTTCAGTAGGAGGGAAGCCCCTGTTGTAGCACTGGGTGAGTGAAGCTTCCCCCGCTGTCGCCCTCGGCCGGACCTGTCATGTAGTGTGACACTCAGATGTCTGTTGAAGCTGTGACGGTGAAGCAGATTTGTCAGGGCCCTGGTTCATCCTTGATGGCTCGGAAATATGCTGAGGAGGGTTTTAGTGGAGCTAGACATGTGAACAGCATGTCCCAAATGGCATGACACATGTTGCTTTTGTATATGTACAGAGCTTAAAATGGTTTGTAGGAGTCACCAAGAAGGAAAGGACCTTCCAATAAATCGCCCTTCCTGGCTCTCACCACCAGCCCTGGGGCCCCGGGGCCCTGAGGGGTCGAGCTCTGGAGCAGCTCAGGAGAAGCTGAGCTGAGGTGTGCCTTTGCCTTGCAAGCTCCCAGCCCTGGGCCCAGGCCCAGGCGGGGGAGGGGAGGCTGTCATTTCACAATGCTCTGCCTGCCTGAGGGTTCTGTTGGCACGGCGACGGCAGCAGGTAAGCCCTGGAGCAGGGGGCATGGAGAGGTCAAGGCAGACAGAGCTGGGAGCCCCAGGAACAGGACCCAGACCGGAGGGGGTGACTCGCCAGAGCCCGCCTGATCGCTCGAGGCCACTCCTCACAGGGCCTCTGCTGCTGTCAGAAGCCCTGGGGCCCTGCTACTGCTGGAGGAAGCCTTCAGGCCTCAAGGTGCACTGGCCTTCACTGAGGCCTGTGACTGGGCTCAAAAACAGAAGATGTGAAAAATAGGGCCCAGAAACCGCAGTGAAAACAGGTAGGTTAAGGTGTGAAAACAGAAAAACCAATAAGAAAGGAAAAAGCATAGCTCCTGACACACCACCCTCATATGGACTTTGTGGACAGTCCCTGTAGATTCATTTTCAGTCCCCTAGTCAAGGCTAGGGGTGGGCAAAGTTATCCTCACTGCTGGTGGAACTATATTGCCTAAATTCACCTTCAGCTCTGTTCTGCCTGCAGGGACTTTTTTTAGCTGTTGTGCCAATTTTCTATGCAGGGTTTGCTTCCTGAAATGTGTTTTTTCCCTGAAATATCATGTTTTTGACCGCTAAAACAAAATTTCATGGAAAAAATAAATGTCTTCTGGCAAACCATCTGAAATTGTGTTTTTTTAACAAACTATCTGATTTCAGTCTGAAACTTTTTGGGGCCACCAAAAAACAAAATTTCCCATAAAAAACAGAATTTCAGGGAGAAAAAGCCTGAAATTGGCAATTTCTCTGTGTGGGCAGAGCAGGCGAAGTGGCAGAATTTGCCCAGAATTCTGCATTGTTTCTGCTGAGCAAATATTCGGCCGTTTCGACCACCCCCTAGTCAAGGCCATGCCCTCTATGGACTTCAAGGGGAAGACACTAGCAGCACACAATCCTCACCGTTCTAACACCTTCTCTATTTCCATTGACTTCATAGGGATCACCCACCCAAATATATAGCTCTTGCCGACTGGGAGACTCAACAGGATGAAATGTGTAAACCGAATGGTAGTGCGGAAAAAGGGCCAACAAAGGATGTCTTTCTCTTTTTTAATGTGAAGTGGAAAAAAACAAAGGTGAAGTAGTTCCTTGGTTTTGTAGACAGTAGGGGAATAGTTCTATTTTGATATTTGTGTTTGTACCATGCTCCGCTGCCATCATTTCCAGGGTCTCCAGGCACTCTGCAAGTCCTGAAAGAGAGGAGGGAGGGTGGGTGGGTGAGGTTAGTGGGGAGAGCGGGGAACATGCAAGCTAACTTTGCTGTTGTGTTGATGGGTGCAGGGGAGTGCTTGAGGGGATGCAACTTCACTTTTCTCTCATTGTGGCTGTCAGAGCCTGCTCCCTCTCTCTCTCTCTCACTCTCTCTGGCTCCCTCTCTCTCTCACATAGATACATTTGCCCTGTCTGCCACAGAGATCTGGGAATTGACAAATGTGCAAAGGGGGAAGTATAGGGGCTCCACTCATTACCATATGCTAGGTGCTAAGGATGATGGGAGGAAAGATGTTTTGGATAAGAGAAGCAGATCCCTGAGACATGAGGACCCCATGCCCCCATTCAGCTGCCATAGTGCATAGGTTGGCAGGCTTGTCCCTGAGTCAAACCTCACTCTAATTTCCTCAGGTACTGCGCTCAGTGTCCACCCGGGGCATTTGCCCGCCAGGCGTTTGTAAGGCGTTCGTAAGGCGATCGGGGCAGGGGCCAGAATCTCTGGCGCTTTCGCCCAGAAATCTGTTCCGGTGTCTTCTGCAGTCCTCAAACTCTTCTGACACTGCGCACACAGCCAAAGGACAGAATGAAATGGAATGAAATCCCCCTGCCGCCATTCCCCTGGTTTTGTAGCTGTTCCATAACTTCAGTTTCAAAATGATGCTGAAATGCTGCCAGTGGTTCTTCATGGTGAAATGAGGAGCAGGACAGATAAAAGGTGGAGACTGGATACCTTCAAGTGCCCCATGAAGCTTGGTGTTCCACCCGTTGGGCCTAGAGGGGTGCTGTATTTGCAGGAAGGTAAGGAGAAGCATGTTGACAGAGTAAATGGGAGAGGTTTGGGGCAGGGGGATAGGTCGGCGATCCAGTAACAATGCAATCTGGAGGAGGCCCTTCAGGGTCTCCAGTATGTGCGAGGCAGAGGGATAGCTCTGCCGTCCAATGCCTAACCCTTTAAAGTGCAGTGTGCCCAATGAAGGAGGCTTGATTTGCTGTCTTTAGCCAGACCATGTGTGAATGAAGCTTGCAGTGAGGTTGCGCCCATTCTCTGTGACAGGAGTTTGTCCTGCTGCACCCGTTCAGTAGGAGGGAAGCCCCTGCTGTAGCACTGTGTGCGTGAAGCTTCCCCTGCTGTTGCCCTGGCCTGGACCGGTCATGTAGTGTGACACTCAGATGTCTGTTAAAGCTGTGCCGGTGAAGCAGATTTGTCAGGGCCCTGCACTTTTCTTGGTTCATCCTTGATGGCTCGGAAATATGCTGAGGAGGGTTTTAGTGGAGCTAGACATGTGAACAGCATGTCCCAAATGGCATGACACATGTTGCTTTTGTATATGTACAGAGCTTAAAATGGTTTGTAGGAGTCACCAAGAAGGAAAGGACCTTCCAATAAATCGCCCTTCCTGGCTCTCACCACCAGCCCTGGGGCCCCGGGGCCCTGAGGGGTCGAGCTCTGGAGCAGCTCAGGAGAAGCTGAGCTGAGGTGTGCCTTTGCCTTGCAAGCTCCCAGCTCTGGGCCCAGGCCCCGGCGGGGGAGGGGAGGCTGTCATTTCACAATGCTCTGCCTGCCTGAGGGTTCT
This sequence comes from Ambystoma mexicanum, assembly GCF_040938575.1. Taxonomy (NCBI): domain Eukaryota; kingdom Metazoa; phylum Chordata; class Amphibia; order Caudata; family Ambystomatidae; genus Ambystoma; species Ambystoma mexicanum. Next base: position 1,155,426,412 of record NC_090941.1, on the reverse strand, counting down.
GTTGGCACGGCGACGGCAGCAGGTGAGCCCTGGAGCAGGGGGCATGGAGAGGTCGAGGCAGACAGAGCTGGGAGCCCCAGGAACAGGACCCAGGCCGGAGGGGGTGACTCGCCGGAGCCCGCCTGATCGCTCGAGGCCACTCCTCACAGGGCCTCTGTTGCTGTCAGAAGCCCTGGGGCCCTGCTACTGCTGGAGGAAGCCTTCAGGCCTCAAGGTGCACTGGCCTTCACTGAGGCCTGTGACTGGGCTCAAAAACAGAAGATGTGAAAAATAGGGCCCAGAAACCGCAGTGAAAACAGGTAGGTTAAGGTGTGAAAACAGAAACACCAATAAGAAAGGAAAAAGCATAGCTCCTGACACACCACCCTCATATGGACTTTGTGGACAGTCCCTGTAGATTCATTTTCAGTCCCCTAGTCAAGGCTAAGGGTGGGCAAAGTTATCCTCACTGCTGGTGGAACTATATTGCCTAAATTCACCTTCAGCTCTGTTCTGCCTGCAGGGACTTTTTTTTAGCTGTTGTGCCAATTTTCTATGCAGGGTTTGCTTCCCGAAATGTGTTTTTTCCCTGAAATATCATGTTTTTGACCGCTAAAACAAAATTTCATGGAAAAAATAAATGTCTTCTGGCAAACCATCTGAAATGGTGTTTTTTTCACAAACTATCTGATTTCAGTCTGAAACTTTTTGGGGCCACCAAAAAACAAAATTTCCCATAAAAAACATAATTTCAGGGAGAAAAAGCCTGAAATTGGCAATTTCTCTGTGTGGGCAGAGCAGGCGAAGTGGCAGAATTTGCCCAGAATTCTGCATTGTTTCTGCTGAGCAAATATTCGGCCGTTTCGACCACCCCCTAGTCAAGGCCATGCCCTCTATGGACTTCAAGGGGAAGACACTAGCAGCACACAATCCTCACCGTTCTAACACCTTCTCTATTTCCATTGACTTCATAGGGATCACCCACCCAAATATATAGCTCTTGCCGACTTGGAGACTCAACAGGATGAAATGTGTAAACCGAATGGTAGTGCGGAAAAAGGGCCAACAAAGGATGTCTTTCTCTTTTTTAATGTGAAGTGGAAAAAAACAAAGGTGAAGTAGTTCCTTGGTTTTGTAGACAGTAGGGGAATAGTTCTATTTTGATATTTGTGTTTGTACCATGCTGCGCTGCCATCATTTCCAGGGTCTCTAGGCACTCTGCAAGTCCTGAAAGAGTGGAGGGTGGGTGGGTGAGGTTAGTGGGGAAAGCGGGGAACATGCAAGCTAACTTTGCTGTTGTGTTGATGGGTGCAGGGGAGTGCTTGAGGGGATGCAACTTCACTTTTCTCTCATTGTGGCTGTCAGAGCCTGCTCCCTCTCTCTCTCTCTCACTCTCTCTGGCTCCCTCTCTCTCTCACATAGATACATTTGCCCTGTCTGCCACAGAGATCTGGGAATTGACAAATGTGCAAAGGGGGAAGTATAGGGGCTCCACTCATTACCATATGCTAGGTGCTAAGGATGATGGGAGGAAAGATGTTTTGGATAAGAGAAGCAGATCCCTGAGACATGAGGACCCCATGCCCCCATTCAGCTGCCATAGTGCATAGGTTGGCAGGCTTGTCCCTGAGTCAAACCTCACTCTAATTTCCTCAGGTACTGCGCTCAGTGTCCACCCGGGGCATTTGCCCGCCAGGGCAAAGCCCGCCAGGCGTTTGTAAGGCGATCGGGGCAGGGCCCAGAATCTCTGGCGCTTTCGCCCAGAAATCTGTTCCGGTGTCTTCTGCAGTCCTCAAACTCTTCTGACACTGCGCACACAGCCACAGGACAGAATGAAATGGAATGAAATCCCCCTGCCGCCATTCCCCTGGTTTTGTAGCTGTTCCATAACTTCAGTTTCAAAATGATGCTGAAATGCTGCCAGTGGTTCTTCATGGTGAAATGAGGAGCAGGACAGATAAAAGGTGGAGACTGGATACCTTCAAGTGCCCCATGAAGCTTGGTGTTCCACCAGTTGGGACTAGAGGGGTGCTGTATTTGCAGGAAGGTAAGGAGAAGCATGTTGACAGAGTAAATGGGAGAGGTTTGGGGCAGGGTGATAGGTCGGCGATCCAGTAACAATGCAATCTGGAGGAGGCCCTTCAGGGTCTCCAGTATGTGCGAGGCAGAGGGATAGCTCTGCCTTCCAATGCCTAACCCTTTAAAGTGCAGTGTGCCCAATGTAGGAGGCTTGATTTGCTGTCTTTAGCCAGACCATGTGTGAATGAAGCTTGCAGTGAGGTTGCGCCCATTCTCTGTGACAGGAGTTTGTCCTGCTGCACCCGTTCAGTAGGAGGGAAGCCCCTGCTGTAGCACTGTGTGAGTGAAGCTTCCCCTGCTGTTGCCCTGGCCTGGACCGGTCATGTAGTGTGACACTCAGATGTCTGTTAAAGCTGTGCCGGGGAAGCAGATTTGTCAGGGCCCTGCACTTTTCTTGGTTCATCCTTGATGGCTCGGAAATATGCTGAGGAGGGTTTTAGTGGAGCTAGACACGTGAACAGCATGTCCCAAATGGCATGACACATGTTGCTTTTGTATATGTACAGAGCTTAAAATGGTTTGTAGGAGTCACCAAGAAGGAAAGGACCTTCCAATAAATCGCCCTTCCTGGCTCTCACCACCAGCCCTCGGGCCCCGGGGCCCTGAGGGGTCGAGCTCTGGAGCAGCTCAGGAGAAGCTGAGCTGAGGTGTGCCTTTGCCTTGCAAGCTCCCAGCTCTGGGCCCAGGCCCCGGCGGGGGAGGGGAGGCTGTCATTTCACAATGCTCTGCCTGCCTGAGGGTTCCGTTGGCACGGCGACGGCAGCAGGTGAGCCCTGGAGCAGGGGGCATGGAGAGGTCAAGGCAGACAGAGCTGGGAGCCCCAGGAACAGGACCCAGGCCAGAGGAGGTGGCTCGCAGGAGCCCGCCTGATCGCTCGAGGCCACTCCTCACCGGGCCTCTGCTGCTGTCAGAAGCCCTGGGGCCCTGCTACTGCTGGAGGAAGCCTTCAGGCCTCAAGGTGCACTGGCCTTCACTGAGGCCTGTGACTGGGCTCAAAAACAGAAGATGTGAAAAATAGGGCCCAGAAACCGCAGTGAAAACAGGTAGGTTAAGGTGTGAAAACAGAAACACCAATAAGAAAGGAAAAAGCATAGCTCCTGACACACCACCCTCATATGGACTTTGTGGACAGTCCCTGTAGATTCATTTTCAGTCCCCTAGTCAAGGCTAGGGGTGGGCAAAGTTATCCTCACTGCTGGTGGAACTATATTGCCTAAATTCACCTTCAGCTCTGTTCTGCCTGCAGGGACTTTTTTTAGCTGTTGTGCCAATTTTCTATGCAGGGTTTGCTTCCTGAAATGTGTTTTTTCCCTGAAATATCATGTTTTTGACCGCTAAAACAAAATTTCATGGAAAAAATAAATGTCTTCTGGCAAACCATCTGAAATGGTGTTTTTTTCACAAACTATCTGATTTCAGTCTGAAACTTTTTGGGGCCACCAAAAAACAAAATTTCCCATAAAAAACAGAATTTCAGGGAGAAAAAGCCTGAAATTGGCAATTTCTCTGTGTGGGCAGAGCAGGCGAAGTGGCAGAATTTGCCCAGAATTCTGCATTGTTTCTGCTGAGCAAATATTCGGCCGTTTCGACCACCCCCTAGTCAAGGCCATGCCCTCTATGGACTTCAAGGGGAAGACACTAGCAGCACAAAATCCTCACCGTTCTAACACCTTCTCTATTTCCATTGACTTCATAGGGATCACCCACCCAAATATATAGCTCTTGCCGACTGGGAGACTCAACAGGATGAAATGTGTAAACCGAATGGTAGTGCGGAAAAAGGGCCAACAAAGGATGTCTTTCTCTTTTTTAATGTGAAGTGGAAAAAAACAAAGGTGAAGTAGTTCCTTGGTTTTGTAGACAGTAGGGGAATAGTTCTATTTTGATATTTGTGTTTGTACCATGCTGCGCTGCCATCATTTCCAGGGTCTCTAGGCACTCTGCAAGTCCTGAAAGAGAGGAGGGTGGGTGGGTGGGTGAGGTTAGTGGGGAGAGCGGGGAACATGCAAGCTAACTTTGCTGTTGTGTTGATGGGTGCAGGGGAGTGCTTGAGGGGATGCAACTTCACTTTTCTCTCATTGTGGCTGTCAGAGCCTGCTCCCTCTCTCTCTCTCTCACTCTCTCTGGCTCCCTCTCTCTCTCACATAGATACATTTGCCCTGTCTGCCACAGAGATCTGGGAATTGACAAATGTGCAAAGGGGGAAGTATAGGGGCTCCACTCATTACCATATGCTAGGTGCTAAGGATGATGGGAGGAAAGATGTTTTGGATAAGAGAAGCAGATCCCTGAGACATGAGGACCCCATGCCCCCATTCAGCTGCCATAGTGCATAGGTTGGCAGGCTTGTCCCTGAGTCAAACCTCACTCTAATTTCCTCAGGTACTGCGCTCAGTGTCCACCCGGGGCATTTGCCCGCCAGGCGTTTGTAAGGCGTTCGTAAGGCGATCGGGGCAGGGGCCAGAATCTCTGGCGCTTTCGCCCAGAAATCTGTTCCGGTGTCTTCTGCAGTCCTCAAACTCTTCTGACACTGCGCACACAGCCAAAGGACAGAATGAAATGGAATGAAATCCCCCTGCCGCCATTCCCCTGGTTTTGTAGCTGTTCCATAACTTCAGTTTCAAAATGATGCTGAAATGCTGCCAGTGGTTCTTCATGGTGAAATGAGGAGCAGGACAGATAAAAGGTGGAGACTGGATACCTTCAAGTGCCCCATGAAGCTTGGTGTTCCACCCGTTGGGCCTAGAGGGGTGCTGTATTTGCAGGAAGGTAAGGAGAAGCATGTTGACAGAGTAAATGGGAGAGGTTTGGGGCAGGGGGATAGGTCGGCGATACAGTAACAATGCAATCTGGAGGAGGCCCTTCAGGGTCTCCAGTATGTGCGAGGCAGAGGGATAGCTCTGCCGTCCAATGCCTAACCCTTTAAAGTGCAGTGTGCCCAATGTAGGAGGCTTGATTTGCTGTCTTTAGCCAGACCATGTGTGAATGAAGCTTGCAGTGAGGTTGCGCCCATTCTCTGTGACAGGAGTTTGTCCTGCTGCACCCGTTCAGTAGGAGGGAAGCCCCTGCTGTAGCACTGTGTGCGTGAAGCTTCCCCTGCTGTTGCCCTGGCCTGGACCGGTCATGTAGTGTGACACTCAGATGTCTGTTAAAGCTGTGCCGGTGAAGCAGATTTGTCAGGGCCCTGGTTCATCCTTGATGGCTCGGAAATATGCTGAGGAGGGTTTTAGTGGAGCTACACATGTGAACAGCATGTCCCAAATGGCATGACACATGTTGCTTTTGTATATGTACAGAGCTTAAAATGGTTTGTAGGAGTCACCAAGAAGGAAAGGACCTTCCAATAAATCGCCCTTCCTGGCTCTCACCACCAGCCCTGGGGCCCCGTGGCCCTGAGGGGTCGAGCTCTGGAGCAGCTCAGGAGAAGCTGAGCTGAGGTGTGCCTTTGCCTTGCAAGCTCCCAGCCCTGGGCCCAGGCCCAGGCGGGGGAGGGGAGGCTGTCATTTCACAATGCTCTGCCTGCCTGCCTGAGGGTTCCGTTGGCACGGCGACGGCAGCAGGTAAGCCCTGGAGCAGGGGGCATGGAGAGGTCAAGGCAGACAGAGCTGGGAGCCCCAGGAACAGGACCCAGACCGGAGGGGGTGACTCGCCAGAGCCCGCCTGATCGCTCGAGGCCACTCCTCACAGGGCCTCTGCTGCTGTCAGAAGCCCTGGGGCCCTGCTACTGCTGGAGGAAGCCTTCAGGCCTCAAGGTGCACTGGCCTTCACTGAGGCCTGTGACTGGGCTCAAAAACAGAAGATGTGAAAAATAGGGCCCAGAAACCGCAGTGAAAACAGGTAGGTTAAGGTGTGAAAACAGAAACACCAATTAGAAAGGAAAAAGCATAGCTCCTGACACACCACCCTCATATGGACTTTGTGGACAGTCCCTGTAGATTCATTTTCAGTCCCCTAGTCAATGCTAGGGGTGGGCAAAGTTATCCTCACTGCTGGTGGAACTATATTGCCTAAATTCACCTTCAGCTCTGTTCTGCCTGCAGGGACTTTTTTTAGCTGTTGTGCCAATTTTCTATGCAGGGTTTGCTTCCTGAAATGTGTTTTTTCCCTGAAATATCATGTTTTTGACCGCTAAAACAAAATTTCATGGAAAAAATAAATGTCTTCTGGCAAACCATCTGAAATTGTGTTTTTTTAACAAACTATCTGATTTCAGTCTGAAACTTTTTGGGGCCACCAAAAAACAAAATTTCCCATAAAAAACAGAATTTCAGGGAGAAAAAGCCTGAAATTGGCAATTTCTCTGTGTGGGCAGAGCAGGCGAAGTGGCAGAATTTGCCCAGAATTCTGCATTGTTTCTGCTGAGCAAATATTCGGCCGTTTCGACCACCCCCTAGTCAAGGCCATGCCCTCTATGGACTTCAAGGGGAAGACACTAGCAGCACACAATCCTCACCGTTCTAACACCTTCTCTATTTCCATTGACTTCATAGGGATCACCCACCCAAATATATAGCTCTTGCCGACTGGGAGACTCAACAGGATGAAATGTGTAAACCGAATGGTAGTGCGGAAAAAGGGCCAACAAAGGATGTCTTTCTCTTTTTTAATGTGAAGTGGAAAAAAACAAAGGTGAAGTAGTTCCTTGGTTTTGTAGACAGTAGGGGAATAGTTCTATTTTGATATTTGTGTTTGTACCATGCTCCGCTGCCATCATTTCCAGGGTCTCCAGGCACTCTGCAAGTCCTGAAAGAGAGGAGGGAGGGTGGGTGGGTGGGTGGGTGGGTGGGTGGGTGAGGTTAGTGGGGAGAGCGGGGAACATGCAAGCTAACTTTGCTGTTGTGTTGATGGGTGCAGGGGAGTGCTTGAGGGGATGCAACTTCACTTTTCTCTCATTGTGGCTGTCAGAGCCTGCTCCCTCTCTCTCTCTCTCTCACTCTCTCTGGCTCCCTCTCTCTCTCACATAGATACATTTGCCCTGTCTGCCACAGAGATCTGGGAATTGACAAATGTGCAAAGGGGGAAGTATAGGGGCTCCACTCATTACCATATGCTAGGTGCTAAGGATGATGGGAGGAAAGATGTTTTGGATAAGAGAAGCAGATCCCTGAGACATGAGGACCCCATGCCCCCATTCAGCTGCCATAGTGCATAGGTTGGCAGGCTTGTCCCTGAGTCAAACCTGATCGCTCGAGGCCACTCCTCACAGGGCCTCTGCTGCTGTCAGAAGCCCTGGGGCCCTGCTACTGGCGGAGGAAGCATTCAGGCCTCAAAGGGCACCGGCCTTCTCTGAGGCCTGTGGCTGGGCTCAAAAACAGAAGATGTGAAAAATAGGGCCCAGAAACTGCAGTGAAAACAGGTAGGTTAAGGTGTGAAAACAGAAACACCAATAAGAAAGGAAAAAGCATAGCTCCCGACACACCACCCTCATATGGACTTTGTGACCAGTCCCTGTAGATTCATTTTCAGTCCCCTAGTCAAGGCTAGGGGTGGGCAAAGTTATCCTCACTGCTGGTGGAACGATATTGCCGAAATGCGCCTCCAGCTCTGTTCTGCCTGCAGGGACTTTTTTTTAGCTGTTGTGCCAATTTTCTATGCAGATTTTGCTTCCTGAAATGTGTTTTTTCCCTGAAATATCATGTTTTTGACCGCTAAAACAAAATTTCATGGAAAAAATAAATGTCTTCTGGCAAACCATCTGAAACAGTGTTTTTTTCACAAACTATCTGTTTTCAGTCTGAAACTTTTTGGGGCCACCAAAAAACAAAATTTCCCATAAAAAACAGAATTTCAGGGAGAAAAAGCCTGAAATTGGCAATTTCTCTGTGTGGGCAGAGCAGGCGAAGTGGCAGAATTTGCCCAGAATTCTGCATTGTTTCTGCTGAGCAAATTAACGGCCGTTTCGACCACCCCCTAGTCAAGGCCATGCCCTCTATGGACTTCAAGGGGAAGACACTAGCAGGACACAATCATCACCGTTCTAACACCTTCTCTATTTCCATTGACTTCATTGGGATCACCCACCCAAATATATGGCTTTTGCCGACTGGGAGACTCAACAGGATGAAATGTGTAAACAGAATGGTAGTGCGTAAAAAGGGCCAACGAAGGACGTCTTTCTCTTTTTTAATGTGAAGTGGAAAAAACAAAGGTGAAGTAGTTCCTTGGTTTTGTAGACAGTAGGGGAATAGTTCTATTTTGATATTTGTGTTTGTACCATGCTGCGCTGCCATCATTTCCAGGGTCTCCAGGCACTCTGCAAGTCCTGAAAGAGACTAGGGTGGGTGGGTGGGCGAGGTTAGTGGGGAGAGCGGGGAACATGCAAGCTAACTTTGCTGTTGTGTTTATGGGTGCAGGGGAGTACTTGAGGGGATGCAACTTCACTTTTCTCTCATTGTGGCTGTCAGAGCCTGCTCCCTCTCTCTCTCTCACCCTCTCTGGCTCCCTCTCTCTCTCACATAGATACATTTGCCCTGTCTGCCACAGAGATCTGGGAATTGACAAATGTGCAAAGGTGGAAGTATAGGGGCTCCACTCATTACCATATGCTAGGTGCTAAGGATGATGGGAGGAAAGATGTTTTGGATAAGAGAAGCAGATCCCTGAGACATGAGGACCCCATGCCCCCATTCAGCTGCCATAGTGCATAGGTTGGCAGGCTTGTCCCTGAGTCAAACCTCACTCTAATTTCCTCAGGTACTGCGCTCAGTGTCCACCCGGGGCATTTGCCCGCCAGGCGTTTGTAAGGCGTTCGTAAGGCGATCGGGGCAGGGGCCAGAATCTCTGGCGCTTTCGCCCAGAAATCTGTTCCGGTGTCTTCTGCAGTCCTCAAACTCTTCTGACACTGCGCACACAGCCAAAGGACAGAATGAAATGGAATGAAATCCCCCTGCCGCCATTCCCCTGGTTTTGTAGCTGTTCCATAACTTCAGTTTCAAAATGATGCTGAAATGCTGCCAGTGGTTCTTCATGGTGAAATGAGGAGCAGGACAGATAAAAGGTGGAGACTGGATACCTTCAAGTGCCCCATGAAGCTTGGTGTTCCACCCGTTGGGCCTAGAGGGGTGCTGTATTTGCAGGAAGGTAAGGAGAAGCATGTTGACAGAGTAAATGGGAGAGGTTTGGGGCAGGGGGATAGGTCGGCGATCCAGTAACAATGCAATCTGGAGGAGGCCCTTCAGGGTCTCCAGTATGTGCGAGGCAGAGGGATAGGTCTGCCGTCCAATGCCTAACCCTTTAAAGTGCAGTGTGCCCAATGTAGGAGGCTTGATTTGCTGTCTTTAGCCAGACCATGTGTGAATGAAGCTTGCAGTGAGGTTGCGCCCATTCTCTGTGACAGGAGTTTGTCCTGCTGCACCCGTTCAGTAGGAGGGAAGCCCCTGCTGTAGCACTGTGTGCGTGAAGCTTCCCCTGCTGTTGCCCTGGCCTGGACCTGTCATGTAGTGTGACACTCAGATGTCTGTTAAAGCTGTGCCGGTGAAGCAGATTTGTCAGGGCCCTGCACTTTTCTTGGTTCATCCTTGATGGCTCGGAAATATGCTGAGGAGGGTTTTAGTGGAGCTAGACATGTGAACAGCATGTCCCAAATGGCATGACACATGTTGCTTTTGTATATGTACAGAGCTTAAAATGGTTTGTAGGAGTCACCAAGAAGGAAAGGACCTTCCAATAAATCGCCCTTCCTGGCTCTCCCCACCAGCCCTCGGGCCCCGGGGCCCTGAGGGGTCGAGCTCTGGAGCAGCTCAGGAGAAGCTGAGCTGAGGTGTGCCTTTGCCTTGCAAGCTCCCAGCTCTGGGCCCAGGCCCCGGCGGGGGAGGGGAGGCTGTCATTTCACAATGCTCTGCCTGCCTGAGGGTTCCGTTGGCACGGCGACGGCAGCAGGTGAGCCCTGGAGCAGGGGGCATGGAGAGGTCGAGGCAGACAGAGCTGGGAGCCCCAGGAACAGGACCCAGGCTGGAGGGGGTGACTCGCCGGAGCCCGCCTGATCGCTCGAGGCCACTCCTCACAGGGCCTCTGCTGCTGTCAGAAGCCCTGGGGCCCTACTACTGCTGGAGGAAGCCTTCAGGCCTCAAGGTGCACTGGCCTTCACTGAGGCCTGTGACTGGGCTCAAAAACAGAAGATGTGAAAAATAGGGCCCAGAAACCGCAGTGAAAACAGGTAGGTTAAGGTGTGAAAACAGAAACACCAATAAGAAAGGAAAAAGCATAGCTCCTGACACACCACCCTCATATGGACTTTGTGGACAGTCCCTGTAGATTCATTTTCAGTCCCCTAGTCAAGGCTAGGGGTGGGCAAAGTTATCCTCACTGCTGGTGGAACTATATTGCCTAAATTCACCTTCAGCTCTGTTCTGCCTGCAGGGACTTTTTTTAGCTGTTGTGCCAATTTTCTATGCAGGGTTTGCTTCCTGAAATGTGTTTTTTCCCTGAAATATCATGTTTTTGACCGCTAAAACAAAATTTCATGGAAAAAATAAATGTCTTCTGGCAAACCATCTGAAATGGTGTTTTTTTCACAAACTATCTGATTTCAGTCTGAAACTTTTTGGGGCCACCAAAAAACAAAATTTCCCATAAAAAACATAATTTCAGGGAGAAAAAGCCTGAAATTGGCAATTTCTCTGTGTGGGCAGAGCAGGCGAAGTGGCAGAATTTGCCCAGAATTCTGCATTGTTTCTGCTGAGCAAATATTCGGCCGTTTCGACCACCCCCTAGTCAAGGCCATGCCCTCTATGGACTTCAAGGGGAAGACACTAGCAGCACACAATCCTCACCGTTCTAACACCTTCTCTATTTCCATTGACTTCATAGGGATCACCCACCCAAATATATAGCCCTTGCCGACTGGGAGACTCAACAGGATGAAATGTGTAAACCGAATGGTAGTGCGGAAAAAGGGCCAACAAAGGATGTCTTTCTCTTTTTTAATGTGAAGTGGAAAAAAACAAAGGTGAAGTAGTTCCTTGGTTTTGTAGACAGTAGGGGAATAGTTCTATTTTGATATTTGTGTTTGTACCATGCTGCGCTGCCATAATTTCCAGGGTCTCTAGGCACTCTGCAAGTCCTGAAAGAGAGGAGGGTGGGTGGGTGGGTGAGGTTAGTGGGGAGAGCGGGGTACATGCAAGCTAACTTTGCTGTTGTGTTGATGGGTGCAGGGGAGTGCTTGAGGGGATGCAACTTCACTTTTCTCTCATTGTGGCTGTCAGAGCCTGCTCCCTCTCTCTCTCTCTCACTCTCTCTGGCTCCCTCTCTCTCTCACATAGATACATTTGCCCTGTCTGCCACAGAGATCTGGGAATTGACAAATGTGCAAAGGGAGAAGTATAGGGGCTCCACTCATTACCATATGCTAGGTGCTAAGGATGATGGGAGGAAAGATGTTTTGGATAAGAGAAGCAGATCCCTGAGACATGAGGACCCCATGCCCCCATTCAGCTGCCATAGTGCATAGGTTGGCAGGCTTGTCCCTGAGTCAAACCTCACTCTGATTTCCTCAGGTACTGCGCTCAGTGTCCACCCGGGGCATTTGCCCGCCAGGGCAAAGCCCGCCAGGCGTTTGTAAGGCGTTTGTAAGGCGATCGGGGCAGGGGCCAGAATCTCTGGCGCTTTCGCCCAGAAATCTGTTCCGGTGTCTTCTGCAGTCCTCAAACTCTTCTGACACTGCGCACACAGCCAAAGGACAGAATGAAATGGAATGAAATCCCCCTGCCGCCATTCCCCTGGTTTTGTAGCTGTTCCATAACTTCAGTTTCAAAATGATGCTGAAATGCTGCCAGTGGTTCTTCATGGTGAAATGAGGAGCAGGACAGATAAAAGGTGGAGACTGGATACCTTCAAGTGCCCCATGAAGCTTGGTGTTCCACCCGTTGGGCCTAGAGGGGTGCTGTATTTGCAAGAAGGTAAGGAGAAGCATGTTGACAGAGTAAATGGGAGAGGTTTGGGGCAGGGGGATAGGTCGGCGATCCAGTAACAATGCAATCTGGAGGAGGCCCTTCAGGGTCTCCAGTATGTGCGAGGCAGAGGGATAGCTCTGCCGTCCAATGCCTAACCCTTTAAAGTGCAGTGTGCCCAATGTAGGAGGCTTGATTTGCTGTCCTTAGCCAGACCATGTGTGAATGAAGCTTGCAGTGAGGTTGCGCCCATTCTCTGTGACAGGAGTTTGTCCTGCTGCACCCGTTCAGTAGGAGGGAAGCCCCTGCTGAAGCACTGTGTGCGTGAAGCTTCCCCTGCTGTTGCCCTGGCCTGGACCGGTCATGTAGTGTGACACTCAGATGTCTGTTAAAGCTGTGCCGGTGAAGCAGATTTGTCAGGGCCCTGCACTTTTCTTGGTTCATCCTTGATGGCTCGGAAATATGCTGAGGAGGGTTTTAGTGGAGCTAGACATGTGAACAGCATGTCCCAAATGGCATGACACATGTTGCGTTTGTATATGTACAGAGCTTAAAATGGTTTGTAGGAGTCACCAAGAAGGAAAGGACATTCCAATAAAACGCCCTTGCCTGCTCTCAGCACCAGCCCTGGGGCCCCCGGGGGGTCGAGCTCTGGAGCAGCTCAGGAGAAGCTGAGCTGAGGTGTGCCTTTGCCTTGCAAGCTCCCAGCCCTGGGCCCAGGCCCCGGCGGGGGGGGGGGGCTGTCATTTCACAATGCTCTGCCTGCCTGAGGGTTCCGTTGGCACGGCAGCAGGTAAGCCCTGGAGCAGGGGGCATGGAGAGGTCAAGGCAGACAGAGCTGGGAGCCCCAGGAACAGGACCCAGGCCGGAGGGGGTGACTCGCCGGAGCCCGCCTGATCGCTCGAGGCCACTCCTCACAGGGCCTCTGCTGCTGTCAGAAGCCCTGGGGCCCTGCTACTGCTGGAGGAAGCCTTCAGGCCTCAAGGTGCACTGGCCTTCACTGAGGCCTGTGACTGGGCTCAAAAACAGAAGATGTGAAAAATAGGGCCCAGAAACCGCAGTGAAAACAGGTAGGTTAAGGTGTGAAAACAGAAACACCAATAAGAAAGGAAAAAGCATAGCTCCTGACACACCACCCTCATATGGACTTTGTGGACAGTCCCTGTAGATTCATTTTCAGTCCCCTAGTCAAGGCTAGGGGTGGGCAAAGTTATCCTCACTGCTGGTGGAACTATATTGCCTAAATTCACCTTCAGCTCTGTTCTGCCTGCAGGGACTTTTTTTAGCTGTTGTGCCAATTTTCTATGCAGCGTTTGCTTCCTGAAATGTGTTTTTTCCCTGAAATATCATGTTTTTGACCGCTAAAACAAAATTTCATGGAAAAAATAAATGTCTTCTGGCAAACCATCTGAAATGGTGTTTTTTTCACAAACTATCTGATTTCAGTTTGAAACTTTTTGGGGCCACCAAAAAACAAAATTTCCCATAAAAAACATAATTTCAGGGAGAAAAAGCCTGAAATTGGCAATTTCTCTGTGTGGGCAGAGCAGGCGAAGTGGCAGAATTTGCCCAGAATTCTGCATTGTTTCTGCTGAGCAAATATTCGGCCGTTTCGACCACCCCCTAGTCAAGGCCATGCCCTCTATGGACTTCAAGGGGAAGACACTAGCAGCACACAATCCTCACCGTTCTAACACCTTCTCTATTTCCATTGACTTCATAGGGATCACCCACCCAAATATATAGCTCTTGCCGACTGGGAGACTCAACATGATGAAATGTGTAAACCGAATGGTAGTGCGGAAAAAGGGCCAACAAAGGATGTCTTTCTCTTTTTTAATGTGAAGTGGAAAAAAACAAAGGTGAAGTAGTTCCTTGGTTTTGTAGACAGTAGGGGAATAGTTCTATTTTGATATTTGTGTTTGTACCATGCTGCGCTGCCATAATTTCCAGGGTCTCTAGGCACTCTGCAAGTCCTGAAAGAGAGGAGGGTGGGAGGGTGGGTGGGTGGGTGGGTGAGGTTAGTGGGGAGAGCGGGGAACATGCAAGCTAACTTTGCTGTTGTGTTGATGGGTGCAGGGGAGTGCTTGAGGGGATGCAACTTCACTTTTCTCTCATTGTGGCTGTCAGAGCCTGCTCCCTCTCTCTCTCTCTCACTCTCTCTGGCTCCCTCTCTCTCTCACATAGATACATTTGCCCTGTCTGCCACAGAGATCTGGGAATTGACAAATGTGCAAAGGGAGAAGTATAGGGGCTCCACTCATTACCATATGCTAGGTGCTAAGGATGATGGGAGGAAAGATGTTTTGGATAAGAGAAGCAGATCCCTGAGACATGAGGACCCCATGCCCCCATTCAGCTGCCATAGTGCATAGGTTGGCAGGCTTGTCCCTGAGTCAAACCTCACTCTGATTTCCTCAGGTACTGCGCTCAGTGTCCACCCGGGGCATTTGCCCGCCAGGGCAAAGCCCGCCAGGCGTTTGTAAGGCGTTTGTAAGGCGATCGGGGCAGGGGCCAAATCGTCCTTCCTGGCTCTCAGCACCAGCCCTGGGGCACCGGGGCCCCGGGGGGTCGAGCTCTGGAGCAGCTCAGGAGAAGCTGAGCTGAGGTGTGCCTTTGCCTTGCAAGCTCCCAGCCCTGGGCCCAGGCCCCGGCGGGGGAGGGGAGGCTGTCATTTCACAATGCTCTGCCTGCCTGAGGGTTCCGTTGGCACGGCGACAGCAGCAGGTGAGCCCTGGAGCAGGGGGCATGGAGAGGTCAAGGCAGACAGAGCTGGGAGCCCCAGGAACAGGACCCAGGCCAGAGGAGGTGGCTCAGCTGAGCCCGCCTGATCGCTCGAGGCCACTCCTCACAGGGCCTCTGCTGCTGTCAGAAGCCCTGGGGCCCTGCTACTGGCGGAGGAAGCATTCAGGCCTCAAAGGGCACCGGCCTTCTCTGAGGCCTGTGGCTGGGCTCAAAAACAGAAGATGTGAAAAATAGGGCCCAGAAACTGCAGTGAAAACAGGTAGGTTAAGGTGTGAAAACAGAAACACCAATAAGAAAGGAAAAAGCATAGCTCCCGACACACCACCCTCATATGGACTTTGTGACCAGTCCCTGTAGATTCATTTTCAGTCCCCTAGTCAAGGCTAGGGGTGGGCAAAGTTATCCTCACTGCTGGTGGAACGATATTGCCTAAATGCGCCTCCAGCTCTGTTCTGCCTGCAGGGACTTTTTTTAGCTGGTGTGCCAATTTTCTATGCAGATTTTGCTTCCTGAAATGTGTTTTTTCCCTGAAATATCATGTTTTTGACCGCTAAAACAAAATTTCATGGAAAAAATAAATGTCTTCTGGCAAACCATCTGAAACAGTGTTTTTTTCACAAACTATCTGTTTTCAGTCTGAAACTTTTTGGGGCCACCAAAAAACAAAATTTCCCATAAAAAACAGAATTTCAGGGAGAAAAAGCCTGAAATTGGCAATTTCTCTGTGTGGGCAGAGCAGGCGAAGTGGCAGAATTTGCCCAGAATTCTGCATTGTTTCTGCTGAGCAAATTAACGGCCGTTTCGACCACCCCCTAGTCAAGGCCATGCCCTCTATGGACTTCAAGGGGAAGACACTAGCAGCACACAATCATCACCGTTCTAACACCTTCTCTATTTCCATTGACTTCATTGGGATCACCCACCCAAATATATGGCTTTTGCCGACTGGGAGACTCAACAGGATGAAATGTGTAAACTGAATGGTAGTGCGTAAAAAGGGCCAACGAAGGACGTCTTTCTCTTTTTTAATGTGAAGTGGAAAAAAACAAAGGTGAAGTAGTTCCTTGGTTTTGTAGACAGTAGGGGAATAGTTCTATTTTGATATTTGTGTTTGTACCATGCTGCGCTGCCATCATTTCCAGGGTCTCCAGGCACTCTGCAAGTCCTGAAAGAGACTAGGGTGGGTGGGTGGGTGATTGAGGTTAGTGGGGAGAGCGGGGAACATGCAAGCTAACTTTGCTGTTGTGTTTATGGGTGCAGGGGAGTACTTGAGGGGATGCAACTTCACTTTTCTCTCATTGTGGCTGTCAGAGCCTGCTCCCTCTCTCTCTCTCACCCTCTCTGGCTCCCTCTCTCTCTCACATAGATACATTTGCCCTGTCTGCCACAGAGATCTGGGAATTGACAAATGTGCAAAGGGGGAAGTATAGGGGCTCCACTCATTACCATATGCTAGGTGCTAAGGATGATGGGAGGAAAGATGTTTTGGATAAGAGAAGCAGATCCCTGAGACATGAGGACCCCATGCCCCCATTCAGCTGCCATAGTGCATAGGTTGGCAGGCTTGTCCCTGAGTCAAACCTCACTCTAATTTCCTCAGGTACTGCGCTCAGTGTCCACCCGGGGCATTTGCCCGCCAGGGCAAAGCCCGCCAGTCGTTTGTAAGGCGTTCGTAAGGCGATCGGGGCAGGGCCCAGAATCTCTGGTGCTTTCGCCCAGAAATCTGTTCCGGTGTCTTCTGCAGTCCTCAAACTCTTCTGACACTGCGCACACAGCCAAAGGACAGAATGAAATGGAATGAAATCCCCCTGCCGCCATTCCCCTGGTTTTGTAGCTGTTCCATAACTTCAGTTTCAAAATGATGCTGAAATGCTGCCAGTGGTTCTTCATGGTGAAATGAGGAGCAGGACAGATAAAAGGTGGAGACTGGATACCTTCAAGTGCCCCATGAAGCTTGGTGTTCCACCAGTTGGGACTAGAGGGGTGCTGTATTTGCAGGAAGGTAAGGAGAAGCATGTTGACAGAGTAAATGGGAGAGGTTTGGGGCAGGGGGATAGGTCGGCGATCCAGTAACAATGCAATCTGGAGGAGGCCCTTCAGGGTCTCCAGTATGTGCGAGGCAGAGGGATAGCTCTGCCTTCCAATGCCTAACCCTTTAAAGTGCAGTGTGCCCAATGTAGGAGGCTTGATTTGCTGTCTTTAGCCAGACCATGTGTGAATGAAGCTTGCAGTGAGGTTGTGCCCATTCTCTGTGACAGGAGTTTGTCCTGCTTCACCCGTTCAGTAGGAGGGAAGCCCCTGTTGTAGCACTGGGTGAGTGAAGCTTCCCCCGCTGTCGCCCTCGGCCGGACCTGTCATGTAGTGTGACACTCAGATGTCTGTTGAAGCTGTGACGGTGAAGCAGATTTGTCAGGGCCCTGCACTTTTCTTGGTTCATCCTTGATGGCTCGGAAATATGCTGAGGAGGGTTTTAGTGGAGCTAGACATGTGAACAGCATGTCCCAAATGGCATGACACATGTTGCTTTTGTATATGTACAGAGCTTAAAATGGTTTGTAGGAGTCACCAAGAAGGAAAGGACCTTCCAATAAATCGTCCTTCCTGGCTCTCAGCACCAGCCCTGGGGCACCAGGGCCCCGGGGGGTCGAGCTCTGGAGCAGCTCAGGAGAAGCTGAGCTGAGGTGTGCCTTTGCCTTGCAAGCTCCCAGCCCTGGGCCCATGCCCCGGCGGGGGAGGGGAGGCTGTCATTTCACAATGCTCTGCCTGCCTGAGGGTTCCGTTGGCACGGCGACAGCAGCAGGTGAGCCCTGGAGCAGGGGGCATGGAGAGGTCAAGGCAGACAGAGCTGGGAGCCCCAGGAACAGGACCCAGGCCAGAGGAGGTGGCTCAGCTGAGCCCGCCTGATCGCTCGAGGCCACTCCTCACAGGGCCTCTGCTGCTGCTGTCAGAAGCCCTGGGGCCCTGCTACTGGTGGAGGGAGCCTTCAGGCCTCAAGGTGCACCGGCCTTCTCTGAGGCCTGTGGCTGGGCTCAAAAACAGAACATGTGAAAAATAGGGCCCAGAAACTGCAGTGAAAACAGGTAGGTTAAGGTGTGAAAACAGAAACACCAGAAAGAAAGGAAAAAGCATAGCTCCTGACACACCACCCTCATATGGACTTTGTAACCAGTCCCTGTAGATTCATTTTCAGTCCCCTAGTCAAGGCTAGGGGTGGGCAAAGTTATCCTCACTGCTGGTGGAACGATATTGCCTAAATGCGCCTCCAGCTCTGTTCTGCCTGCAGGGACTTTTTTTTAGCTGTTGTGCCAATTTTCTATGCAGATTTTGCTTCCTGAAATGTGTTTTTTCCCTGAAATATCATGTTTTTGACCGCTAAAACAAAATTTCATGGAAAAAATAAATGTCTTCTGGCAAACCATCTGAAACAGTGTTTTTTTCACAAACTATCTGTTTTCAGTCTGAAACTTTTTGGGGCCACCAAAAAACAAAATTTCCCATAAAAAACAGAATTTCAGGGAGAAAAAGCCTGAAATTGGCAATTTCTCTGTGTGGGCAGAGCAGGCGAAGTGGCAGAATTTGCCCAGAATTCTGCATTGTTTCTGCTGAGCAAATTAACGGCCGTTTCGACCACCCCCTAGTCAAGGCCATGCCCTCTATGGACTTCAAGGGGAAGACACTAGCAGCACACAATCATCACCGTTCTAACACCTTCTCTATTTCCATTGACTTCATTGGGATCACCCACCCAAATATATGGCTTTTGCCGACTGGGAGACTCAACAGGATGAAATGTGTAAACCGAATGGTAGTGCGTAAAAAGGGCCAACGAAGGACGTCTTTCTCTTTTTTAATGTGAAGTGGAAAAAAACAAAGGTGAAGTAGTTCCTTGGTTTTGTAGACAGTAGGGGAATAGTTCTATTTTGATATTTGTGTTTGTACCATGCTGCGCTGCCATCATTTCCAGGGTCTCCAGGCACTCTGCAAGTCCTGAAAGAGACTAGGGTGGGTGGGTGGGTGATCGAGGTTAGTGGGGAGAGCGGGGAACATGCAAGCTAACTTTGCTGTTGTGTTTATGGGTGCAGGGGAGTACTTGAGGGGATGCAACTTCACTTTTCTCTCATTGTGGCTGTCAGAGCCTGCTCCCTCTCTCTCTCTCACCCTCTCTGGCTCCCTCTCTCTCGCACATAGATACATTTGCCCTGTCTGCCACAGAGATCTGGGAATTGACAAATGTGCAAAGGGGGAAGTATAGGGGCTCCACTCATTACCATATGCTAGGTGCTAAGGATGATGGGAGGAAAGATGTTTTGGATAAGAGAAGCAGATCCCTGAGACATGAGGACCCCATGCCCCCATTCAGCTGCCATAGTGCATAGGTTGGCAGGCTTGTCCCTGAGTCAAACCTCACTCTAATTTCCTCAGGTACTGCGCTCAGTGTCCACCCGGGGCATTTGCCCGCCAGGCGTTTGTAAGGCGATCGGGGCAGGGCCCAGAATCTCTGGCGCTTTCGCCCAGAAATCTGTTCCGGTGTCTTCTGCAGTCCTCAAACTCTTCTGACACTGCGCACACAGCCAAAGGACAGAATGAAATGGAATGAAATCCCCCTGCCGCCATTCCCCTGGTTTTGTAGCTGTTCCATAACTTCAGTTTCAAAATGATGCTGAAATGCTGCCAGTGGTTCTTCATGGTGAAATGAGGAGCAGGACAGATAAAAGGTGGAGACTGGATACCTTCAAGTGCCCCATGAAGCTTGGTGTTCCACCAGTTGGGACTAGAGGGGTGCTGTATTTGCAGGAAGGTAAGGAGAAGCATGTTGACAGAGTAAATGGGAGAGGTTTGGGGCAGGGGGATAGGTCGGCGACCCAGTAACAATGCAATCTGGAGGAGGCCCTTCAGGGTCTCCAGTATGTGCGAGGCAGAGGGATAGCTCTGCCTTCCAATGCCTAACCCTTTAAAGTGCAGTGTGCCCAATGTAGGAGGCTTGATTTGCTGTCTTTAGCCAGACCATGTGTGAATGAAGCTTGCAGTGAGGTTGCGCCCATTCTCTGTGACAGGAGTTTGTCCTGCTGCACCCGTTCAGTAGGAGGGAAGCCCCTGTTGTAGCACTGTGTGCGTGAAGCTTCCCCCGCTGTCGCCCTCGGCCGGACCTGTCATGTAGTGTGACACTCAGATGTCTGTTGAAGCTGTGACGGTGAAGCAGATTTGTCAGGGCCCTGCACTTTTCTTGGTTCATCCTTGATGGCTCGGAAATATGCTGAGGAGGGTTTTAGTGGAGCTAGACATGTGAACAGCATGTCCCAAATGGCATGACACATGTTGCTTTTGTATATGTACAGAGCTTAAAATGGTTTGTAGGAGTCACCAAGAAGGAAAGGACCTTCCAATAAATCGTCCTTCCTGGCTCTCAGCACCAGCCCTGGGGCACCGGGGCCCCGGGGGGTCGAGCTCTGGAGCAGCTCAGGAGAAGCTGAGCTGAGGTGTGCCTTTGCCTTGCAAGCTCCCAGCCCTGGGCCCATGCCCCGGCGGGGGAGGGGAGGCTGTCATTTCACAATGCTCTGCCTGCCTGAGGGTTCCGTTGGCACGGCGACAGCAGCAGGTAAGCCCTGGAGCAGGGGGCATGGAGAGGTCAAGGCAGACAGAGCTGGGAGCCCCAGGAACAGGACCCAGACCGGAGGGGGTGACTCGCCGGAGCCCGCCTGATCGCTCGAGGCCACTCCTCACAGGGCCTCTGCTGCTGTCAGAAGCCCTGGGGCCCTGCTACTGGCGGAGGAAGCATTCAGGCCTCAAAGGGCACCGGCCTTCTCTGAGGCCTGTGGCTGGGCTCAAAAACAGAAGATGTGAAAAATAGGGCCCAGAAACTGCAGTGAAAACAGGTAGGTTAAGGTGTGAAAACAGAAACACCAATAAGAAAGGAAAAAGCATAGCTCCCGACACACCACCCTCATATGGACTTTGTGACCAGTCCCTGTAGATTCATTTTCAGTCCCCTAGTCAAGGCTAGGGGTGGGCAAAGTTATCCTCACTGCTGGTGGAACGATATTGCCGAAATGCGCCTCCAGCTCTGTTCTGCCTGCAGGGACTTTTTTTTAGCTGTTGTGCCAATTTTCTATGCAGATTTTGCTTCCTGAAATGTGTTTTTTCCCTGAAATATCATGTTTTTGACCGCTAAAACAAAATTTCATGGAAAAAATAAATGTCTTCTGGCAAACCATCTGAAACAGTGTTTTTTTCACAAACTATCTGTTTTCAGTCTGAAACTTTTTGGGGCCACCAAAAAACAAAATTTCCCATAAAAAACAGAATTTCAGGGAGAAAAAGCCTGAAATTGGCAATTTCTCTGTGTGGGCAGAGCAGGCGAAGTGGCAGAATTTGCCCAGAATTCTGCATTGTTTCTGCTGAGCAAATTAACGGCCGTTTCGACCACCCCCTAGTCAAGGCCATGCCCTCTATGGACTTCAAGGGGAAGACACTAGCAGGACACAATCATCACCGTTCTAACACCTTCTCTATTTCCATTGACTTCATTGGGATCACCCACCCAAATATATGGCTTTTGCCGACTGGGAGACTCAACAGGATGAAATGTGTAAACAGAATGGTAGTGCGTAAAAAGGGCCAACGAAGGACGTCTTTCTCTTTTTTAATGTGAAGTGGAAAAAACAAAGGTGAAGTAGTTCCTTGGTTTTGTAGACAGTAGGGGAATAGTTCTATTTTGATATTTGTGTTTGTACCATGCTGCGCTGCCATCATTTCCAGGGCCTCCAGGCACTCTGCAAGTCCTGAAAGAGACTAGGGTGGGTGGGTGGGCGAGGTTAGTGGGGAGAGCGGGGAACATGCAAGCTAACTTTGCTGTTGTGTTTATGGGTGCAGGGGAGTACTTGAGGGGATGCAACTTCACTTTTCTCTCATTGTGGCTGTCAGAGCCTGCTCCCTCTCTCTCTCTCACCCTCTCTGGCTCCCTCTCTCTCTCACATAGATACATTTGCCCTGTCTGCCACAGAGATCTGGGAATTGACAAATGTGCAAAGGTGGAAGTATAGGGGCTCCACTCATTACCATATGCTAGGTGCTAAGGATGATGGGAGGAAAGATGTTTTGGATAAGAGAAGCAGATCCCTGAGACATGAGGACCCCATGCCCCCATTCAGCTGCCATAGTGCATAGGTTGGCAGGCTTGTCCCTGAGTCAAACCTCACTCTAATTTCCTCAGGTACTGCGCTCAGTGTCCACCCGGGGCATTTGCCCGCCAGGCGTTCGTAAGGCGATCGGGGCAGGGCCCAGAATCTCTGGCGCTTTCGCCCAGAAATCTGTTCCGATGTCTTCTGCAGTCCTCAAACTCTTCTGACACTGCGCACACAGCCAAAGGACAGAATGAAATGGAATGTAATCCCCCTGCCGCCATTCCCCTGGTTTTGTAGCTGTTCCATAACTTCAGTTTCAAAATGATGCTGAAATGCTGCCAGTGGTTCTTCATGGTGAAATGAGGAGCAGGACAAATAAAAGGTGGAGACTGGATACCTTCAAGTGCCCCATGAAGCTTGGTGTTCCACCAGTTGGGACTAGAGGGGTGCTGTATTTGCAGGAAGGTAAGGAGAAGCATGTTGACAGAGTAAATGGGAGAGGTTTGGGGCAGGGGGATAGGTCGGCGATCCAGTAACAATGCAACCTGGAGGAGGCCCTTCAGGGTCTCCAGTATGTGCGAGGCAGAGGGATAGCTCTGCCTTCAAATGCCTAACCCTTTAAAGTGCAGTGTGCCCAATGTAGGAGGCTTGATTTGCTGTCTTTAGCCAGACCATGTGTGAATGAAGCTTGCAGTGAGGTTGCGCCCATTCTCTGTGACAGGAGTTTGTCCTGCTGCACCCGTTCAGTAGGAGGGAAGCCCCTGTTGTAGCACTGGGTGAGTGAAGCTTCCCCCGCTGTCGACCTCGGCCGGACCTGTCATGTAGTGTGACACTCAGATGTCTGTTGAAGCTGTGACGGTGAAGCAGATTTGTCAGGGCCCTGCACTTTTCTTGCTTCATCCTTGATGGCTCGGAAATATGCTGAGGAGGGTTTTAGTGGAGCTAGACATGTGAACAGCATGTCCCAAATGGCATGACACATGTTGCTTTTGTATATGTACAGAGCTTAAAATGGTTTGTAGGAGTCACCAAGAAGGAAAGGACCTTCCAATAAATCGTCCTTCCTGGCTCTCAGCACCAGCCCTGGGGCACCGGGGCCCCGGGGGGTCGAGCTCTGGAGCAGCTCAGGAGAAGCTGAGCTGAGGTGTGCCTTTGCCTTGCAAGCTCCCAGCCCTGGGCCCAGGCCCCGGCGGGGGAGGGGAGGCTGTCATTTCACAATGCTCTGCCTGCCTGAGGGTTCTGTTAGCACGGCGAGAGCAGCAGGTGAGCCCTGGAGCAGGGGGCATGGAGAGGTCAAGGCAGACAGAGCTGGGAGCCCCAGGAACAGGACCCAGGCCAGAGGAGGTGGCTCAGCTGAGCCCGCCTGATCGCTCGAGGCCACTCCTCACAGGGCCTCTGCTGCTGTCAGAAGCCCTGGGGCCCTGCTACTGGCGGAGGAAGCATTCAGGCCTCAAAGGGCACCGGCCTTCTCTGAGGCCTGTGGCTGGGCTCAAAAACAGAAGATGTGAAAAATAGGGCCCAGACACTGCAGTGAAAACAGGTAGGTTAAGGTGTGAAAACAGAAACACCAATAAGAAAGGAAAAAGCATAGCTCCGGACACACCACCCTCATATGGACTTTGTGACCAGTCCCTGTAGATTCATTTTCAGTCCCCTAGTCAAGGCTAGGGGTGGGCAAAGTTATCCTCACTGCTGGTGGAACGATATTGCCTAAATGCGCCTCCAGCTCTGTTCTGCCTGCAGGGACTTTTTTTTAGCTGTTGTGCCAATTTTCTATGCAGATTTTGCTTCCTGAAATGTGTTTTTTCCCTGAAATATCATGTTTTTGACCGCTAAAACAAAATTTCATGGAAAAAATAAATGTCTTCTGGCAAACCATCTGAAACAGTGTTTTTTTCACAAACTATCTGTTTTCAGTCTGAAACTTTTTGGGGCCACCAAAAAACAAAATTTCCCATAAAAAACAGAATTTCAGGGAGAAAAAGCCTGAAATTGGCAATTTCTCTGTGTGGGCAGAGCAGGCGAAGTGGCAGAATTTGCCCAGAATTCTGCATTGTTTCTGCTGAGCAAATTAACGGCCGTTTCGACCACCCCCTAGTCAAGGCCATGCCCTCTATGGACTTCAAGGGGAAGACACTAGCAGCACACAATCATCACCGTTCTAACACCTTCTCTATTTCCATTGACTTCATTGGGATCACCCACCCAAATATATGGCTTTTGCCGACTGGGAGACTCAACAGGATGAAATGTGTAAACCGAATGGTAGTGCGTAAAAAGGGCCAACGAAGGACGTCTTTCTCTTTTTTAATGTGAAGTGGAAAAAAACAAAGGTGAAGTAGTTCCTTGGTTTTGTAGACAGTAGGGGAATAGTTCTATTTTGATATTTGTGTTTGTACCATGCTGCGCTGCCATCATTTCCAGGGTCTCCAGGCACTCTGCAAGTCCTGAAAGAGACTAGGGTGGGTGGGTGGGTGATCGAGGTTAGTGGGGAGAGCGGGGAACATGCAAGCTAACTTTGCTGTTGTGTTTATGGGTGCAGGGGAGTACTTGAGGGGATGCAACTTCACTTTTCTCTCATTGTGGCTGTCAGAGCCTGCTCCCTCTCTCTCTCTCACCCTCTCTGGCTCCCTCTCTCTCGCACATAGATACATTTGCCCTGTCTGCCACAGAGATCTGGGAATTGACAAATGTGCAAAGGGGGAAGTATAGGGGCTCCACTCATTACCATATGCTAGGTGCTAAGGATGATGGGAGGAAAGATGTTTTGGATAAGAGAAGCAGATCCCTGAGACATGAGGACCCCATGCCCCCATTCAGCTGCCATAGTGCATAGGTTGGCAGGCTTGTCCCTGAGTCAAACCTCACTCTAATTTCCTCAGGTACTGCGCTCAGTGTCCACCCGGGGCATTTGCCCGCCAGGCGTTTGTAAGGCGATCGGGGCAGGGCCCAGAATCTCTGGCGCTTTCGCCCAGAAATCTGTTCCGGTGTCTTCTGCAGTCCTCAAACTCTTCTGACACTGCGCACACAGCCAAAGGACAGAATGAAATGGAATGAAATCCCCCTGCCGCCATTCCCCTGGTTTTGTAGCTGTTCCATAACTTCAGTTTCAAAATGATGCTGAAATGCTGCCAGTGGTTCTTCATGGTGAAATGAGGAGCAGGACAGATAAAAGGTGGAGACTGGATACCTTCAAGTGCCCCATGAAGCTTGGTGTTCCACCAGTTGGGACTAGAGGGGTGCTGTATTTGCAGGAAGGTAAGGAGAAGCATGTTGACAGAGTAAATGGGAGAGGTTTGGGGCAGGGGGATAGGTCGGCGACCCAGTAACAATGCAATCTGGAGGAGGCCCTTCAGGGTCTCCAGTATGTGCGAGGCAGAGGGATAGCTCTGCCTTCCAATGCCTAACCCTTTAAAGTGCAGTGTGCCCAATGTAGGAGGCTTGATTTGCTGTCTTTAGCCAGACCATGTGTGAATGAAGCTTGCAGTGAGGTTGCGCCCATTCTCTGTGACAGGAGTTTGTCCTGCTGCACCCGTTCAGTAGGAGGGAAGCCCCTGTTGTAGCACTGTGTGCGTGAAGCTTCCCCCGCTGTCGCCCTCGGCCGGACCTGTCATGTAGTGTGACACTCAGATGTCTGTTGAAGCTGTGACGGTGAAGCAGATTTGTCAGGGCCCTGCACTTTTCTTGGTTCATCCTTGATGGCTCGGAAATATGCTGAGGAGGGTTTTAGTGGAGCTAGACATGTGAACAGCATGTCCCAAATGGCATGACACATGTTGCTTTTGTATATGTACAGAGCTTAAAATGGTTTGTAGGAGTCACCAAGAAGGAAAGGACCTTCCAATAAATCGTCCTTCCTGGCTCTCAGCACCAGCCCTGGGGCACCGGGGCCCCGGGGGGTCGAGCTCTGGAGCAGCTCAGGAGAAGCTGAGCTGAGGTGTGCCTTTGCCTTGCAAGCTCCCAGCCCTGGGCCCATGCCCCGGCGGGGGAGGGGAGGCTGTCATTTCACAATGCTCTGCCTGCCTGAGGGTTCCGTTGGCACGGCGACAGCAGCAGGTAAGCCCTGGAGCAGGGGGCATGGAGAGGTCAAGGCAGACAGAGCTGGGAGCCCCAGGAACAGGACCCAGGCCAGAGGAGGTGGCTCAGCTGAGCCCGCCTGATCGCTCGAGGCCACTCCTCACAGGGCCTCTGCTGCTGTCAGAAGCCCTGGGGCCCTGCTACTGGCGGAGGAAGCATTCAGGCCTCAAAGGGCACCGGCCTTCTCTGAGGCCTGTGGCTGGGCTCAAAAACAGAAGATGTGAAAAATAGGGCCCAGAAACTGCAGTGAAAACAGGTAGGTTAAGGTGTGAAAACAGAAACACCAATAAGAAAGGAAAAAGCATAGCTCCCGACACACCACCCTCATATGGACTTTGTGACCAGTCCCTGTAGATTCATTTTCAGTCCCCTAGTCAAGGCTAGGGGTGGGCAAAGTTATCCTCACTGCTGGTGGAACGATATTGCCGAAATGCGCCTCCAGCTCTGTTCTGCCTGCAGGGACTTTTTTTTAGCTGTTGTGCCAATTTTCTATGCAGATTTTGCTTCCTGAAATGTGTTTTTTCCCTGAAATATCATGTTTTTGACCGCTAAAACAAAATTTCATGGAAAAAATAAATGTCTTCTGGCAAACCATCTGAAACAGTGTTTTTTTCACAAACTATCTGTTTTCAGTCTGAAACTTTTTGGGGCCACCAAAAAACAAAATTTCCCATAAAAAACAGAATTTCAGGGAGAAAAAGCCTGAAATTGGCAATTTCTCTGTGTGGGCAGAGCAGGCGAAGTGGCAGAATTTGCCCAGAATTCTGCATTGTTTCTGCTGAGCAAATTAACGGCCGTTTCGACCACCCCCTAGTCAAGGCCATGCCCTCTATGGACTTCAAGGGGAAGACACTAGCAGGACACAATCATCACCGTTCTAACACCTTCTCTATTTCCATTGACTTCATTGGGATCACCCACCCAAATATATGGCTTTTGCCGACTGGGAGACTCAACAGGATGAAATGTGTAAACAGAATGGTAGTGCGTAAAAAGGGCCAACGAAGGACGTCTTTCTCTTTTTTAATGTGAAGTGGAAAAAACAAAGGTGAAGTAGTTCCTTGGTTTTGTAGACAGTAGGGGAATAGTTCTATTTTGATATTTGTGTTTGTACCATGCTGCGCTGCCATCATTTCCAGGGTCTCCAGGCACTCTGCAAGTCCTGAAAGAGACTAGGGTGGGTGGGTGGGCGAGGTTAGTGGGGAGAGCGGGGAACATGCAAGCTAACTTTGCTGTTGTGTTTATGGGTGCAGGGGAGTACTTGAGGGGATGCAACTTCACTTTTCTCTCATTGTGGCTGTCAGAGCCTGCTCCCTCTCTCTCTCTCACCCTCTCTGGCTCCCTCTCTCTCTCACATAGATACATTTGCCCTGTCTGCCACAGAGATCTGGGAATTGACAAATGTGCAAAGGTGGAAGTATAGGGGCTCCACTCATTACCATATGCTAGGTGCTAAGGATGATGGGAGGAAAGATGTTTTGGATAAGAGAAGCAGATCCCTGAGACATGAGGACCCCATGCCCCCATTCAGCTGCCATAGTGCATAGGTTGGCAGGCTTGTCCCTGAGTCAAACCTCACTCTAATTTCCTCAGGTACTGCGCTCAGTGTCCACCCGGGGCATTTGCCCGCCAGGCGTTCGTAAGGCGATCGGGGCAGGGCCCAGAATCTCTGGCGCTTTCGCCCAGAAATCTGTTCCGATGTCTTCTGCAGTCCTCAAACTCTTCTGACACTGCGCACACAGCCAAAGGACAGAATGAAATGGAATGTAATCCCCCTGCCGCCATTCCCCTGGTTTTGTAGCTGTTCCATAACTTCAGTTTCAAAATGATGCTGAAATGCTGCCAGTGGTTCTTCATGGTGAAATGAGGAGCAGGACAAATAAAAGGTGGAGACTGGATACCTTCAAGTGCCCCATGAAGCTTGGTGTTCCACCAGTTGGGACTAGAGGGGTGCTGTATTTGCAGGAAGGTAAGGAGAAGCATGTTGACAGAGTAAATGGGAGAGGTTTGGGGCAGGGGGATAGGTCGGCGATCCAGTAACAATGCAATCTGGAGGAGGCCCTTCAGGGTCTCCAGTATGTGCGAGGCAGAGGGATAGCTCTGCCTTCCAATGCCTAACCCTTTAAAGTGCAGTGTGCCCAATGTAGGAGGCTTGATTTGCTGTCTTTAGCCAGACCATGTGTGAATGAAGCTTGCAGTGAGGTTGCGCCCATTCTCTGTGACAGGAGTTTGTCCTGCTGCACCCGTTCAGTAGGAGGGAAGCCCCTGTTGTAGCACTGGGTGAGTGAAGCTTCCCCCGCTGTCGACCTCGGCCGGACCTGTCATGTAGTGTGACACTCAGATGTCTGTTGAAGCTGTGACGGTGAAGCAGATTTGTCAGGGCCCTGCACTTTTCTTGGTTCATCCTTGATGGCTCGGAAATATGCTGAGGAGGGTTTTAGTGGAGCTAGACATGTGAACAGCATGTCCCAAATGGCATGACACATGTTGCTTTTGTATATGTACAGAGCTTAAAATGGTTTGTAGGAGTCACCAAGAAGGAAAGGACCTTCCAATAAATCGTCCTTCCTGGCTCTCAGCACCAGCCCTGGGGCACCGGGGCCCCGGGGGGTCGAGCTCTGGAGCAGCTCAGGAGAAGCTGAGCTGAGGTGTGCCTTTGCCTTGCAAGCTCCCAGCCCTGGGCCCAGGCCCCGGCGGGGGAGGGGAGGCTGTCATTTCACAATGCTCTGCCTGCCTGAGGGTTCTGTTAGCACGGCGAGAGCAGCAGGTGAGCCCTGGAGCAGGGGGCATGGAGAGGTCAAGGCAGACAGAGCTGGGAGCCCCAGGAACAGGACCCAGGCCAGAGGAGGTGGCTCAGCTGAGCCCGCCTGATCGCTCGAGGCCACTCCTCACAGGGCCTCTGCTGCTGTCAGAAGCCCTGGGGCCCTGCTACTGGCGGAGGAAGCATTCAGGCCTCAAAGGGCACCGGCCTTCTCTGAGGCCTGTGGCTGGGCTCAAAAACAGAAGATGTGAAAAATAGGGCCCAGACACTGCAGTGAAAACAGGTAGGTTAAGGTGTGAAAACAGAAACACCAATAAGAAAGGAAAAAGCATAGCTCCGGACACACCACCCTCATATGGACTTTGTGACCAGTCCCTGTAGATTCATTTTCAGTCCCCTAGTCAAGGCTAGGGGTGGGCAAAGTTATCCTCACTGCTGGTGGAACGATATTGCCTAAATGCGCCTCCAGCTCTGTTCTGCCTGCAGGGACTTTTTTTTAGCTGTTGTGCCAATTTTCTATGCAGATTTTGCTTCCTGAAATGTGTTTTTTCCCTGAAATATCATGTTTTTGACCGCTAAAACAAAATTTCATGGAAAAAATAAATGTCTTCTGGCAAACCATCTGAAACAGTGTTTTTTTCACAAACTATCTGTTTTCAGTCTGAAACTTTTTGGGGCCACCAAAAAACAAAATTTCCCATAAAAAACAGAATTTCAGGGAGAAAAAGCCTGAAATTGGCAATTTCTCTGTGTGGGCAGAGCAGGCGAAGTGGCAGAATTTGCCCAGAATTCTGCATTGTTTCTGCTGAGCAAATTAACGGCCGTTTCGACCACCCCCTAGTCAAGGCCATGCCCTCTATGGACTTCAAGGGGAAGACACTAGCAGCACACAATCATCACCGTTCTAACACCTTCTCTATTTCCATTGACTTCATTGGGATCACCCACCCAAATATATGGCTTTTGCCGACTGGGAGACTCAACAGGATGAAATGTGTAAACCGAATGGTAGGGCGTAAAAAGGGCCAACGAAGGACGACTTTCTCTTTTTTAATGTGAAGTGGAAAAAAACAAAGGTGAAGTAGTTCCTTGGTTTTGTAGACAGTAGGGGAATAGTTCTATTTTGATATTTGTGTTTGTACCATGCTGCGCTGCCATCATTTCCAGGGTCTCCAGGCACTCTGCAAGTCCTGAAAGAGACTAGGGTGGGTGGGTGGGTGGATGGATGGGTGGGTGGGTGATCGAGGTTAGTGGGGAGAGCGGGGAACATGCAAGCTCACTTTGCTGTTGTGTTTATGGGTGCAGGGGAGTACTTGAGGGGATGCAACTTCACTTTTCTCTCATTGTGGCTGTCAGAGCCTGCTCCCTCTCTCTCTCTCACCCTCTCTGGCTCCCTCTCTCTCTCACATAGATACATTTGCCCTGTCTGCCACAGAGATCTGGGAATTGACAAATGTGCAAAGGTGGAAGTATAGGGGCTCCACTCATTACCATATGCTAGGTGCTAAGGATGATGGGAGGAAAGATGTTTTGGATAAGAGAAGCAGATCCCTGAGACATGAGGACCCCATGCCCCCATTCAGCTGCCATAGTGCATAGGTTGGCAGGCTTGTCCCTGAGTCAAACCTCACTCTAATTTCCTCAGGTACTGCGCTCAGTGTCCACCCGGGGCATTTGCCCGCCAGGGCAAAGCCCGCCAGGCGTTCGTAAGGCGATCGGGGCAGGGCCCAGAATCTCTGGCGCTTTCGCCCAGAAATCTGTTCCGATGTCTTCTGCAGTCCTCAAACTCTTCTGACACTGCGCACACAGCCAAAGGACAGAATGAAATGGAATGTAATCCCCCTGCCGCCATTCCCCTGGTTTTGTAGCTGTTCCATAACTTCAGTTTCAAAATGATGCTGAAATGCTGCCAGTGGTTCTTCATGGTGAAATGAGGAGCAGGACAAATAAAAGGTGGAGACTGGATACCTTCAAGTGCCCCATGAAGCTTGGTGTTCCACCAGTTGGGACTAGAGGGGTGCTGTATTTGCAGGAAGGTAAGGAGAAGCATGTTGACAGAGTAAATGGGAGAGGTTTGGGGCAGGGGGATAGGTCGGCGATCCAGTAACAATGCAATCTGGAGGAGGCCCTTCAGGGTCTCCAGTATGTGCGAGGCAGAGGGATAGCTCTGCCTTCCAATGCCTAACCCTTTAAAGTGCAGTGTGCCCAATGTAGGAGGCTTGATTTGCTGTCTTTAGCCAGACCATGTGTGAATGAAGCTTGCAGTGAGGTTGCGCCCATTCTCTGTGACAGGAGTTTGTCCTGCTGCACCCGTTCAGTAGGAGGGAAGCCCCTGTTGTAGCACTGGGTGAGTGAAGCTTCCCCCGCTGTCGACCTCGGCCGGACCTGTCATGTAGTGTGACACTCAGATGTCTGTTGAAGCTGTGACGGTGAAGCAGATTTGTCAGGGCCCTGCACTTTTCTTGGTTCATCCTTGATGGCTCGGAAATATGCTGAGGAGGGTTTTAGTGGAGCTAGACATGTGAACAGCATGTCCCAAATGGCATGACACATGTTGCTTTTGTATATGTACAGAGCTTAAAATGGTTTGTAGGAGTCACCAAGAAGGAAAGGACCTTCCAATAAATCGTCCTTCCTGGCTCTCAGCACCAGCCCTGGGGCACCGGGGCCCCGGGGGGTCGAGCTCTGGAGCAGCTCAGGAGAAGCTGAGCTGAGGTGTGCCTTTGCCTTGCAAGCTCCCAGCCCTGGGCCCAGGCCCCGGCGGGGGAGGGGAGGCTGTCATTTCACAATGCTCTGCCTGCCTGAGGGTTCTGTTAGCACGGCGAGAGCAGCAGGTGAGCCCTGGAGCAGGGGGCATGGAGAGGTCAAGGCAGACAGAGCTGGGAGCCCCAGGAACAGGACCCAGACCAGAGGAGGTGGCTCAGCTGAGCCCGCCTGATCGCTCGAGGCCACTCCTCACAGGGCCTCTGCTGCTGTCAGAAGCCCTGGGGCCCTGCTACTGGCGGAGGAAGCATTCAGGCCTCAAAGGGCACCGGCCTTCTCTGAGGCCTGTGGCTGGGCTCAAAAACAGAAGATGTGAAAAATAGGGCCCAGACACTGCAGTGAAAACAGGTAGGTTAAGGTGTGAAAACAGAAACACCAATAAGAAAGGAAAAAGCATAGCTCCGGACACACCACCCTCATATGGACTTTGTGACCAGTCCCTGTAGATTCATTTTCAGTCCCCTAGTCAAGGCTAGGGGTGGGCAAAGTTATCCTCACTGCTGGTGGAACGATATTGCCTAAATGCGCCTCCAGCTCTGTTCTGCCTGCAGGGACTTTTTTTTAGCTGTTGTGCCAATTTTCTATGCAGATTTTGCTTCCTGAAATGTGTTTTTTCCCTGAAATATCATGTTTTTGACCGCTAAAACAAAATTTCATGGAAAAAATAAATGTCTTCTGGCAAACCATCTGAAACAGTGTTTTTTTCACAAACTATCTGTTTTCAGTCTGAAACTTTTTGGGGCCACCAAAAAACAAAATTTCCCATAAAAAACAGAATTTCAGGGAGAAAAAGCCTGAAATTGGCAATTTCTCTGTGTGGGCAGAGCAGGCGAAGTGGCAGAATTTGCCCAGAATTCTGCATTGTTTCTGCTGAGCAAATTAACGGCCGTTTCGACCACCCCCTAGTCAAGGCCATGCCCTCTATGGACTTCAAGGGGAAGACACTAGCAGCACACAATCATCACCGTTCTAACACCTTCTCTATTTCCATTGACTTCATTGGGATCACCCACCCAAATATATGGCTTTTGCCGACTGGGAGACTCAACAGGATGAAATGTGTAAACCGAATGGTAGTGCGTAAAAAGGGCCAACGAAGGACGTCTTTCTCTTTTTTAATGTGAAGTGGAAAAAAACAAAGGTGAAGTAGTTCCTTGGTTTTGTAGACAGTAGGGGAATAGTTCTATTTTGATATTTGTGTTTGTACCATGCTGCGCTGCCATCATTTCCAGGGTCTCCAGGCACTCTGCAAGTCCTGAAAGAGACTAGGGTGGGTGGGTGGGCGAGGTTAGTGGGGAGAGCGGGGAACATGCAAGCTAACTTTGCTGTTGTGTTTATGGGTGCAGGGGAGTACTTGAGGGGATGCAACTTCACTTTTCTCTCATTGTGGCTGTCAGAGCCTGCTCCCTCTCTCTCTCTCACCCTCTCTGGCTCCCTCTCTCTCTCACATAGATACATTTGCCCTGTCTGCCACAGAGATCTGGGAATTGACAAATGTGCAAAGGGGGAAGTATAGGGGCTCCACTCATTACCATATGCTAGGTGCTAAGGATGATGGGAGGAAAGATGTTTTGGATAAGAGAAGCAGATCCCTGAGACATGAGGACCCCATGCCCCCATTCAGCTGCCATAGTGCATAGGTTGGCAGGCTTGTCCCTGAGTCAAACCTCACTCTAATTTCCTCAGGTACTGCGCTCAGTGTCCACCCGGGGCATTTGCCCGCCAGGCGTTTGTAAGGCGTTCGTAAGGCGATCGGGGCAGGGCCCAGAATCTCTGGCGCTTTCGCCCAGAAATCTGTTCCGGTGTCTTCTGCAGTCCTCAAACTCTTCTGACACTGCGCACACAGCCAAAGGACAGAATGAAATGGAATGAAATCCCCCTGCCGCCATTCCCCTGGTTTTGTAGCTGTTCCATAACTTCAGTTTCAAAATGATGCTGAAATGCTGCCAGTGGTTCTTCATGGTGAAATGAGGAGCAGGACAGATAAAAGGTGGAGACTGGATACCTTCAAGTGCCCCATGAAGCTTGGTGTTCCACCAGTTGGGACTAGAGGGGTGCTGTATTTGCAGGAAGGTAAGGAGAAGCATGTTGACAGAGTAAATGGGAGAGGTTTGGGGCAGGGGGATAGGTCGGCGATCCAGTAACAATGCAATCTGGAGGAGGACCTTCAGGGTCTCCAGTATGTGCGAGGCAGAGGGATAGCTCTGCCTTCCAATGCCTAACCCTTTAAAGTGCAGTGTGCCCAATGTAGGAGGCTTGATTTGCTGTCTTTAGCCAGACCATGTGTGAATGAAGCTTGCAGTGAGGTTGCGCCCATTCTCTGTGACAGGAGTTTGTCCTGCTGCACCCGTTCAGTAGGAGGAAAGCCCCTGTTGCAGCACTGGGTGAGTGAAGCTTCCCCCGCTGTCGCCCTCGGCCGGACCTGTCATGTAGTGTGACACTCAGATGTCTGTTGAAGCTGTGACGGTGAAGCAGATTTCTCAGGGCCCTGCACTTTTCTTGGTTTATCCTTGATGGCTCGGAAATATGCTGAGGAGGGTTTTAGTGGAGCTAGACATGTGAACAGCATGTCCCAAATGGCATGACACATGTTGCTTTTGTATATGTACAGAGCTTAAAATGGTTTGTAGGAGTCACCAAGAAGGAAAGGACCTTCCAATAAATCGTCCTTCCTGGCTCTCAGCACCAGCCCTGGGGCACCGGGGCCCCGGGGGGTCGAGCTCTGGAGCAGCTCAGGAGAAGCTGAGCTGAGGTGTGCCTTTGCCTTGCAAGCTCCCAGCCCTGGGCCCAGGCCCCGGCGGGGGAGGGGAGGCTGTCATTTCACAATGCTCTGCCTGCCTGAGGGTTCCGTGGCACGGCGACAGCAGCAGGTGAGCCCTGGAGCAGGGGGCATGGAGAGGTCAAGGCAGACAGAGCTGGGAGCCCCAGGAACAGGACCCAGGCCAGAGGAGGTGGCTCAGCTGAGCCCGCCTGATCGCTCGAGGCCACTCCTCACAGGGCCTCTGCTGCTGTCAGAAGCCCTGGGGCCCTGCTACTGGCGGAGGAAGCATTCAGGCCTCAAAGGGCACCGGCCTTCTCTGAGGCCTGTGGCTGGGCTCAAAAACAGAAGATGTGAAAAATAGGGCCCAGACACTGCAGTGAAAACAGGTAGGTTAAGGTGTGAAAACAGAAACACCAATAAGAAAGGAAAAAGCATAGCTCCCGACACACCACCCTCATATGGACTTTGTGACCAGTCCCTGTAGATTCATTTTCAGTCCCCTAGTCAAGGCTAGGGGTGGGCAAAGTTATCCTCACTGCTGGTGGATCGATATTGCCTAAATGCGCCTCCAGCTCTGTTCTGCCTGCAGGGACTTTTTTTAGCTGTTGTGCCAATTTTCTATGCAGATTTTGCTTCCTGAAATGTGTTTTTTCCCTGAAATATCATGTTTTTGACCGCTAAAACAAAATTTCATGGAAAAAATAAATGTCTTCTGGCAAACCATCTGAAACAGTGTTTTTTTCACAAACTATCTGTTTTCAGTCTGAAACTTTTTGGGCCACCAAAAAACAAAATTTCCCATAAAAAACAGAATTTCAGGGAGAAAAAGCCTGAAATTGGCAATTTCTCTGTGTGGGCAGAGCAGGCGAAGTGGCAGAATTTGCCCAGAATTCTGCATTGTTTCTGCTGAGCAAATTAACGGCCGTTTCGACCACCCCCTAGTCAAGGCCATGCCCTCTATGGACTTCAAGGGGAAGACACTAGCAGCACACAATCATCACCGTTCTAACACCTTCTCTATTTCCATTGACTTCATTGGGATCACCCACCCAAATATATGGCTTTTGCCGACTGGGAGACTCAACAGGATGAAATGTGTAAACCGAATGGTAGTGCGTAAAAAGGGCCAACGAAGGACGTCTTTCTCTTTTTTAATGTGAAGTGGAAAAAAACAAAGGTGAAGTAGTTCCTTGGTTTTGTAGACAGTAGGGGAATAGTTCTATTTTGATATTTGTGTTTGTACCATGCTGCGCTGCCATCATTTCCAGGGTCTCCAGGCACTCTGCAAGTCCTGAAAGAGACTAGGGTGGGTGGGTGGGCGAGGTTAGTGGGGAGAGCGGGGAACATGCAAGCTAACTTTGCTGTTGTGTTTATGGGTGCAGGGGAGTACTTGAGGGGATGCAACTTCACTTTTCTCTCATTGTGGCTGTCAGAGCCTGCTCCCTCTCTCTCTCTCACCCTCTCTGGCTCCCTCTCTCTCTCACATAGATACATTTGCCCTGTCTGCCACAGAGATCTGGGAATTGACAAATGTGCAAAGGGGGAAGTATAGGGGCTCCACTCATTACCATATGCTAGGTGCTAAGGATGATGGGAGGAAAGATGTTTTGGATAAGAGAAGCAGATCCCTGAGACATGAGGACCCCATGCCCCCATTCAGCTGCCATAGTGCATAGGTTGGCAGGCTTGTCCCTGAGTCAAACCTCACTCTAATTTCCTCAGATACTGCGCTCAGTGTCCACCCGGGGCATTTGCCCGCCAGGGCAAAGCCCGCCAGGCGTTTGTAAGGCGATCGGGGCAGGGCCCAGAATCTCTGGCGCTTTCGCCCAGAAATCTGTTCCGGTGTCTTCTGCAGTCCTCAAACTCTTCTGACACTGCGCACACAGCCAAAGGACAGAATGAAATGGAATGAAATCCCCCTGCCGCCATTCCCCTGGTTTTGTAGCTGTTCCATAACTTCAGTTTCAAAATGATGCTGAAATGCTGCCAGTGGTTCTTCATGGTGAAATGAGGAGCAGGACAGATAAAAGGTGGAGACTGGATACCTTCAAGTGCCCCATGAAGCTTGGTGTTCCACCAGTTGGGACTAGAGGGGTGCTGTATTTGCAGGAAGGTAAGGAGAATCATGTTGACAGAGTAAATGGGAGAGGTTTGGGGCAGGGGGATAGGTCAGCGATCCAGTAACAATGCAATCTGGAGGAGGCCCTTCAGGGTCTCCAGTATGTGCGAGGCAGAGGGATAGCTCTGCCTTCCAATGCCTAACCCTTTAAAGTGCAGTGTGCCCAATGTAGGAGGCTTGATTTGCTGTCTTTAGCCAGACCATGTGTGAATGAAGCTTGCAGTGAGGTTGCGCCCATTCTCTGTGACAGGAGTTTGTCCTGCTGCACCCGTTCAGTAGGAGGGAAGCCCCTGTTGTAGCACTGGGTGAGTGAAGCTTCCCCCGCTGTCGCCCTCGGCCGGACCTGTCATGTAGTGTGACACTCAGATGTCTGTTGAAGCTGTGACGGTGAAGCAGATTTGTCAGGGCCCTGCACTTTTCTTGGTTCATCCTTGATGGCTCGGAAATATGCTGAGGAGGGTTTTAGTGGAGCTAGACATGTGAACAGCATGTCCCAAATGGCATGACACATGTTGCTTTTGTATATGTACAGAGCTTAAAATGGTTTGTAGGAGTCACCAACAAGGAAAGGACCTTCCAATAAATCGTCCTTCCTGGCTCTCAGCACCAGCCCTGGGGCACCGGGGCCCCGGGGGGTCGAGCTCTGGAGCAGCTCAGGAGAAGCTGAGCTGAGGTGTGCCCAGGCCCCGGCGGGGGAGGGGAGGCTGTCATTTCACAATGCTCTGCCTGCCTGAGGGTTCCGTTGGCACGGCGACAGCAGCAGGTGAGCCCTGGAGCAGGGGGCATGGAGAGGTCAAGGCAGACAGAGCTGGGAGCCCCAGGAACAGGACCCAGGCCAGAGGAGGTGGCTCAGCTGAGCCCGCCTGATCGCTCGAGGCCACTCCTCACAGGGCCTCTGCTGCTGTCAGAAGCCCTGGGGCCCTGCTACTGGCGGATGAAGCATTCAGGCCTCAAAGGGCACCGGCCTTCTCTGAGGCCTGTGGCTGGGCTCAAAAACAGAAGATGTGAAAAATAGGGCCCAGAAACTGCAGTGAAAACAGGTAGGTTAAGGTGTGAAAACAGAAACACCAATAAGAAAGGAAAAAGCATAGCTCCCGACACACCACCCTCATATGGACTTTGTGACCAGTCCCTGTAGATTCATTTTCAGTCCCCTAGTCAAGGCTAGGGGTGGGCAAAGTTATCCTCACTGCTGGTGGAACGATATTGCCTAAATGCGCCTCCAGCTCTGTTCTGCCTGCAGGGACTTTTTTTTAGCTGTTGTGCCAATTTTCTATGCAGATTTTGCTTCCTGAAATGTGTTTTTTCCCTGAAATATCATGTTTTTGACCGCTAAAACAAAATTTCATGGAAAAAATAAATGTCTTCTGGCAAACCATCTGAAACAGTGTTTTTTTCACAAACTATCTGTTTTCAGTCTGAAACTTTTTGGGGCCACCAAAAAACAAAATTTCCCATAAAAAACAGAATTTCAGGGAGAAAAAGCCTGAAATTGGCAATTTCTCTGTGTGGGCAGAGCAGGCGAAGTGGCAGAATTTGCCCAGAATTCTGCATTGTTTCTGCTGAGCAAATTAACGGCCGTTTCGACCAC
The DNA here is from genome assembly GCF_040938575.1 of Ambystoma mexicanum. NCBI lineage: Eukaryota > Metazoa > Chordata > Amphibia > Caudata > Ambystomatidae > Ambystoma > Ambystoma mexicanum. The sequence goes on along the minus strand of NC_090941.1, from coordinate 1,155,388,529 downwards.
CCCCTAGTCAAGGCCATGCCCTCTATGGACTTCAAGGGGAAGACACTAGCAGCACACAATCATCACCGTTCTAACACCTTCTCTATTTCCATTGCCTTCATTGGGATCACCAACCCAAATATATGGCTTTTGCCGACTGGGAGACTCAACAGGATGAAATGTGTAAACCGAATGGTAGTGCGTAAAAAGGGCCAACGAAGGACGTCTTTCTCTTTTTTAATGTGAAGTGGAAAAAAACAAAGGTGAAGTAGTTCCTTGGTTTTGTAGACAGTAGGGGAATAGTTCTATTTTGATATTTGTGTTTGTACCATGCTGCGCTGCCATCATTTCCAGGGTCTCCAGGCACTCTGCAAGTCCTGAAAGAGACTAGGGTGGGTGGGTGGGCGAGGTTAGTGGGGAGAGCGGGGAACATGCAAGCTAACTTTGCTGTTGTGTTTATGGGTGCAGGGGAGTACTTGAGGGGATGCAACTTCACTTTTCTCTCATTGTGGCTGTCAGAGCCTGCTCCCTCTCTCTCTCTCACCCTCTCTGGCTCCCTCTCTCTCTCACATAGATACATTTGCCCTGTCTGCCACAGAGATCTGGGAATTGACAAATGTGCAAAGGGGGAAGTATAGGGGCTCCACTCATTACCATATGCTAGGTGCTAAGGATGATGGGAGGAAAGATGTTTTGGATAAGAGAAGCAGATCCCTGAGACATGAGGACCCCATGCCCCCATTCAGCTGCCATAGTGCATAGGTTGGCAGGCTTGTCCCTGAGTCAAACCTCACTCTAATTTCCTCAGGTACTGCGCTCAGTGTCCACCCGGGGCATTTGCCCGCCAGGCGTTCGTAAGGCGATCGGGGCAGGGCCCAGAATCTCTGGCGCTTTCGCCCAGAAATCTGTTCCGGTGTCTTCTGCAGTCCTCAAACTCTTCTGACACTGCGAACACAGCCAAAGGACAGAATGAAATGGAATGAAATCCCCCTGCCGCCATTCCCCTGGTTTTGTAGCTGTTCCATAACTTCAGTTTCAAAATGATGCTGAAATGCTGCCAGTGGTTCTTCATGGTGAAATGAGGAGCAGGACAGATAAAAGGTGGAGACTGGATACCTTCAAGTGCCCCATGAAGCTTGGTGTTCCACCAGTTGGGACTAGAGGGGTGCTGTATTTGCAGGAAGGTAAGGAGAAGCATGTTGACAGAGTAAATGGGAGAGGTTTGGGGCAGGGGGATAGGTCGGCGATCCAGTAACAATGCAATCTGGAGGAGGACCTTCAGGGTCTCCAGTATGTGCGAGGCAGAGGGATAGCTCTGCCTTCCAATGCCTAACCCTTTAAAGTGCAGTGTGCCCAATGTAGGAGGCTTGATTTGCTGTCTTTAGCCAGACCATGTGTGAATGAAGCTTGCAGTGAGGTTGCGCCCATTCTCTGTGACAGGAGTTTGTCCTGCTGCACCCGTTCAGTAGGAGGGAAGCCCCTGTTGCAGCACTGGGTGAGTGAAGCTTCCCCCGCTGTCGCCCTCGGCCGGACCTGTCATGTAGTGTGACACTCAGATGTCTGTTGAAGCTGTGACGGTGAAGCAGATTTGTCAGGGCCCTGCACTTTTCTTGGTTTATCCTTGATGGCTCGGAAATATGCTGAGGAGGGTTTTAGTGGAGCTAGACATGTGAACAGCATGTCCCAAATGGCATGACACATGTTGCTTTTGTATATGTACAGAGCTTAAAATGGTTTGTAGGAGTCACCAAGAAGGAAAGGACCTTCCAATAAATCGTCCTTCCTGGCTCTCAGCACCAGCCCTGGGGCACCGGGGCCCCGGGGGGTCGAGCTCTGGAGCAGCTCAGGAGAAGCTGAGCTGAGGTGTGCCTTTGCCTTGCAAGCTCCCAGCCCTGGGCCCAGGCCCCGGCGGGGGAGGGGAGGCTGTCATTTCACAATGCTCTGCCTGCCTGAGGGTTCCGTGGCACGGCGACAGCAGCAGGTGAGCCCTGGAGCAGGGGGCATGGAGAGGTCAAGGCAGACAGAGCTGGGAGCCCCAGGAACAGGACCCAGGCCAGAGGAGGTGGCTCAGCTGAGCCCGCCTGATCGCTCGAGGCCACTCCTCACAGGGCCTCTGCTGCTGTCAGAAGCCCTGGGGCCCTGCTACTGGCGGAGGAAGCATTCAGGCCTCAAAGGGCACCGGCCTTCTCTGAGGCCTGTGGCTGGGCTCAAAAACAGAAGATGTGAAAAATAGGGCCCAGACACTGCAGTGAAAACAGGTAGGTTAAGGTGTGAAAACAGAAACACCAATAAGAAAGGAAAAAGCATAGCTCCCGACACACCACCCTCATATGGACTTTGTGACCAGTCCCTGTAGATTCATTTTCAGTCCCCTAGTCAAGGCTAGGGGTGGGCAAAGTTATCCTCACTGCTGGTGGAACGATATTGCCTAAATGCGCCTCCAGCTCTGTTCTGCCTGCAGGGACTTTTTTTAGCTGTTGTGCCAATTTTCTATGCAGATTTTGCTTCCTGAAATGTGTTTTTTCCCTGAAATATCATGTTTTTGACCGCTAAAACAAAATTTCATGGAAAAAATAAATGTCTTCTGGCAAACCATCTGAAACAGTGTTTTTTTCACAAACTATCTGTTTTCAGTCTGAAACTTTTTGGGGCCACCAAAAAACAGAATTTCCCATAAAAAACAGAATTTCAGGGAGAAAAAGCCTGAAATTGGCAATTTCTCTGTGTGGGCAGAGCAGGCGAAGTGGCAGAATTTGCCCAGAATTCTGCATTGTTTCTGCTGAGCAAATTAACGGCCGTTTCGACCACCCCCTAGTCAAGGCCATGCCCTCTATGGACTTCAAGGGGAAGACACTAGCAGCACACAATCATCACCGTTCTAACACCTTCTCTATTTCCATTGACTTCATTGGGATCACCCACCCAAATATATGGCTTTTGCCGACTGGGAGACTCAACAGGATGAAATGTGTAAACCGAATGGTAGTGCGTAAAAAGGGCCAACGAAGGACGTCTTTCTCTTTTTTAATGTGAAGTGGAAAAAAACAAAGGTGAAGTAGTTCCTTGGTTTTGTAGACAGTAGGGGAATAGTTCTATTTTGATATTTGTGTTTGTACCATGCTGCGCTGCTATCATTTCCAGGGTCTCCAGGCACTCTGCAAGTCCTGAAAGAGACTAGGGTGGGTGGGTGGGCGAGGTTATTGTGGGGAGAGCAGGGAAAAAAAAAGCAAACTTTGCTGTTGTGTTTATGGGTGCAGGGGAGTACTTGAGGGGATGCAACTTCACTTTTCTCTCATTGTGGCTGTCAGAGCCTGCTCCCTCTCTCTCTCTCACCCTCTCTGGCTCCCTCTCTCTCTCACATAGATACATTTGCCCTGTCTGCCACAGAGATCTGGGAATTGACAAATGTGCAAAGGGGGAAGTATAGGGGCTCCACTCATTACCATATGCTAGGTGCTAAGGATGATGGGAGGAAAGATGTTTTGGATAAGAGAAGCAGATCCCTGAGACATGAGGACCCCATGCCCCCATTCAGCTGCCATAGTGCATAGGTTAGCAGGCTTGTCCCTGAGTCAAACCTCACTCTAATTTCCTCAGGTACTGCGCTCAGTGTCCACCCGGGGCATTTGCCCGCCAGGGCAAAGCCCGCCAGGCGTTCGTAAGGCGATCGGGGCAGGGCCCAGAATCTCTGGCGCTTTCGCCCAGAAATCTGTTCCGGTGTCTTCTGCAGTCCTCAAACTCTTCTGACACTGCGCACACAGCCAAAGGACAGGATGAAATGGAATGAAATCCCCCTGCCGCCATTCCCCTGGTTTTGTAGCTGTTCCATAACTTCAGTTTCAAAATGATGCTGAAATGCTGCCAGTGGTTCTTCATGGTGAAATGAGGAGCAGGACAGATAAAAGGTGGAGACTGGATACCTTCAAGTGCCCCATGAAGCTTGGTGTTCCACCAGTTGGGACTAGAGGGGTGCTGTATTTGCAGGAAGGTAAGGAGAAGCATGTTGACAGAGTAAATGGGAGAGGTTTGGGGCAGGGGGATAGGTCGGCGATCCAGTAACAATGCAATCTGGAGGAGGCCCTTCAGGGTCTCCAGTATGTGCGAGGCAGAGGGATAGCTCTGCCTTCCAATGCCTAACCCTTTAAAGTGCAGTGTGCCGAATGTAGGAGGCTTGATTTGCTGTCTTTAGCCAGACCATGTGTGAATGAAGCTTGCAGTGAGGTTGCGCCCATTCTCTGTGACAGGAGTTTGTCCTGCTGCACCCGTTCAGTAGGAGGGAAGCCCCTGTTGTAGCACTGGGTGAGTGAAGCTTCCCCCGCTGTCGCCCTCGGCCGGACCTGTCATGTAGTGTGACACTCAGATGTCTGTTGAAGCTGTGACGGTGAAGCAGATTTGTCAGGGCCCTGCACTTTTCTTGGTTCATCCTTGATGGCTCGGAAATATGCTGAGGAGGGTTTTAGTGGAGCTAGACATGTGAACAGCATGTCCCAAATGGCATGACACATGTTGCTTTTGTATATGTACAGAGCTTAAAATGGTTTGTAGGAGTCACCAAGAAGGAAAGGACCTTCCAATAAATCGTCCTTCCTGGCTCTCAGCACCAGCCCTGGGGCACCAGGGCCCCGGGGGCTCGAGCTCTGGAGCAGCTCAGGAGAAGCTGAGCTGAGGTGTGCCTTTGCCTTGCAAGCTCCCAGCCCTGGGCCCAGGCCCCGGCGGGGGAGGGGAGGCTGTCATTTCACAATGCTCTGCCCAGCCTGAGGGTTCCGTTGGCACGGCGACAGCAGCAGGTGAGCCCTGGAGCAGGGGGCATGGAGAGGTCAAGGCAGACAGAGCTGGGAGCCCCAGGAACAGGACCCAGGCCAGAGGAGGTGGCTCAGCTGAGCCTGCCTGATCGCTCGAGGCCACTCCTCACAGGGCCTCTGCTGCTGTCAGAAGCCCTGGGGCCCTGCTACTGCTGGAGGAAGCCTTCAGGCCTCAAGGTGCACCGGCCTTCTCTGAGGCCTGTGGCTGGGCTCAAAAACAGAAGATGTGAAAAATAGGGCCCAGACACTGCAGTGAAAACAGGTAGGTTAAGGTGTGAAAACAGAAACACCAATAAGAAAGGAAAAAGCATAGCTCCCGACACACCACCCTCATATGGACTTTGTGACCAGTCCCTGTAGATTCATTTTCAGTCCCCTAGTCAAGGCTAGGGGTGGGCAAAGTTATCCTCACTGCTGGTGGAACTATATTGCCTAAATGCGCCTCCAGCTCTGTTCTGCCTGCAGGGACTTTTTTTAGCTGTTGTGCCAATTTTCTATGCAGATTTTGCTTCCTGAAATGTGTTTTTTCCCTGAAATATCATGTTTTTGAACGCTAAAACAAAATTTCATGGAAAAAATAAATGTCTTCTGGCAAACCATCTGAAACAGTGTTTTTTTCACAAATTATCTGTTTTCAGTCTGAAACTTTTTGGGGCCACCAAAAAACAAAATTTCCCATAAAAAACAGAATTTCAGGGAGAAAAAGCCTGAAATTGGCAATTTCTCTGTGTGGGCAGAGCAGGCGAAGTGGCAGAATTTGCCCAGAATTCTGCATTGTTTCTGCTGAGCAAATTAACGGCCGTTTCGACCACCCCCTAGTCAAGGCCATGCCCTCTATGGACTTCAAGGGGAAGACACTAGCAGCACACAATCATCACCGTTCTAACACCTTCTCTATTTCCATTGCCTTCATTGGGATCACCCACCCAAATATATGGCTTTTGCCGACTGGGAGACTCAACAGGATGAAATGTGTAAACCGAATGGTAGTGCGTAAAAAGGGCCAACGAAGGACGTCTTTCTCTTTTTTAATGTGAAGTGGAAAAAAACAAAGGTGAAGTAGTTCCTTGGTTTTGTAGACAGTAGGGGAATAGTTCTATTTTGATATTTGTGTTTGTACCATGCTGCGCTGCCATCATTTCCAGGGTCTCCAGGCACTCTGCAAGTCCTGAAAGAGACTAGGGTGGGTGGGTGGGCGAGGTTAGTGGGGAGAGCGGGGAACATGCAAGCTAACTTTGCTGTTGTGTTTATGGGTGCAGGGGAGTACTTGAGGGGATGCAACTTCACTTTTCTCTCATTGTGGCTGTCAGAGCCTGCTCCCTCTCTCTCTCTCACCCTCTCTGGCTCCCTCTCTCTCTCACATAGATACATTTGCCCTGTCTGCCACAGAGATCTGGGAATTGACAAATGTGCAAAGGGGGAAGTATAGGGGCTCCACTCATTACCATATGCTAGGTGCTAAGGATGATGGGAGGAAAGATGTTTTGGATAAGAGAAGCAGATCCCTGAGACATGAGGACCCCATGCCCCCATTCAGCTGCCATAGTGCATAGGTTGGCAGGCTTGTCCCTGAGTCAAACCTCACTCTAATTTCCTCAGGTACTGCGCTCAGTGTCCACCCGGGGCATTTGCCCGCCAGGGCAAAGCCCGCCAGGCGTTCGTAAGGCGATCGGGGCAGGGCCCAGAATCTCTGGCGCTTTCGCCCAGAAATCTGTTCCGGTGTCTTCTGCAGTCCTCAAACTCTTCTGACACTGCGCACACAGCCAAAGGACAGAATGAAATGGAATGAAATCCCCCTGCCGCCATTCCCCTGGTTTTGTAGCTGTTCCATAACTTCAGTTTCAAAATGATGCTGAAATGCTGCCAGTGGTTCTTCATGGTGAAATGAGGAGCAGGACAGATAAAAGGTGGAGACTGGATACCTTCAAGTGCCCCATGAAGCTTGGTGTTCCACCCGTTGGGCCTAGAGGGGTGCTGTATTTGCAGGAAGGTAAGGAGAAGCATGTTGACAGAGTAAATGGGAGAGGTTTGGGGCAGGGGGATAGGTCGGCGATCCAGTAACAATGCAATCTGGAGGAGGCCCTTCAGGGTCTCCAGTATGTGCGAGGCAGAGGGATAGCTCTGCCTTCCAATGCCTAACCCTTTAAAGTGCAGTGTGCCCAATGTAGGAGGCTTGATTTGCTGTCTTTAGCCAGACCATGTGTGAATGAAGCTTGCAGTGAGGTTGCGCCCATTCTCTGTGACAGGAGTTTGTCCTGCTGCACCCGTTCAGTAGGAGGGAAGCCCCTGCTGTAGCACTGTGTGCGTGAAGCTTCCCCTGCTGTTGCCCTGGCCTGGACCTGTCATGTAGTGTGACACTCAGATGTCTGTTAAAGCTGTGCCGGTGAAGCAGATTTGTCAGGGCCCTGCACTTTTCTTGGTTCATCCTTGATGGCTCGGAAATATGCTGAGGAGGGTTTTAGTGGAGCTAGACATGTGAACAGCATGTCCCAAATGGCATGACACATGTTGCTTTTGTATATGTACAGAGCTTAAAATGGTTTGTAGGAGTCACCAAGAAGGAAAGGACCTTCCAATAAATCGCCCTTCCTGGCTCTCACCACCAGCCCTCGGGCCCCGGGGCCCTGAGGGGTCGAGCTCTGGAGCAGCTCAGGAGAAGCTGAGCTGAGGTGTGCCTTTGCCTTGCAAGCTCCCAGCTCTGGGCCCAGGCCCCGGCGGGGGAGGGGAGGCTGTCATTTCACAATGCTCTGCCTGCCTGAGGGTTCCGTTGGCACGGCGACGGCAGCAGGTGAGCCCTGGAGCAGGGGGCATGGAGAGGTCGAGGCAGGCAGAGCTGGGAGCCCCAGGAACAGGACCCAGGCCGGAGGGGGTGACTCGCCGGAGCCCGCCTGATCGCTCGAGGCCACTCCTCACAGGGCCTCTGCTGCTGTCAGAAGCCCTGGGGCCCTGCTACTGCTGGAGGAAGCCTTCAGGCCTCAAGGTGCACTGGCCTTCACTGAGGCCTGTGACTGGGCTCAAAAACAGAAGATGTGAAAAATAGGGCCCAGAAACCGCAGTGAAAACAGGTAGGTTAAGGTGTGAAAACAGAAACACCAATAAGAAAGGAAAAAGCATAGCTCCTGACACACCACCCTCATATGGACTTTGTGGACAGTCCCTGTAGATTCATTTTCAGTCCCCTAGTCAAGGCTAGGGGTGGGCAAAGTTATCCTCACTGCTGGTGGAACTATATTGCCTAAATTCACCTTCAGCTCTGTTCTGCCTGCAGGGACTTTTTTTAGCTGTTGTGCCAATTTTCTATGCAGGGTTTGCTTCCTGAAATGTGTTTTTTCCCTGAAATATCATGTTTTTGACCGCTAAAACAAAATTTCATGGAAAAAATAAATGTCTTCTGGCAAACCATCTGAAATGGTGTTTTTTTCACAAACTATCTGATTTCAGTCTGAAACTTTTTGGGGCCACCAAAAAACAAAATTTCCCATAAAAAACAGAATTTCAGGGAGAAAAAGCCTGAAATTGGCAATTTCTCTGTGTGGGCAGAGCAGGCGAAGTGGCAGAATTTGCCCAGAATTCTGCATTGTTTCTGCTGAGCAAATATTCGGCCGTTTCGACCACCCCCTAGTCAAGGCCATGCCCTCTATGGACTTCAAGGGGAAGACACTAGCAGCACACAATCCTCACCGTTCTAACACCTTCTCTATTTCCATTGACTTCATAGGGATCACCCACCCAAATATATAGCTCTTGCCGACTGGGAGACTCAACAGGATGAAATGTGTAAACCGAATGGTAGTGCGGAAAAAGGGCCAACAAAGGATGTCTTTCTCTTTTTTATTGTGAAGTGGAAAAAAACAAAGGTGAAGTAGTTCCTTGGTTTTGTAGACAGTAGGGGAATAGTTCTATTTTGATATTTGTGTTTGTACCATGCTGCGCTGCCATAATTTCCAGGGTCTCTAGGCACTCTGCAAGTCCTGAAAGGGAGGAGGGTGGGTGGGTGAGGTTAGTGGGGAGAGCGGGGAACATGCAAGCTAACTTTGCTGTTGTGTTGATGGGTGCAGGGGAGTGCTTGAGGGGATGCAACTTCACTTTTCTCTCATTGTGGCTGTCAGAGCCTGCTCCCTCTCTCTCTCTCTCACTCTCTCTGGCTCCCTCTCTCTCTCACATAGATACATTTGCCCTGTCTGCCACAGAGATCTGGGAATTGACAAATGTGCAAAGGGGGAAGTATAGGGGCTCCACTCATTACCATATGCTAGGTGCTAAGGATGATGGGAGGAAAGATGTTTTGGATAAGAGAAGCAGATCCCTGAGACATGAGGACCCCATGCCCCCATTCAGCTGCCATAGTGCATAGGTTGGCAGGCTTGTCCCTGAGTCAAACCTCACTCTAATTTCCTCAGGTACTGCGCTCAGTGTCCACCCGGGGCATTTGCCCGCCAGGCGTTTGTAAGGCGTTCGTAAGGCGATCGGGGCAGGGGCCAGAATCTCTGGCGCTTTCGCCCAGAAATCTGTTCCGGTGTCTTCTGCAGTCCTCAAACTCTTCTGACACTGCGCACACAGCCAAAGGACAGAATGAAATGGAATGAAATCCCCCTGCCGCCATTCCCCTGGTTTTGTAGCTGTTCCATAACTTCAGTTTCAAAATGATGCTGAAATGCTGCCAGTGGTTCTTCATGGTGAAATGAGGAGCAGGACAGATAAAAGGTGGAGACTGGATACCTTCAAGTGCCCCATGAAGCTTGGTGTTCCACCCGTTGGGCCTAGAGGGGTGCTGTATTTGCAGGAAGGTAAGGAGAAGCATGTTGACAGAGTAAATGGGAGAGGTTTGGGGCAGGGGGATAGGTCGGCGATCCAGTAACAATGCAATCTGGAGGAGGCCCTTCAGGGTCTCCAGTATGTGCGAGGCAGAGGGATAGCTCTGCCGTCCAATGCCTAACCCTTTAAAGTGCAGTGTGCCCAATGTAGGAGGCTTGATTTGCTGTCTTTAGCCAGACCATGTGTGAATGAAGCTTGCAGTGAGGTTGCGCCCATTCTCTGTGACAGGAGTTTGTCCTGCTGCACCCGTTCAGTAGGAGGGAAGCCCCTGCTGTAGCACTGTGTGCGTGAAGCTTCCCCTGCTGTTGCCCTGGCCTGGACCTGTCATGTAGTGTGACACTCAGATGTCTGTTAAAGCTGTGCCGGTGAAGCAGATTTGTCAGGGCCCTGCACTTTTCTTGGTTCATCCTTGATGGCTCGGAAATATGCTGAGGAGGGTTTTAGTGGAGCTAGACATGTGAACAGCATGTCCCAAATGGCATGACACATGTTGCTTTTGTATATGTACAGAGCTTAAAATGGTTTGTAGGAGTCACCAAGAAGGAAAGGACCTTCCAATAAATCGCCCTTCCTGGCTCTCACCACCAGCCCTCGGGCCCCGGGGCCCTGAGGGGTCGAGCTCTGGAGCAGCTCAGGAGAAGCTGAGCTGAGGTGTGCCTTTGCCTTGCAAGCTCCCAGCTCTGGGCCCAGGCCCCGGCGGGGGAGGGGAGGCTGTCATTTCACAATGCTCTGCCTGCCTGAGGGTTCCGTTGGCACGGCGACGGCAGCAGGTGAGCCCTGGAGCAGGGGGCATGGAGAGGTCGAGGCAGACAGAGCTGGGAGCCCCAGGAACAGGACCCAGGCCGGAGGGGGTGACTCGCCGGAGCCCGCCTGATCGCTCGAGGCCACTCCTCACAGGGCCTCTGCTGCTGTCAGAAGCCCTGGGGCCCTGCTACTGCTGGAGGAAGCCTTCAGGCCTCAAGGTGCACTGGCCTTCACTGAGGCCTGTGACTGGGCTCAAAAACAGAAGATGTGAAAAATAGGGCCCAGAAACCGCAGTGAAAACAGGTAGGTTAAGGTGTGAAAACAGAAACACCAATAAGAAAGGAAAAAGCATAGCTCCTGACACACCACCCTCATATGGACTTTGTGGACAGTCCCTGTAGATTCATTTTCAGTCCCCTAGTCAAGGCTAGGGGTGGGCAAAGTTATCCTCACTGCTGGTGGAACTATATTGCCTAAATTCGCCTCCAGCTCTGTTCTGCCTGAAGGGACTTTTTTTAGCTGTTGTGCCAATTTTCTATGCAGGGTTTGCTTCCTGAAATGTGTTTTTTCCCTGAAATATCATGTTTTTGACCGCTAAAACAAAATTTCATGGAAAAAATAAATGTCTTCTGGCAAACCATCTGAAATGGTGTTTTTTTCACAAACTATCTGATTTCAGTCTGAAACTTTTTGGGGCCACCAAAAAACAAAATTTCCCATAAAAAACAGAATTTCAGGGAGAAAAAGCCTGAAATTGGCAATTTCTCTGTGTGGGCAGAGCAGGCGAAGTGGCAGAATTTGCCCAGAATTCTGCATTTTTTCTGCTGAGCAAATATTCGGCCGTTTCGACCACCCCCTAGTCAAGGCCATGCCCTCTATGGACTTCAAGGGGAAGACACTAGCAGCACACAATCCTCACCGTTCTAACACCTTCTCTATTTCCATTGACTTCATAGGGATCACCCACCCAAATATATAGCTCTTGCCGACTGGGAGACTCAACAGGATGAAATGTGTAAACCGAATGGTAGTGCGGAAAAAGGGCCAACAAAGGATGTCTTTCTCTTTTTTATTGTGAAGTGGAAAAAAACAAAGGTGAAGTAGTTCCTTGGTTTTGTAGACAGTAGGGGAATAGTTCTATTTTGATATTTGTGTTTGTACCATGCTGCGCTGCCATAATTTCCAGGGTCTCTAGGCACTCTGCAAGTCCTGAAAGAGAGGAGGGTGGGTGGGTGAGGTTAGTGGGGAGAACGGGGAACATGCAAGCTAACTTTGCTGTTGTGTTGATGGGTGCAGGGGAGTGCTTGAGGGGATGCAACTTCACTTTTCTCTCATTGTGGCTGTCAGAGCCTGCTCCCTCTCTCTCTCTCTCACTCTCTCTGGCTCCCTCTCTCTCTCTCTCACATAGATACATTTGCCCTGTCTGCCACAGAGATCTGGGAATTGACAAATGTGCAAAGGGGGAAGTATAGGGGCTCCACTCATTACCATATGCTAGGTGCTAAGGATGATGGGAGGAAAGATGTTTTGGATAAGAGAAGCAGATCCCTGAGACATGAGGACCCCATGCCCCCATTCAGCTGCCATAGTGCATAGGTTGGCAGGCTTGTCCCTGAGTCAAACCTCACTCTGATTTCCTCAGGTACTGCGCTCAGTGTCCACCCGGGGCATTTGCCCGCCAGGCGTTTGTAAGGCGTTTGTAAGGCGATCGGGGCAGGGGCCAGAATCTCTGGCGCTTTCGCCCAGAAATCTGTTCCGGTGTCTTCTGCAGTCCTCAAACTCTTCTGACACTGCGCACACAGCCAAAGGACAGAATGAAATGGAATGAAATCCCCCTGCCGCCATTCCCCTGGTTTTGTAGCTGTTCCATAACTTCAGTTTCAAAATGATGCTGAAATGCTGCCAGTGGTTCTTCATGGTGAAATGAGGAGCAGGACAGATAAAAGGTGGAGACTGGATACCTTCAAGTGCCCCATGAAGCTTGGTGTTCCACCCGTTGGGCCTAGAGGGGTGCTGTATTTGCAGGAAGGTAAGGAGAAGCATGTTGACAGAGTAAATGGGAGAGGTTTGGGGCAGGGGGATAGGTCGGCGATCCAGTAACAATGCAATCTGGAGGAGGCCCTTCAGGGTCTCCAGTATGTGCGAGGCAGAGGGATAGCTCTGCCGTCCAATGCCTAACCCTTTAAAGTGCAGTGTGCCCAATGTAGGAGGCTTGATTTGCTGTCTTTAGCCAGACCATGTGTGAATGAAGCTTGCAGTGAGGTTGCGCCCATTCTCTGTGACAGGAGTTTGTCCTGCTGCACCCGTTCAGTAGGAGGGAAGCCCCTGCTGTAGCACTGTGTGCGTGAAGCTTCCCCTGCTGTTGCCCTGGCCTGGACCGGTCATGTAGTGTGACACTCAGATGTCTGTTAAAGCTGTGCCGGTGAAGCAGATTTGTCAGGGCCCTGGTTCATCCTTGATGGCTCGGAAATATGCTGAGGAGGGTTTTAGTGGAGCTAGACATGTGAACAGCATGTCCCAAATGGCATGACACATGTTGCTTTTGTATATGTACAGAGCTTAAAATGGTTTGTAGGAGTCACCAAGAAGGAAAGGACATTCCAATAAAACGCCCTTGCCTGCTCTCAGCACCAGCCCTGGGGCCCCGGGGCCCCGGGGGGTCGAGCTCTGGAGCAGCTCAGGAGAAGCTGAGGTGAGGTGTGCCTTTGCCTTGCAAGCTCCCAGCCCTGGGCCCAGGCCCCGGCGGGGGGGGAGGGGAGGCTGTCATTTCACAATGCTCTGCCTGCCTGAGGGTTCTGTTGGCACGGCGACGGCAGCAGGTGAGCCCTGGAGCAGGGGGCATGGAGAGGTCAAGGCAGACAGAGCTGGGAGCCCCAGGAACAGGACCCAGACCGGAGGGGGTGACTCGCCGGAGCCCGCCTGATCGCTCGAGGCCACTCCTCACAGGGCCTCTGCTGCTGTCAGAAGCCCTGGGGCCCTGCTACTGCTGGAGGAAGCCTTCAGGCCTCAAGGTGCACTGGCCTTCACTGAGGCCTGTGACTGGGCTCAAAAACAGAAGATGTGAAAAATAGGGCCCAGAAACCGCAGTGAAAACAGGTAGGTTAAGGTGTGAAAACAGAAATACCAATAAGAAAGGAAAAAGCATAGCTCCTGACACACCACCCTCATATGGACTTTGTGGACAGTCCCTGTAGATTCATTTTCAGTCCCCTAGTCAAGGCTAGGGGTGGGCAAAGTTATCCTCACTGCTGGTGGAACTATATTGCCTAAATTCACCTTCAGCTCTGTTCTGCCTCCAGGGACTTTTTTTAGCTGTTGTGCCAATTTTCTATGCAGGGTTTGCTTCCTGAAATGTGTTTTTTCCCTGAAATATCATGTTTTTGACCGCTAAAACAAAATTTCATGGAAAAAATAAATGTCTTCTCGCAAACCATCTGAAATGGTGTTTTTTTCACAAACTATCTGATTTCAGTCTGAAACTTTTTGGGGCCACCAAAAAACAAAATTTCCCATAAAAAACAATTTCAGGGAGAAAAAGCCTGAAATTGGCAATTTCTCTGTGTGGGCAGAGCAGGCGAAGTGGCAGAATTTGCCCAGAATTCTGCATTGTTTCTGCTGAGCAAATATTCGGCCGTTTCGACCACCCCCTAGTCAAGGCCATGCCCTCTATGGACTTCAAGGGGAAGACACTAGCAGCACACAATCCTCACCGTTCTAACACCTTCTCTATTTCCATTGACTTCATAGGGATCACCCACCCAAATATATAGCTCTTGCCGACTGGGAGACTCAACAGGATGAAATGTGTAAACCGAATGGTAGTGCGGAAAAAGGGCCAACAAAGGATGTCTTTCTCTTTTTTAATGTGAAGTGGAAAAAAACAAAGGTGAAGTAGTTCCTTGGTTTTGTAGACAGTAGGGGAATAGTTCTATTTTGATATTTGTGTTTGTACCATGCTGCGCTGCCATCATTTCCAGGGTCTCTAGGCACTCTGCAAGTCCTGAAAGAGAGGAGGGTGGGTGGGTGAGGTTAGTGGGGAGAGCGGGGAACATGCAAGCTAACTTTGCTGTTGTGTTGATGGGTGCAGGGGAGTGCTTGAGGGGATGCAACTTCACTTTTCTCTCATTGTGGCTGTCAGAGCCTGCTCCCTCTCTCTCTCTCTCTCACTCTCTCTGGCTCCCTCTCTCTCTCACATAGATACATTTGCCCTGTCTGCCACAGAGATCTGGGAATTGACAAATGTGCAAAGGGGGAAGTATAGGGGCTCCACTCATTACCATATGCTAGGTGCTAAGGATGATGGGAGGAAAGATGTTTTGGATAAGAGAAGCAGATCCCTGAGACATGAGGACCCCATGCCCCCATTCAGCTGCCATAGTGCATAGGTTGGCAGGCTTGTCCCTGAGTCAAACCTCACTCTAATTTCCTCAGGTACTGCGCTCAGTGTCCACCCGGGGCATTTGCCCGCCAGGCGTTTGTAAGGCGTTCGTAAGGCGATCGGGGCAGGGGCCAGAATCTCTGGCGCTTTCGCCCAGAAATCTGTTCCGGTGTCTTCTGCAGTCCTCAAACTCTTCTGACACTGCGCACACAGCCAAAGGACAGAATGAAATGGAATGAAATCCCCCTGCCGCCATTCCCCTGGTTTTGTAGCTGTTCCATAACTTCAGTTTCAAAATGATGCTGAAATGCTGCCAGTGGTTCTTCATGGTGAAATGAGGAGCAGGACAGATAAAAGGTGGAGACTGGATACCTTCAAGTGCCCCATGAAGCTTGGTGTTCCACCCGTTGGGCCTAGAGGGGTGCTGTATTTGCAGGAAGGTAAGGAGAAGCATGTTGACAGAGTAAATGGGAGAGGTTTGGGGCAGGGGGATAGGTCGGCGATACAGTAACAATGCAATCTGGAGGAGGCCCTTCAGGGTCTCCAGTATGTGCGAGGCAGAGGGATAGCTCTGCCGTCCAATGCCTAACCCTTTAAAGTGCAGTGTGCCCAATGTAGGAGGCTTGATTTGCTGTCTTTAGCCAGACCATGTGTGAATGAAGCTTGCAGTGAGGTTGCGCCCATTCTCTGTGACAGGAGTTTGTCCTGCTGCACCCGTTCAGTAGGAGGGAAGCCCCTGCTGTAGCACTGTGTGCGTGAAGCTTCCCCTGCTGTTGCCCTGGCCTGGACCGGTCATGTAGTGTGACACTCAGATGTCTGTTAAAGCTGTGCCGGTGAAGCAGATTTGTCAGGGCCCTGGTTCATCCTTGATGGCTCGGAAATATGCTGAGGAGGGTTTTAGTGGAGCTAGACATGTGAACAGCATGTCCCAAATGGCATGACACATGTTGCTTTTGTATATGTACAGAGCTTAAAATGGTTTGTAGGAGTCACCAAGAAGGAAAGGACATTCCAATAAAACGCCCTTGCCTGCTCTCAGCACCAGCCCTGGGGCCCCGGGGCCCCGGGGGGTCGAGCTCTGGAGCAGCTCAGGAGAAGCTGAGGTGAGGTGTGCCTTTGCCTTGCAAGCTCACAGCCCTGGGCCCAGGCCCCGGCGGGGGGGGGGGGGGAGGGGAGGCTGTCATTTCACAATGCTCTGCCTGCCTGAGGGTTCTGTTGGCACGGCGACGGCAGCAGGTGAGCCCTGGAGCAGGGGGCATGGAGAGGTCAAGGCAGACAGAGCTGGGAGCCCCAGGAACAGGACCCAGACCGGAGGGGGTGACTCGCCGGAGCCCGCCTGATCGCTCGAGGCCACTCCTCACAGGGCTTCTGCTGCTGTCAGAAGCCCTGGGGCCCTGCTACTGCTGGAGGAAGCCTTCAGGCCTCAAGGTGCACTGGCCTTCACTGAGGCCTGTGACTGGGCTCAAAAACAGAAGATGTGAAAAATAGGGCCCAGAAACCGCAGTGAAAACAGGTAGGTTAAGGTGTGAAAACAGAAACACCAATAAGAAAGGAAAAAGCATAGCTCCTGACACACCACCCTCATATGGACTTTGTGGACAGTCCCTGTAGATTCATTTTCAGTCCCCTAGTCAAGGCTAGGGGTGGGCAAAGTTATCCTCACTGCTGGTGGAACTATATTGCCTAAATTCACCTTCAGCTCTGTTCTGCCTGCAGGGACTTTTTTTAGCTGTTGTGCCAATTTTCTATGCAGGGTTTGCTTCCTGAAATGTGTTTTTTCCCTGAAATATCATGTTTTTGACCGCTAAAACAAAATTTCATGGAAAAAATAAATGTCTTCTGGCAAACCATCTGAAATGGTGTTTTTTTCACAAACTATCTGATTTCAGTCTGAAACTTTTTGGGGCCACCAAAAAACAAAATTTCCCATAAAAAACAGAATTTCAGGGAGAAAAAGCCTGAAATTGGCAATTTCTCTGTGTGGGCAGAGCAGGCGAAGTGGCAGAATTTGCCCAGAATTCTGCATTGTTTCTGCTGAGCAAATATTCGGCCGTTTCGACCACCCCCTAGTCAAGGCCATGCCCTCTATGGACTTCAAGGGGAAGACACTAGCAGCACACAATCCTCACCGTTCTAACACCTTCTCTATTTCCATTGACTTCATAGGGATCACCCACCCAAATATATAGCTCTTGCCGACTGGGAGACTCAACAGGATGAAATGTGTAAACCGAATGGTAGTGCGGAAAAAGGGCCAACAAAGGATGTCTTTCTCTTTTTTAATGTGAAGTGGAAAAAAACAAAGGTGAAGTAGTTCCTTGGTTTTGTAGACAGTAGGGGAATAGTTCTATTTTGATATTTGTGTTTGTACCATGCTGCGCTGCCATCATTTCCAGGGTCTCTAGGCACTCTGCAAGTCCTGAAAGAGAGGAGGATGGGTGGGTGAGGTTAGTGGGGAGAGCGGGGAACATGCAAGCTAACTTTGCTGTTGTGTTGATGGGTGCAGGGGAGTGCTTGAGGGGATGCAACTTCACTTTTCTCTCATTGTGGCTGTCAGAGCCTGCTCCCTCTCTCTCTCTCTCACTCTCTCTGGCTCCCTCTCTCTCTCACATAGATACCTTTGCCCTGTCT
This sequence comes from Ambystoma mexicanum, assembly GCF_040938575.1. Lineage (NCBI taxonomy): Eukaryota > Metazoa > Chordata > Amphibia > Caudata > Ambystomatidae > Ambystoma > Ambystoma mexicanum. The sequence goes on along the minus strand of NC_090941.1, from coordinate 1,155,371,180 downwards.
GCCACAGAGATCTGGGAATTGACAAATGTGCAAAGGGGGAAGTATAGGGGCTCCACTCATTACCATATGCTAGGTGCTAAGGATGATGGGAGGAAAGATGTTTTGGATAAGAGAAGCAGATCCCTGAGACATGAGGACCCCATGCCCCCATTCAGCTGCCATAGTGCATAGGTTGGCAGGCTTGTCCCTGAGTCAAACCTCACTCTAATTTCCTCAGGTACTGCGCTCAGTGTCCACCCGGGGCATTTGCCCGCCAGGCGTTTGTAAGGCGTTTGTAAGGCGATCGGGGCAGGGGCCAGAATCTCTGGCGCTTTCGCCCAGAAATCTGTTCCGGTGTCTTCTGCAGTCCTCAAACTCTTCTGACACTGCGCACACAGCCAAAGGACAGAATGAAATGGAATGAAATCCCCCTGCCGCCATTCCCCTGGTTTTGTAGCTGTTCCATAACTTCAGTTTCAAAATGATGCTGAAATGCTGCCAGTGGTTCTTCATGGTGAAATGAGGAGCAGGACAGATAAAAGGTGGAGACTGGATACCTTCAAGTGCCCCATGAAGCTTGGTGTTCCACCCGTTGGGCCTAGAGGGGTGCTGTATTTGCAGGAAGGTAAGGAGAAGCATGTTGACAGAGTAAATGGGAGAGGTTTGGGGCAGGGAGATAGGTCGGCGATCCAGTAACAATGCAATCTGGAGGAGGCCCTTCAGGGTCTCCAGTATGTGCGAGGCAGAGGGATAGGTCTGCCGTCCAATGCCTAACCCTTTAAAGTGCAGTGTGCCCAATGTAGGAGGCTTGATTTGCTGTCTTTAGCCAGACCATGTGTGAATGAAGCTTGCAGTGAGGTTGCGCCCATTCTCTGTGACAGGAGTTTGTCCTGCTGCACCCGTTCAGTAGGAGGGAAGCCCCTGCTGTAGCACTGTGTGCGTGAAGCTTCCCCTGCTGTTGCCCTGGCCTGGACCGGTCATGTAGTGTGACACTCAGATGTCTGTTAAAGCTGTGCCGGTGAAGCAGATTTGTCAGGGCCCTGCACTTTTCTTGGTTCATCCTTGATGGCTCGGAAATATGCTGAGGAGGGTTTTAGTGGAGCTAGACATGTGAACAGCATGTCCCAAATGGCATGACACATGTTGCTTTTGTATATGTACAGAGCTTAAAATGGTTTGTAGGAGTCACCAAGAAGGAAAGGACCTTCCAATAAATCGCCCTTCCTGGCTCTCACCACCAGCCCTGGGGCCCCGGGGCCCTGAGGGGTCGAGCTCTGGAGCAGCTCAGGAGAAGCTGTGCTGAGGTGTGCCTTTGCCTTGCAAGCTCCCAGCTCTGGGCCCAGGCCCCGGCGGGGGAGGGGAGGCTGTCATTTCACAATGCTCTGCCTGCCTGAGGGTTCTGTTGGCACGGCGACGGCAGCAGGTGAGCCCTGGAGCAGGGGGCATGGAGAGGTCGAGGCAGACAGAGCTGGGAGCCCCAGGAACAGGACCCAGGCCGGAGGGGGTGACTCGCCGGAGCCCGCCTGATCGCTCGAGGCCACTCCTCACAGGGCCTCTGCTGCTGTCAGAAGCCCTGGGGCCCTGCTACTGCTGGAGGAAGCCTTCAGGCCTCAAGGTGCACTGGCCTTCACTGAGGCCTGTGACTGGGCTCAAAAACAGAAGATGTGAAAAATAGGGCCCAGAAACCGCAGTGAAAACAGGTAGGTTAAGGTGTGAAAACAGAAACACCAATAAGAAAGGAAAAAGCATAGCTCCTGACACACCACCCTCATATGGACTTTGTGGACAGTCCCAGTAGATTCATTTTCAGTCCCCTAGTCAAGGCTAGGGGTGGGCAAAGTTATCCTCACTGCTGGTGGAACTATATTGCCTAAATTCACCTTCAGCTCTGTTCTGCCTGCAGGGACTTTTTTTTAGCTGTTGTGCCAATTTTCTATGCAGGGTTTGCTTCCCGAAATGTGTTTTTTCCCTGAAATATCATGTTTTTGACCGCTAAAACAAAATTTCATGGAAAAAATAAATGTCTTCTGGCAAACCATCTGAAATGGTGTTTTTTTCACAAACTATCTGATTTCAGTCTGAAACTTTTTGGGGCCACCAAAAAACAAAATTTCCCATAACAAACAGAATTTCAGGGAGAAAAAGCCTGAAATTGGCAATTTCTCTGTGTGGGCAGAGCAGGCGAAGTGGCAGAATTTGCCCAGAATTCTGCATTGTTTCTGCTGAGCAAATATTCGGCCGTTTCGACCACCCCCTAGTCAAGGCCATGCCCTCTATGGACTTCAAGGGGAAGACACTAGCAGCACACAATCCTCACCGTTCTAACACCTTCTCTATTTCCATTGACTTCATAGGGATCACCCACCCAAATATATAGCTCTTGCCGACTGGGAGACTCAACAGGATGAAATGTGTAAACCGAATGGTAGTGCGGAAAAAGGGCCAACAAAGGATGTCTTTCTCTTTTTTAATGTGAAGTGGAAAAAAACAAAGGTGAAGTAGTTCCTTGGTTTTGTAGACAGTAGGGGAATAGTTCTATTTTGATATTTGTGTTTGTACCATGCTGCGCTGCCATCATTTCCAGGGTCTCTAGGCACTCTGCAAGTCCTGAAAGAGAGGAGGGTGGGTGGGTGAGGTTAGTGGGGAGAGCGGGGAACATGCAAGCTAACTTTGCTGTTGTGTTGATGGGTGCAGGGGAGTGCTTGAGGGGATGCAACTTCACTTTTCTCTCATTGTGGCTGTCAGAGCCTGCTCCCTCTCTCTCTCTCTCACTCTCTCTGGCTCCCTCTCTCTCTCACATAGATACATTTGCCCTGTCTGCCACAGAGATCTGGGAATTGACAAATGTGCAAAGGGGGAAGTATAGGGGCTCCACTCATTACCATATGCTAGGTGCTAAGGATGATGGGAGGAAAGATGTTTTGGATAAGAGAAGCAGATCCCTGAGACATGAGGACCCCATGCCCCCATTCAGCTGCCATAGTGCATAGGTTGGCAGGCTTGTCCCTGAGTCAAACCTCACTCTAATTTCCTCAGGTACTGCGCTCAGTGTCCACCCGGGGCATTTGCCCGCCAGGCGTTTGTAAGGCGTTCGTAAGGCGATCGGGGCAGGGCCCAGAATCTCTGGCGCTTTCGCCCAGAAATCTGTTCCGGTGTCTTCTGCAGTCCTCAAACTCTTCTGACACTGCGCACACAGCCAAAGGACAGAATGAAATGGAATGAAATCCCCCTGCCGCCATTCCCCTGGTTTTGTAGCTGTTCCATAACTTCAGTTTCAAAATGATGCTGAAATGCTGCCAGTGGTTCTTCATGGTGAAATGAGGAGCAGGACAGATAAAAGGTGGAGACTGGATACCTTCAAGTGCCCCATGAAGCTTGGTGTTCCACCCGTTGGGCCTAGAGGGGTGCTGTATTTGCAGGAAGGTAAGGAGAAGCATGTTGACAGAGTAAATGGGAGAGGTTTGGGGCAGGGGGATAGGTCGGCGATCCAGTAACAATGCAATCTGGAGGAGGCCCTTCAGGGTCTCCAGTATGTGCGAGGCAGAGGGATAGCTCTGCCGTCCAATGCCTAACCCTTTAAAGTGCAGTGTGCCCAATGTAGGAGGCTTGATTTGCTGTCTTTAGCCAGACCATGTGTGAATGAAGCTTGCATTGAGGTTGCGCCCATTCTCTGTGACAGGAGTTTGTCCTGCTGCACCCGTTCAGTAGGAGGGAAGCCCCTGCTGTAGCACTGTGTGCGTGAAGCTTCCCCTGCTGTTGCCCTGGCCTGGACCTGTCATGTAGTGTGACACTCAGTTGTCTGTTAAAGCTGTGCCGGTGAAGCAGATTTGTCAGGGCCCTGCACTTTTCTTGGTTCATCCTTGATGGCTCGGAAATATGCTGAGGAGGGTTTTAGTGGAGCTAGACATGTGAACAGCATGTCCCAAATGGCATGACACATGTTGCTTTTGTATATGTACAGAGCTTAAAATGGTTTGTAGGAGTCACCAAGAAGGAAAGGACCTTCCAATAAATCGCCCTTCCTGGCTCTCACCACCAGCCCTCGGGCCCCGGGGCCCTGAGGGGTCGAGCTCTGGAGCAGCTCAGGAGAAGCTGAGCTGAGGTGTGCCTTTGCCTTGCAAGCTCCCAGCTCTGGGCCCAGGCCCCGGCGGGGGAGGGGAGGCTGTCATTTCACAATGCTCTGCCTGCCTGCCTGAGGGTTCCGTTGGCACGGCGACGGCAGCAGGTGAGCCCTGGAGCAGGGGGCATGGAGAGGTCGAGGCAGACAGAGCTGGGAGCCCCAGGAACAGGACCCAGGCCGGAGGGGGTGACTCGCCGGAGCCCGCCTGATCGCTCGAGGCCACTCCTCACAGGGCCTCTGCTGCTGTCAGAAGCCCTGGGGCCCTGCTACTGCTGGAGGAAGCCTTCAGGCCTCAAGGTGCACTGGCCTTCACTGAGGCCTGTGACTGGGCTCAAAAACAGAAGATGTGAAAAATAGGGCCCAGAAACCGCAGTGAAAACAGGTAGGTTAAGGTGTGAAAACAGAAACACCAATAAGAAAGGAAAAAGCATAGCTCCTGACACACCACCCTCATATGGACTTTGTGGACAGTCCCTGTAGATTCATTTTCAGTCCCCTAGTCAAGGCTAGGGGTGGGCAAAGTTATCCTCACTGCTGGTGGAACGATATTGCCTAAATTCACCTTCAGCTCTGTTCTGCCTGCAGGGACTTTTTTTAGCTATTGTGCCAATTTTCTATGCAGGGTTTGCTTCCTGAAATGTGTTTTTTCCCTGAAATATCATGTTTTTGACCGCTAAAACAAAATTTCATGGAAAAAATAAATGTCTTCTGGCAAACCATCTGAAATGGTGTTTTTTTCACAAACTATCTGATTTCAGTCTGAAACTTTTTGGGGCCACCAAAAAACAAAATTTCCCATAAAAAACATAATTTCAGGGAGAAAAAGCCTGAAATTGGCAATTTCTCTGTGTGGGCAGAGCAGGCGAAGTGGCAGAATTTGCCCAGAATTCTGCATTGTTTCTGCTGAGCAAATATTCGGCCGTTTCGACCACCCCCTAGTCAAGGCCATGCCCTCTATGGACTTCAAGGGGAAGACACTAGCAGCACACAATCCTCACCGTTCTAACACCTTCTCTATTTCCATTGACTTCATAGGGATCACCCACCCAAATATATAGCTCTTGCCGACTGGGAGACTCAACAGGATGAAATGTGTAAACCGAATGGTAGTGCGGAAAAAGGGCCAACAAAGGATGTCTTTCTCTTTTTTAATGTGAAGTGGAAAAAAACAAAGGTGAAGTAGTTCCTTGGTTTTGTAGACAGTAGGGGAATAGTTCTATTTTGATATTTGTGTTTGTACCATGCTGCGCTGCCATAATTTCCAGGGTCTCTAGGCACTCTGCAAGTCCTGAAAGAGAGGAGGGTGGGTGGGTGAGGTTAGTGGGGAGAGCGGGGAACATGCAAGCTAACTTTGCTGTTGTGTTGATGGGTGCAGGGGAGTGCTTGAGGGGATGCAACTTCACTTTTCTCTCATTGTACCTGTCAGAGCCTGCTCCCTCTCTCTCTCTCTCACTCTCTCTGGCTCCCTCTCTCTCTCTCATAGATACATTTGCCCTGTCTGCCACAGAGATCTGGGAATTGACAAATGTGCAAAGGGAGAAGTATAGGGGCTCCACTCATTACCATATGCTAGGTGCTAAGGATGATGGGAGGAAAGATGTTTTGGATAAGAGAAGCAGATCCCTGAGACATGAGGACCCCATGCCCCCATTCAGCTGCCAAAGTGCATAGGTTGGCAGGCTTGTCCCTGAGTCAAACCTCACTCTGATTTCCTCAGGTACTGCGCTCAGTGTCCACCCGGGGCATTTGCCCGCCAGGGCAAAGCCCGCCAGGCGTTTGTAAGGCGTTTGTAAGGCGATCGGGGCAGGGGCCAGAATCTCTGGCGCTTTCGCCCAGAAATCTGTTCCGGTGTCTTCTGCAGTCCTCAAACTCTTCTGAAACTGCGCACACAGCCAAAGGACAGAATGAAATGGAATGAAATCCCCCTGCCGCCATTCCCCTGGTTTTGTAGCTGTTCCATAACTTCAGTTTCAAAATGATGCTGAAATGCTGCCAGTGGTTCTTCATGGTGAAATGAGGAGCAGGACAGATAAAAGGTGGAGACTGGATACCTTCAAGTGCCCCATGAAGCTTGGTGTTCCACCCGTTGGGCCTAGAGGGGTGCTGTATTTGCAGGAAGGTAAGGAGAAGCATGTTGACAGAGTAAATGGGAGAGGTTTGGGGCAGGGGGATAGGTCGGCGATCCAGTAACAATGCAATCTGGAGGAGGCCCTTCAGGGTCTCCAGTATGTGCGAGGCAGAGGGATAGCTCTGCCGTCCAATGCCTAACCCTTTAAAGTGCAGTGTGCCCAATGTAGGAGGCTTGATTTGCTGTCTTTAGCCAGACCATGTGTGAATGAAGCTTGCAGTGAGGTTGCGCCCATTCTCTGTGACAGGAGTTTGTCCTGCTGCACCCGTTCAGTAGGAGGGAAGCCCCTGTTGTAGCACTGGGTGAGTGAAGCTTCCCCCGCTGTCGCCCTCGGCCGGACCTGTCATGTAGTGTGACACTCAGATGTCTGTTGAAGCTGTGACGGTGAAGCAGATTTGTCAGGGCCCTGCACTTTTCTTGGTTCATCCTTGATGGCTCGGAAATATGCTGAGGAGGGTTTTAGTGGAGCTAGACATGTGAACAGCATGTCCCAAATGGCATGACACATGTTGCTTTTGTATATGTACAGAGCTTAAAATGGTTTGTAGGAGTCACCAAGAAGGAAAGGACCTTCCAATAAATCGCCCTTCCTGGCTCTCACCACCAGCCCTGGGGCCCCGGGGCCCTGAGGGGTCGAGCTCTGGAGCAGCTCAGGAGAAGCTGAGCTGAGGTGTGCCTTTGCCTTGCAAGCTCCCAGCCCTGGGCCCAGGCCCAGGCGGGGGAGGGGAGGCTGTCATTTCACAATGCTCTGCCTGCCTGCCTGAGGGTTCCGTTGGCACGGCGACGGCAGCAGGTGAGCCCTGGAGCAGGGGGCATGGAGAGGTCAAGGCAGACAGAGCTGGGAGCCCCAGGAACAGGACCCAGGCCAGAGGAGGTGGCTCAGCTGAGCCCGCCTGATCGCTCGAGGCCACTCCTCACAGGGCCTCTGCTGCTGTCAGAAGCCCTGGGGCCCTGCTACTGGTGGAGGGAGCCTTCAGGCCTCAAGGTGCACCGGCCTTCTCTGAGGCCTGTGGCTGGGCTCAAAAACAGAAGATGTGAAAAATAGGGCCCAGAAACTGCAGTGAAAACAGGTAGGTTAAGGTGTGAAAACAGAAACACCAATAAGAAAGGAAAAAGCATAGCTCCCGACACACCACCCTCATATGGACTTTGTGACCAGTCCCTGTAGATTCATTTTCAGTCCCCTAGTCAAGGCTAGGGGTGGGCAAAGTTATCCTCACTGCTGGTGGAACAATATTGCCTAAATGCGCCTCCAGCTCTGTTCTGCCTGCAGGGACTTTTTTTAGCTGTTGTGCCAATTTTCTATGCAGATTTTGCTTCCTGAAATGTGTTTTTCCCCTGAAATATCATGTTTTTGACCGCTAAAACAAAATTTCATGGAAAAAATAAATGTCTTCTGGCAAACCATCTGAAACAGTGTTTTTTTCACAAACTATCTGTTTTCAGTCTGAAACTTTTTGGGGCCACCAAAAAACAAAATTTCCCATAAAAAACAGAATTTCAGGGATAAAAAGCCTGAAATTGGCAATTTCTCTGTGTGGGCAGAGCAGGCGAAGTGGCAGAATTTGCCCAGAATTCTGCATTGTTTCTGCTGAGCAAATTAACGGCCGTTTCGACCACCCCCTAGTCAAGGCCATGCCCTCTATGGACTTCAAGGGGAAGACACTGCCAGCACACAATCATCACCGTTCTAACACCTTCTCTATTTCCATTGACTTCATTGGGATCACCCACCCAAATATATGGCTTTTGCCGACTGGGAGACTCAACAGGATGAAATGTGTAAACCGAATGGTAGTGCGTAAAAAGGGCCAACGAAGGACGTCTTTCTCTTTTTTAATGTGAAGTGGAAAAAAACAAAGGTGAAGTAGTTCCTTGGTTTTGTAGACAGTAGGGGAATAGTTCTATTTTGATATTTGTGTTTGTACCATGCTGCGCTGCCATCATTTCCAGGGTCTCCAGGCACTCTGCAAGTCCTGAAAGAGACTAGGGTGGGTGGGTGGGTGATTGAGGTTAGTGGGGAGAGCGGGGAACATGCAAGCTAACTTTGCTGTTGTGTTTATGGGTGCAGGGGAGTACTTGAGGGGATGCAACTTCACTTTTCTCTCATTGTGGCTGTCAGAGCCTGCTCCCTCTCTCTTTCTCACCCTCTCTGGCTCCCTCTCTCTCTCACATAGATACATTTGCCCTGTCTGCCACAGAGATCTGGGAATTGACAAATGTGCAAAGGGGGAAGTATAGGGGCTCCACTCATTACCATATGCTAGGTGCTAAGGATGATGGGAGGAAAGATGTTTTGGATAAGAGAAGCAGATCCCTGAGACATGAGGACCCCATGCCCCCATTCAGCTGCCATAGTGCATAGGTTGGCAGGCTTGTCCCTGAGTCAAACCTCACTCTAATTTCCTCAGGTACTGCGCTCAGTGTCCACCCGGGGCATTTGCCCGCCAGGGCAAAGCCCGCCAGTCGTTTGTAAGGCGTTCGTAAGGCGATCGGGGCAGGGCCCAGAATCTCTGGTGCTTTCGCCCAGAAATCTGTTCCGGTGTCTTCTGCAGTCCTCAAACTCTTCTGACACTGCGCACACAGCCAAAGGACAGAATGAAATGGAATGAAATCCCCCTGCCGCCATTCCCCTGGTTTTGTAGCTGTTCCATAATTTCAGTTTCAAAATGATGCTGAAATGCTGCCAGTGGTTCTTCATGGTGAAATGAGGAGCAGGACAGATAAAAGGTGGAGACTGGATACCTTCAAGTGCCCCATGAAGCTTGGTGTTCCAACAGTTGGGACTAGAGGGGTGCTGTATTTGCAGGAAGGTAAGGAGAAGCATGTTGACAGAGTAAATGGGAGAGGTTTGGGGCAGGGGGATAGGTCGGCGATCCAGTAACAATGCAATCTGGAGGAGGCCCTTCAGGGTCTCCAGTATGTGCGAGGCAGAGGGATAGCTCTGCCTTCCAATGCCTAACCCTTTAAAGTGCAGTGTGCCCAATGTAGGAGGCTTGATTTGCTGTCTTTAGCCAGACCATGTGTGAATGAAGCTTGCAGTGAGGTTGCGCCTATTCTCTGTGACAGGAGTTTGTCCTGCTGCACCCGTTCAGTAGGAGGGAAGCCCCTGTTGTAGCACTGGGTGAGTGAAGCTTCCCCCGCTGTCGCCCTCGGCCGGACCTGTCATGTAGTGTGACACTCAGATGTCTGTTGAAGCTGTGACGGTGAAGCAGATTTGTCAGGGCCCTGCACTTTTCTTGGTTCATCCTTGATGGCTCGGAAATATGCTGAGGAGGGTTTTAGTGGAGCTAGACATGTGAACAGCATGTCCCAAATGGCATGACACATGTTGCTTTTGTATATGTACAGAGCTTAAAATGGTTTGTAGGAGTCACCAAGAAGGAAAGGACCTTCCAATAAATCGTCCTTCCTGGCTCTCAGCACCAGCCCTGGGGCACCAGGGCCCCGGGGGGTCGAGCTCTGGAGCAGCTCAGGAGAAGCTGAGCTGAGGTGTGCCTTTGCCTTGCAAGCTCCCAGCCCTGGGCCCATGCCCCGGCGGGGGAGGGGAGGCTGTCATTTCACAATGCTCTGCCTGCCTGAGGGTTCCGTTGGCACGGCGACAGCAGCAGGTGAGCCCTGGAGCAGGGGGCATGGAGAGGTCAAGGCAGACAGAGCTGGGAGCCCCAGGAACAGGACCCAGGCCAGAGGAGGTGGCTCAGCTGAGCCCGCCTGATCGCTCGAGGCCACTCCTCACAGGGCCTCTGCTGCTGCTGTCAGAAGCCCTGGGGCCCTGCTACTGGTGGAGGGAGCCTTCAGGCCTCAAGGTGCACCGGCCTTCTCTGAGGCCTGTGGCTGGGCTCAAAAACAGAAGATGTGAAAAATAGGGCCCAGAAACTGCAGTGAAAACAGGTAGGTTAAGGTGTGAAAACAGAAACACCAACAAGAAAGGAAAAAGCATAGCTCCCGACACACCACCCTCATATGGACTTTGTGACCAGTCCCTGTAGATTCATTTTCAGTCCCCTAGTCAAGGCTAGGGGTGGGCAAAGTTATCCTCACTGCTGGTGGAACGATATTGCCTAAATGCGCCTCCAGCTCTGTTCTGCCTGCAGGGACTTTTTTTTAGCTGTTGTGCCAATTTTCTATGCAGATTTTGCTTCCTGAAATGTGTTTTTTCCCTGAAATATCATGTTTTTGACCGCTAAAACAAAATTTCATGGAAAAAATAAATGTCTTCTGGCAAACCATCTGAAACAGTGTTTTTTTCACAAACTATCTGTTTTCAGTCTGAAACTTTTTGGGGCCACCAAAAAACAAAATTTCCCATAAAAAACAGAATTTCAGGGAGAAAAAGCCTGAAATTGGCAATTTCTCTGTGTGGGCAGAGCAGGCGAAGTGGCAGAATTTGCCCAGAATTCTGCATTGTTTCTGCTGAGCAAATTAACGGCCGTTTCGACCACCCCCTAGTCAAGGCCATGCCCTCTATGGACTTCAAGGGGAAGACACTAGCAGCACACAATCATCACCGTTCTAACACCTTCTCTATTTCCATTGACTTCATTGGGATCACCCACCCAAATATATGGCTTTTGCCGACTGGGAGACTCAACAGGATGAAATGTGTAAACCGAATGGTAGTGCGTAAAAAGGGCCAACGAAGGACGTCTTTCTCTTTTTTAATGTGAAGTGGAAAAAAACAAAGGTGAAGTAGTTCCTTGGTTTTGTAGACAGTAGGGGAATAGTTCTATTTTGATATTTGTGTTTGTACCATGCTGCGCTGCCATCATTTCCAGGGTCTCCAGGCACTCTGCAAGTCCTGAAAGAGACTAGGGTGGGTGGGTGGGTGGGTGATCGAGGTTAGTGGGGAGAGCGGGGAACATGCAAGCTAACTTTGCTGTTGTGTTTATGGGTGCAGGGGAGTACTTGAGGGGATGCAACTTCACTTTTCTCTCATTGTGGCTGTCAGAGCCTGCTCCCTCTCTCTCTCTCACCCTCTCTGGCTCCCTCTCTCTCGCACATAGATACATTTGCCCTGTCTGCCACAGAGATCTGGGAATTGACAAATGTGCAAAGGGGGAAGTATAGGGGCTCCACTCATTACCATATGCTAGGTGCTAAGGATGATGGGAGGTAAGATGTTTTGGATAAGAGAAGCAGATCCCTGAGACATGAGGACCCCATGCCCCCATTCAGCTGCCATAGTGCATAGGTTGGCAGGCTTGTCCCTGAGTCAAACCTCACTCTAATTTCCTCAGGTACTGCGCTCAGTGTCCACCCGGGGCATTTGCCCGCCAGGCGTTTGTAAGGCGATCGGGGCAGGGCCCAGAATCTCTGGCGCTTTCGCCCAGAAATCTGTTCCGGTGTCTTCTGCAGTCCTCAAACTCTTCTGACACTGCGCACACAGCCAAAGGACAGAATGAAATGGAATGAAATCCCCCTGCCGCCATTCCCCTGGCTTTGTAGCTGTTCCATAACTTCAGTTTCAAAATGATGCTGAAATGCTGCCAGTGGTTCTTCATGGTGAAATGAGGAGCAGGACAGATAAAAGGTGGAGACTGGATACCTTCAAGTGCCCCATGAAGCTTGGTGTTCCACCAGTTGGGACTAGAGGGGTGCTGTATTTGCAGGAAGGTAAGGAGAAGCATGTTGACAGAGTAAATGGGAGAGGTTTGGGGCAGGGGGATAGGTCGGCGATCCAGTAACAATGCAATCTGGAGGAGGCCCTTCAGGGTCTCCAGTATGTGCGAGGCAGAGGGATAGCTCTGCCTTCCAATGCCTAACCCTTTAAAGTGCAGTGTGCCCAATGTAGGAGGCTTGATTTGCTGTCTTTAGCCAGACCATGTGTGAATGAAGCTTGCAGTGAGGTTGCGCCCATTCTTTGTGACAGGAGTTTGTCCTGCTGCACCCGTTCAGTAGGAGGGAAGCCCCTGTTGTAGCACTGGGTGAGTGAAGCTTCCCCCGCTGTCGCCCTCGGCCGGACCTGTCATATAGTGTGACACTCAGATGTCTGTTGAAGCTGTGACGGTGAAGCAGATTTGTCAGGGCCCTGCACTTTTCTTGGTTCATCCTTGATGGCTCGGAAATATGCTGAGGAGGGTTTTAGTGGAGCTAGACATGTGAACAGCATGTCCCAAATGGCATGACACATGTTGCTTTTGTATATGTACAGAGCTTAAAATGGTTTGTAGGAGTCACCAAGAAGGAAAGGACCTTCCAATAAATCGTCCTTCCTGGCTCTCAGCACCAGCCCTGGGGCACTGGGGCCCCGGGGGGTCGAGCTCTGGAGCAGCTCAGGAGAAGCTGAGCTGAGGTGTGCCTTTGCCTTGCAAGCTCCCAGCCCTGGGCCCAGGCCCCGGCGGGGGAGGGGAGGCTGTCATTTCACAATGCTCTGCCTGGGGGTTCCATTGGCACGGCGACAGCAGCAGGTGAGCCCTGGAGCAGGGGGCATGGAGAGGTCAAGGCAGACAGAGCTGGGAGCCCCAGGAACAGGACCCAGGCCAGAGGAGGTGGCTCAGCTGAGCCCGCCTGATCGCTCGAGGCCACTCCTCACAGGGCCTCTGCTGCTGTCAGAAGCCCTGGGGCCCTGCTACTGGTGGAGGGAGCCTTCAGGCCTCAAGGTGCACCGGCCTTCTCTGAGGCCTGTGGCTGGGCTCAAAAACAGAAGATGTGAAAAATAGGGCCCAGAAACTGCAGTGAAAACAGGTAGGTTAAGGTGTGAAAACAAAAGCACCAATAAGAAAGGAAAAAGCATAGCTCCCGACATACCACCCTCATATGGACTTTGTGACCAGTCCCTGTAGATTCATTTTCAGTCCCCTAGTCAAAGCTAGGGGTGGGCAAAGTTATCCTCACTGCTGGTGGAACGATATTGCCTAAATGCGCCTCCAGCTCTGTTCTGCCTGCAGGGACTTTTTTTTAGCTGTTGTGCCAATTTTCTATGCAGATTTTGCTTCCTGAAATGTGTTTTTTCCCTGAAATATCATGTTTTTGACCGCTAAAACAAAATTTCATGGAAAAAATAAATGTCTTCTGGCAAACCATCTGAAACAGTGTTTTTTTCACAAACTATCTGTTTTCAGTCTGAAACTTTTTGGGGCCACCAAAAAACAAAATTTCCCATAAAAAAACAGAATTTCAGGGAGAAAAAGCCTGAAATTGGCAATTTCTCTGTGTGGGCAGAGCAGGCGAAGTGGCAGAATTTGCCCAGAATTCTGCATTGTTTCTGCTGAGCAAATTAACGGCCGTTTCGACCACCCCCTAGTCAAGGCCATGCCCTCTATGGACTTCAAGGGGAAGACACTAGCAGCACACAATCATCACCGTTCTAACACCTTCTCTATTTCCATTGACTTCATTGGGATCACCCACCCAAATATATGGCTTTTGCCGACTGGGAGACTCAACAGGATGAAATGTGTAAACCGAATGGTAGTGCGTAAAAAGGGCCAACGAAGGACGTCTTTCTCTTTTTTAATGTGAAGTGGAAAAAAACAAAGGTGAAGTAGTTCCTTGGTTTTGTAGACAGTAGGGGAATAGTTCTATTTTGATATTTGTGTTTGTACCATGCTGCGCTGCCATCATTTCCAGGGTCTCCAGGCACTCTGCAAGTCCTGAAAGAGACTAGGGTGGGTGGGTGGGTGGGTGATCGAGGTTAGTGGGGAGAGCGGGGAACATGCAAGCTAACTTTGCTGTTGTGTTTATGGGTGCAGGGGAGTACTTGAGGGGATGCAACTTCACTTTTCTCTCATTGTGGCTGTCAGAGCCTGCTCCCTCTCTCTCTCTCACCCTCTCTGGCTCCCTCTCTCTCGCACATAGATACATTTGCCCTGTCTGCCACAGAGATCTGGGAATTGACAAATGTGCAAAGGGGGAAGTATAGGGGCTCCACTCATTACCATATGCTAGGTGCTAAGGATGATGGGAGGTAAGATGTTTTGGATAAGAGAAGCAGATCCCTGAGACATGAGGACCCCATGCCCCCATTCAGCTGCCATAGTGCATAGGTTGGCAGGCTTGTCCCTGAGTCAAATCTCACTCTAATTTCCTCAGGTACTGCGCTCAGTGTCCACCCGGGGCATTTGCCCGCCAGGCGTTTGTAAGGCGATCGGGGCAGGGCCCAGAATCTCTGGCGCTTTCGCCCAGAAATCTGTTCCGGTGTCTTCTGCAGTCCTCAAACTCTTCTGACACTGCGCACACAGCCAAAGGACAGAATGAAATGGAATGAAATCCCCCTGCCGCCATTCCCCTGGTTTTGTAGCTGTTCCATAACTTCAGTTTCAAAATGATGCTGAAATGCTGCCAGTGGTTCTTCATGGTGAAATGAGGAGCAGGACAGATAAAAGGTGGAGACTGGATACCTTCAAGTGCCCCATGAAGCTTGGTGTTCCACCAGTTGGGACTAGAGGGGTGCTGTATTTGCAGGAAGGTAAGGAGAAGCATGTTGACAGAGTAAATGGGAGAGGTTTGGGGCAGGGGGATAGGTCGGCGATCCAGTAACAATGCAATCTGGAGGAGGCCCTTCAGGGTCTCCAGTATGTGCGAGGCAGAGGGATAGCTCTGCCTTCCAATGCCTAACCCTTTAAAGTGCAGTGTGCCCAATGTAGGAGGCTTGATTTGCTGTCTTTAGCCAGACCATGTGTGAATGAAGCTTGCAGTGAGGTTGCGCCCATTCTTTGTGACAGGAGTTTGTCCTGCTGCACCCGTTCAGTAGGAGGGAAGCCCCTGTTGTAGCACTGGGTGAGTGAAGCTTCCCCCGCTGTCGCCCTCGGCCGGACCTGTCATATAGTGTGACACTCAGATGTCTGTTGAAGCTGTGACGGTGAAGCAGATTTGTCAGGGCCCTGCACTTTTCTTGGTTCATCCTTGATGGCTCGGAAATATGCTGAGGAGGGTTTTAGTGGAGCTAGACATGTGAACAGCATGTCCCAAATGGCATGACACATGTTGCTTTTGTATATGTACAGAGCTTAAAATGGTTTGTAGGAGTCACCAAGAAGGAAAGGACCTTCCAATAAATCGTCCTTCCTGGCTCTCAGCACCAGCCCTGGGGCACTGGGGCCCCGGGGGGTCGAGCTCTGGAGCAGCTCAGGAGAAGCTGAGCTGAGGTGTGCCTTTGCCTTGCAAGCTCCCAGCCCTGGGCCCAGGCCCCGGCGGGGGAGGGGAGGCTGTCATTTCACAATGCTCTGCCTGCCTGAGGGTTCCGTTGGCACGGCGACGGCAGCAGGTGAGCCCTGGAGCAGGGGGCATGGAGAGGTCAAGGCAGACAGAGCTGGGAGCCCCAGGAACAGGACCCAGGCCAGAGGAGGTGGCTCAGCTGAGCCCGCCTGATCGCTCGAGGCCACTCCTCACAGCGCCTCTGCTGCTGTCAGAAGCCCTGGGGCCCTGCTACTGGCGGAGGAAGCATTCAGGCCTCAAATGGCACCGGCCTTCTCTGAGGCCTGTGGCTGGGCTCAAAAACAGAAGATGTGAAAAATAGGGCCCAGACACTGCAGTGAAAACAGGTAGGTTAAGGTGTGAAAACAGAAACACCAATAAGAAAGGAAAAAGCATAGCTCCCGACACACCACCCTCATATGGACTTTGTGACCAGTCCCTGTAGATTCATTTTCAGTCCCCTAGTCAAAGCTAGGGGTGGGCAAAGTTATCCTCACTGCTGGTGGAACGATATTGCCTAAATGCGCCTCCAGCTCTGTTCTGCCTGCAGGGACTTTTTTTTACCTCTTGTGCCAATTTTCTATGCAGATTTTGCTTCCTGAAATGTGTTTTTTCCCTGAAATATCATGTTTTTGACCGCTAAAACAAAATTTCATGGAAAAAATAAATGTCTTCTGGCAAACCATCTGAAACAGTGTTTTTTTCACAAACTATCTGTTTTCAGTCTGAAACTTTTTGGGGCCACCAAAAAACAAAATTTCCCATAAAAAACAGAATTTCAGGGAGAAAAAGCCTGAAATTGGCAATTTCTCTGTGTGGGCAGAGCAGGCGAAGTGGCAGAATTTGCCCAGAATTCTGCATTGTTTCTGCTGAGCAAATTAACGGCCGTTTCGACCACCCCCTAGTCAAGGCCATGCCCTCTATGGACTTCAAGGGGAAGACACTAGCAGCACACAATCATCACCGTTCTAACACCTTCTCTATTTCCATTGACTTCATTGGGATCACCCACCCAAATATATGGCTTTTGCCGACTGGGAGACTCAACAGGATGAAATGTGTAAACCGAATGGTAGTGCGTAAAAAGGGCCAACGAAGGACGACTTTCTCTTTTTTAATGTGAAGTGGAAAAAAACAAAGGTGAAGTAGTTCCTTGGTTTTGTAGACAGTAGGGGAATAGTTCTATTTTGATATTTGTGTTTGTACCATGCTGCGCTGCCATCATTTCCAGGGTCTCCAGGCACTCTGCAAGTCCTGAAAGAGACTAGGGTGGGTGGGTGGGTGGATGGGTGGGTGATCGAGGTTAGTGGGGAGAGCGGGGAACATGCGAGCTCACTTTGCTGTTGTGTTTATGGGTGCAGGGGAGTACTTGAGGGGATGCAACTTCACTTTTCTCTCATTGTGGCTGTCAGAGCCTGCTCCCTCTCTCTCTCTCACCCTCTCTGGCTCCCTCTCTCTCTCACATAGATACATTTGCCCTGTCTGCCACAGAGATCTGGGAATTGACAAATGTGCAAAGGGGGAAGTATAGGGGCTCCACTCATTACCATATGCTAGGTGCTAAGGATGATGGGAGGAAAGATGTTTTGGATAAGAGAAGCAGATCCCTGAGACATGAGGACCCCATGCCCCCATTCAGCTGCCATAGTGCATAGGTTGGCAGGCTTGTCCCTGAGTCAAACCTCACTCTAATTTCCTCAGGTACTGCGCTCAGTGTCCACCCGGGGCATTTGCCCGCCAGGCGTTTGTAAGGCGATCGGGGCAGGGCCCAGAATCTCTGGCGCTTTCGCCCAGAAATCTGTTCCGGTGTCTTCTGCAGTCCTCAAACTCTTCTGACACTGCGCACACAGCCACAGGACAGAATGAAATGGAATGAAATCCCCCTGCCGCCATTCCCCTGGTTTTGTAGCTGTTCCATAACTTCAGTTTCAAAATGATGCTGAAATGCTGCCAGTGGTTCTTCATGGTGAAATGAGGAGCAGGACAGATAAAAGGTGGAGACTGGATACCTTCAAGTGCCCCATGAAGCTTGGTGTTCCACCAGTTGGGACTAGAGGGGTGCTGTATTTGCAGGAAGGTAAGGAGAAGCATGTTGACAGAGTAAATGGGAGAGGTTTGGGGCAGGGTGATAGGTCGGCGATCCAGTAACAATGCAATCTGGAGGAGGCCCTTCAGGGTCTCCAGTATGTGCGAGGCAGAGGGATAGCTCTGCCTTCCAATGCCTAACCCTTTAAAGTGCAGTGTGCCCAATGTAGGAGGCTTGATTTGCTGTCTTTAGCCAGACCATGTGTGAATGAAGCTTGCAGTGAGGTTGCGCCCATTCTCTGTGACAGGAGTTTGTCCTGCTGCACCCGTTCAGTAGGAGGGAAGCCCCTGTTGTAGCACTGGGTGAGTGAAGCTTCCCCCGCTGTCGCCCTCAGCCGGACCTGTCATGTAGTGTGACACTCAGATGTCTGTTGAAGCTGTGACGGTGAAGCAGATTTGTCAGGGCCCTGCACTTTTCTTGGTTCATCCTTGATGGCTCGGAAATATGCTGAGGAGGGTTTTAGTGGAGCTAGACATGTGAACAGCATGTCCCAAATGGCATGACACATGTTGCTTTTGTATATGTACAGAGCTTAAAATGGTTTGTAGGAGTCACCAAGAAGGAAAGGACCTTCCAATAAATCGTCCTTCCTGGCTCTCAGCACCAGCCCTGGGGCACCGGGGCCCCGGGGGGTCGAGCTCTGGAGCAGCTCAGGAGAAGCTGAGCTGAGGTGTGCCCAGGCCCCGGCGGGGGAGGGGAGGCTGTCATTTCACAATGCTCTGCCTGCCTGAGGGTTCCGTTGGCACGGCGACAGCAGCAGGTGAGCCCTGGAGCAGGGGGCATGGAGAGGTCAAGGCAGACAGAGCTGGGAGCCCCAGGAACAGGACCCAGGCCAGAGGAGGTGGCTCAGCTGAGCCCGCCTGATCGCTCGAGGCCACTCCTCACAGGGCCTCTGCTGCTGTCAGAAGCCCTGGGGCCCTGCTACTGGCGGAGGAAGCATTCAGGCCTCAAAGGGCACCGGCCTTCTCTGAGGCCTGTGGCTGGGCTCAAAAACAGAAGATGTGAAAAATAGGGCCCAGAAACTGCAGTGAAAACAGGTAGGTTAAGGTGTGAAAACAGAAACACCAATAAGAAAGGAAAAAGCATAGCTCCCGACACACCACCCTCATATGGACTTTGTGACCAGTCCCTGTAGATTCATTTTCAGTCCCCTAGTCAAGGCTAGGGGTGGGCAAAGTTATCCTCACTGCTGGTGGAACGATATTGCCGAAATGCGCCTCCAGCTCTGTTCTGCCTGCAGGGACTTTTTTTTAGCTGTTGTGCCAATTTTCTATGCAGATTTTGCTTCCTGAAATGTGTTTTTTCCCTGAAATATCATGTTTTTGACCGCTAAAACAAAATTTCATGGAATAAATAAATGTCTTCTGGCAAACCATCTGAAACAGTGTTTTTTTCACAAACTATCTGTTTTCAGTCTGAAACTTTTTGGGGCCACCAAAAAACAAAATTTCCCATAAAAAACAGAATTTCAGGGAGAAAAAGCCTGAAATTGGCAATTTCTCTGTGTGGGCAGAGCAGGCGAAGTGGCAGAATTTGCCCAGAATTCTGCATTGTTTCTGCTGAGCAAATTAACGGCCGTTTCGACCACCCCCTAGTCAAGGCCATGCCCTCTATGGACTTCAAGGGGAAGACACTAGCAGGACACAATCATCACCGTTCTAACACCTTCTCTATTTCCATTGACTTCATTGGGATCACCCACCCAAATATATGGCTTTTGCCGACTGGGAGACTCAATAGGATGAAATGTGTAAACAGAATGGTAGTGCGTAAAAAGGGCCAACGAAGGACGTCTTTCTCTTTTTTAATGTGAAGTGGAAAAAAACAAAGGTGAAGTAGTTCCTTGGTTTTGTAGACAGTAGGGGAATAGTTCTATTTTGATATTTGTGTTTGTACCATGCTGCGCTGCCATCATTTCCAGGGTCTCCAGGCACTCTGCAAGTCCTGAAAGAGACTAGGGTGGGTGGGTGGGTGGGCGAGGTTAGTGGGGAGAGCGGGGTACATGCAAGCTAACTTTGCTGTTGTGTTTATGGGTGCAGGGGAGTACTTGAGGGGATGCAACTTCACTTTTCTCTCATTGTGGCTGTCAGAGCCTGCTCCCTCTCTCTCTCTCACCCTCTCTGGCTCCCTCTCTCTCTCACATAGATACATTTGCCCTGTCTGCCACAGAGATCTGGGAATTGATAAATGTGCAAAGGTGGAAGTATAGGGGCTCCACTCATTACCATATGCTAGGTGCTAAGGATGATGGGAGGAAAGATGTTTTGGATAAGAGAAGCAGATCCCTGAGACATGAGGACCCCATGCCCCCATTCAGCTGCCATAGTGCATAGGTTGGCAGGCTTGTCCCTGAGTCAAACCTCACTCTAATTTCCTCAGGTACTGCGCTCAGTGTCCACCCGGGGCATTTGCCCGCCAGGGCAAAGCCCACCAGGCGTTCGTAAGGCGATCGGGGCAGGGCCCAGAATCTCTGGCGCTTTCGCCCAGAAATCTGTTCCGATGTCTTCTGCAGTCCTCAAACTCTTCTGACACTGCGCACACAGCCAAAGGACAGAATTAAATGGAATGTAATCCCCCTGCCGCCATTCCCCTGGTTTTGTAGCTGTTCCATAACTTCAGTTTCAAAATGATGCTGAAATGCTGCCAGTGGTTCTTCATGGTAAAATGAGGAGCAGGACAAATAAAAGGTGGAGACTGGATACCTTCAAGTGCCCCATGAAGCTTGGTGTTCCACCAGTTGGGACTAGAGGGGTGCTGTATTTGCAGGAAGGTAAGGAGAAGCATGTTGACAGAGTAAATGGGAGAGGTTTGGGGCAGGGGGATAGGTCGGCGATCCAGTAACAATGCAATCTGGAGGAGGCCCTTCAGGGTCTCCAGTATGTGCGAGGCAGAGGGATAGCTCTGCCTTCCAATGCCTAACCCTTTAAAGTGCAGTGTGCCCAATGTAGGAGGCTTGATTTGCTGTCTTTAGCCAGACCATGTGTGAATGAAGCTTGCAGTGAGGTTGCGCCCATTCTCTGTGACAGGAGTTTGTCCTGCTGCACCCGTTCAGTAGGAGGGAAGCCCCTGTTGTAGCACTGGGTGAGTGAAGCTTCCCCCGCTGTCGCCCTCGGCCGGACCTGTCATGTAGTGTGACACTCAGATGTCTGTTGAAGCTGTGACGGTGAAGCAGATTTGTCAGGGCCCTGCACTTTTCTTGGTTCATCCTTGATGGCTCGGAAATATGCTGAGGAGGGTTTTAGTGGAGCTAGACATGTGAACAGCATGTCCCAAATGGCATGACACATGTTGCTTTTGTATATGTACAGAGCTTAAAATGGTTTGTAGGAGTCACCAAGAAGGAAAGGACCTTCCAATAAATCGTCCTTCCTGGCTCTCAGCACCAGCCCTGGGGCACCGGGGCCCCGGGGGGTCGAGCTCTGGAGCAGCTCAGGAGAAGCTGAGCTGAGGTGTGCCCAGGCCCCGGCGGGGGAGGGGAGGCTGTCATTTCACAATGCTCTGCCCAGCCTGAGGGTTCCGTTGGCACGGCGACGGCAGCAGGTGAGCCCTGGAGCAGGGGGCATGGAGAGGTCAAGGCAGACAGAGCTGGGAGCCCCAGGAACAGGACCCAGGCCAGAGGAGGTGGCTCAGCTGAGCCCGCCTGATCGCTCGAGGCCACTCCTCACAGGGCCTCTGCTGCTGTCAGAAGCCCTGGGGCCCTGCTACTGGCGGAGGAAGCATTCAGGCCTCAAAGGGCACCGGCCTTCTCTGAGGCCTGTGGCTGGGCTCAAAAACAGAAGATGTGAAAAATAGGGCCCAGACACTGCAGTGAAAACAGGTAGGTTAAGGTGTGAAAACAGAAACACCAATAAGAAAGGAAAAAGCATAGCTCCCGACACACCACCCTCATATGGACTTTGTGACCAGTCCCTGTAGATTCATTTTCAGTCCCCTAGTCAAGGCTAGGGGTGGGCAAAGTTATCCTCACTGCTGGTGGAACGATATTGCCTAAATGCGCCTCCAGCTCTGTTCTGCCTGCAGGGACTTTTTTTTAGCTGTTGTGCCAATTTTCTATGCAGATTTTGCTTCCTGAAATGTGTTTTTTCCCTGAAATATCATGTTTTTGACCGCTAAAACAAAATTTCATGGAAAAAATAAATGTCTTCTGGCAAACCATCTGAAACAGTGTTTTTTTCACAAACTATCTGTTTTCAGTCTGAAACTTTTTGGGGCCACCAAAAAACAAAATTTCCCATAAAAAACAGAATTTCAGGGAGAAAAAGCCTGAAATTGGCAATTTCTCTGTGTGGGCAGAGCAGGCGAAGTGGCAGAATTTGCCCAGAATTCTGCATTGTTTCTGCTGAGCAAATTAACGGCCGTTTCGACCACCCCCTAGTCAAGGCCATGCCCTCTATGGACTTCAAGGGGAAGACACTAGCAGCACACAATCATCACCGTTCTAACACCTTCTCTATTTCCATTGACTTCATTGGGATCACCCACCCAAATATATGGCTTTTGCCGACTGGGAGACTCAACAGGATGAAATGTGTAAACCGAATGGTAGTGCGTAAAAAGGGCCAACGAAGGACGTCTTTCTCTTTTTTAATGTGAAGTGGAAAAAAACAAAGGTGAAGTAGTTCCTTGGTTTTGTAGACAGTAGGGGAATAGTTCTATTTTGATATTTGTGTTTGTACCATGCTGCGCTGCCATCATTTCCAGGGTCTCCAGGCACTCTGCAAGTCCTGAAAGAGACTAGGGTGGGTGGGTGGGCGAGGTTAGTGGGGAGAGCGGGGAACATGCAAGCTAACTTTGCTGTTGTGTTTATGGGTGCAGGGGAGTACTTGAGGGGATGCAACTTCACTTTTCTCTCATTGTGGCTGTCAGAGCCTGCTCCCTCTCTCTCTCTCACCCTCTCTGGCTCCCTCTCTCTCTCACATAGATACATTTGCCCTGTCTGCCACAGAGATCTGGGAATTGACAAATGTGCAAAGGGGGAAGTATAGGGGCTCCACTCATTACCATATGCTAGGTGTTAAGGATGATGGGAGGAAAGATGTTTTGGATAAGAGAAGCAGATCCCTGAGACATGAGGACCCCATGCCCCCATTCAGCTGCCATAGTGCATAGGTTGGCAGGCTTGTCCCTGAGTCAAACCTCACTCTAATTTCCTCAGGTACTGCGCTCAGTGTCCACCCGGGGCATTTGCCCGCCAGGGCAAAGCCCGCCAGGCGTTCGTAAGGCGATCGGGGCAGGGTCCAGAATCTCTGGCGCTTTCGCCCAGAAATCTGTTCCGGTGTCTTCTGCAGTCCTCAAACTCTTCTGACACTGCGCACACAGCCAAAGGACAGAATGAAATGGAATGAAATCCCCCTGCCGCCATTCCCCTGGTTTTGTAGCTGTTCCATAACTTCAGTTTCAAAATGATGCTGAAATGCTGCCAGTGGTTCTTCATGGTGAAATGAGGAGCAGGACAGATAAAAGGTGGAGACTGGATACCTTCAAGTGCCCCATGAAGCTTGGTGTTCCACCAGTTGGGACTAGAGGGGTGCTGTATTTGCAGGAAGGTAAGGAGAAGCATGTTGACAGAGTAAATGGGAGAGGTTTGGGGCAGGGGGATAGGTCGGCGATCCAGTAACAATGCAATCTGGAGGAGGCCCTTCAGGGTCTCCAGTATGTGCGAGGCAGAGGGATAGCTCTGCCTTCCAATGCCTAACCCTTTAAAGTGCAGTGTGCCCAATGTAGGAGGCTTGATTTGCTGTCTTTAGCCAGACCATGTGTGAATGAAGCTTGCAGTGAGGTTGCGCCCATTCTCTGTGACAGGAGTTTGTCCTGCTGCACCCGTTCAGTAGGAGGGAAGCCCCTGTTGTAGCACTGGGTGAGTGAAGCTTCCCCCGCTGTCGCCCTCGGCCGGACCTGTCATGTAGTGTGACACTCAGATGTCTGTTGAAGCTGTGACGGTGAAGCACATTTGTCAGGGCCCTGCACTTTTCTTGGTTCATCCTTGATGGCTCGGAAATATGCTGAGGAGGGTTTTAGTGGAGCTAGACATGTGAACAGCATGTCCCAAATGGCATGACACATGTTGCTTTTTTATATGTACAGAGCTTAAAATGGTTTGTAGGAGTCACCAAGAAGGAAAGGACCTTCCAATAAATCGTCCTTCCTGGCTCTCAGCACCAGCCCTGGGGCACTGGGGCCCCGGGGGGTCGAGCTCTGGAGCAGCTCAGGAGAAGCTGAGCTGAGGTGTGCCTTTGCCTTGCAAGCTCCCAGCCCTGGGCCCAGGCCCCGGCGGGGGAGGGGAGGCTGTCATTTCACAATGCTCTGCCTGAGGGTTCCATTGGCACGGCGACAGCAGCAGGTGAGCCCTGGAGCAGGGGGCATGGAGAGGTCAAGGCAGACAGAGCTGGGAGCCCCAGGAACAGGACCCAGGCCAGAGGAGGTGGCTCAGCTGAGCCCGCCTGATCGCTCGAGGCCACTCCTCACAGGGCCTCTGCTGCTGTCAGAAGCCCTGGGGCCCTGCTACTGGGGGAGGAAGCATTCAGGCCTCAAAGGGCACCGGCCTTCTCTGAGGCCTGTGGCTGGGCTCAAAAACAGAAGATGTGAAAAATAGGGCCCAGACACTGCAGTGAAAACAGGTAGGTTAAGGTGTGAAAACAGAAACACCAATAAGAAAGGAAAAAGCATAGCTCCCGACACACCACCCTCATATGGACTTTGTGACCAGTCCCTGTAGATTCATTTTCAGTCCCCTAGTCAAGGCTAGGGGTGGGCAAAGTTATCCTCACTGCTGGTGGAACGATATTGCCTAAATGCGCCTCCAGCTCTGTTCTGCCTGCAGGGACTTTTTTTAGCTGTTGTGCCAATTTTCTATGCAGATTTTGCTTCCTGAAATGTGTTTTTTCCCTGAAATATCATGTTTTTGACCGCTAAAACAAAATTTCATGGAAAAAATAAATGTCTTCTGGCAAACCATCTGAAACAGTGTTTTTTTCACAAACTATCTGTTTTCAGTCTGAAACTTTTTGGGGCCACCAAAAAACAAAATTTCCCATAAAAAACAGAATTTCAGGGAGAAAAAGCCTGAAATTGGCAATTTCTCTGTGTGGGCAGAGCAGGCGAAGTGGCAGAATTTGCCCAGAATTCTGCATTGTTTCTGCTGAGCAAATTAACGGCCGTTTCGACCACCCCCTAGTCAAGGCCATGCCCTCTATGGACTTCAAGGGGAAGACACTAGCAGCACACAATCATCACCGTTCTAACACCTTCTCTATTTCCATTGACTTCATTGGGATCACCCACCCAAATATATGGCTTTTGCCGACTGGGAGACTCAACAGGATGAAATGTGTAAACCGAATGGTAGTGCGTAAAAAGGG
This sequence comes from Ambystoma mexicanum, assembly GCF_040938575.1. Classification (NCBI taxonomy): domain Eukaryota; kingdom Metazoa; phylum Chordata; class Amphibia; order Caudata; family Ambystomatidae; genus Ambystoma; species Ambystoma mexicanum. The sequence goes on along the minus strand of NC_090941.1, from coordinate 1,155,346,374 downwards.
CCAACGAAGGACGTCTTTCTCTTTTTTAATGTGAAGTGGAAAAAAACAAAGGTGAAGTAGTTCCTTGGTTTTGTAGACAGTAGGGGAATAGTTCTATTTTGATATTTGTGTTTGTACCATGCTGCGCTGCCATCATTTCCAGGGTCTCCAGGCACTCTGCAAGTCCTGAAAGAGACTAGGGTGGGTGGGTGGGCGAGGTTAGTGGGGAGAGCGGGGAACATGCAAGCTAACTTTGCTGTTGTGTTGATGGGTGCAGGGGAGTACTTGAGGGGATGCAACTTCACTTTTCTCTCATTGTGGCTGTCAGAGCCTGCTCCCTCTCTCTCTCTCACCCTCTCTGGCTCCCTCTCTCTCTCACATAGATACATTTTCCCTGTCTGCCACAGAGATCTGGGAATTGACAAATGTGCAAAGGGGGAAGTATAGGGGCTCCACTCATTACCATATGCTAGGTGCTAAGGATGATGGGAGGAAAGATGTTTTGGATAAGAGAAGCAGATCCCTGAGACATGAGGACCCCATGCCCCCATTCAGCTGCCATAGTGCATAGGTTGGCAGGCTTGTCCCTGAGTCAAACCTCACTCTAATTTCCTCAGGTACTGCGCTCAGTGTCCACCCGGGGCATTTGCCCGCCAGGGCAAAGCCCGCCAGGCGTTCGTAAGGCGATCGGGGCAGGGTCCAGAATCTCTGGCGCTTTCGCCCAGAAATCTGTTCCGGTGTCTTCTGCAGTCCTCAAACTCTTCTGACACTGCGCACACAGCCAAAGGACAGAATGAAATGGAATGAAATCCCCCTGCCGCCATTCCCCTGGTTTTGTAGCTGTTCCATAACTTCAGTTTCAAAATGATGCTGAAATGCTGCCAGTGGTTCTTCATGGTGAAATGAGGAGCAGGACAGATAAAAGGTGGAGACTGGATACCTTCAAGTGCCCCATGAAGCTTGGTGTTCCACCAGTTGGGACTAGAGGGGTGCTGTATTTGCAGGAAGGTAAGGAGAAGCATGTTGACAGAGTAAATGGGAGAGGTTTGGGGCAGGGGGATAGGTCGGCGATCCAGTAACAATGCAATCTGGAGGAGGCCCTTCAGGGTCTCCAGTATGTGCGAGGCAGAGGGATAGCTCTGCCTTCCAATGCCTAACCCTTTAAAGTGCAGTGTGCCCAATGTAGGAGGCTTGATTTGCTGTCTTTAGCCAGACCATGTGTGAATGAAGCTTGCAGTGAGGTTGCGCCCATTCTCTGTGACAGGAGTTTGTCCTGCTGCACCCGTTCAGTAGGAGGGAAGCCCCTGTTGTAGCACTGGGTGAGTGAAGCTTCCCCCGCTGTCGCCCTCGGCCGGACCTGTCATGTAGTGTGACACTCAGATGTCTGTTGAAGCTGTGACGGTGAAGCACATTTGTCAGGGCCCTGCACTTTTCTTGGTTCATCCTTGATGGCTCGGAAATATGCTGAGGAGGGTTTTAGTGGAGCTAGACATGTGAACAGCATGTCCCAAATGGCATGACACATGTTGCTTTTTTATATGTACAGAGCTTAAAATGGTTTGTAGGAGTCACCAAGAAGGAAAGGACCTTCCAATAAATCGTCCTTCCTGGCTCTCAGCACCAGCCCTGGGGCACTGGGGCCCCGGGGGGTCGAGCTCTGGAGCAGCTCAGGAGAAGCTGAGCTGAGGTGTGCCTTTGCCTTGCAAGCTCCCAGCCCTGGGCCCAGGCCCCGGCGGGGGAGGGGAGGCTGTCATTTCACAATGCTCTGCCTGAGGGTTCCATTGGCACGGCGACAGCAGCAGGTGAGCCCTGGAGCAGGGGGCATGGAGAGGTCAAGGCAGACAGAGCTGGGAGCCCCAGGAACAGGACCCAGGCCAGAGGAGGTGGCTCAGCTGAGCCCGCCTGATCGCTCGAGGCCACTCCTCACAGGGCCTCTGCTGCTGTCAGAAGCCCTGGGGCCCTGCTACTGGGGGAGGAAGCATTCAGGCCTCAAAGGGCACCGGCCTTCTCTGAGGCCTGTGGCTGGGCTCAAAAACAGAAGATGTGAAAAATAGGGCCCAGACACTGCAGTGAAAACAGGTAGGTTAAGGTGTGAAAACAGAAACACCAATAAGAAAGGAAAAAGCATAGCTCCCGACACACCACCCTCATATGGACTTTGTGACCAGTCCCTGTAGATTCATTTTCAGTCCCCTAGTCAAGGCTAGGGGTGGGCAAAGTTATCCTCACTGCTGGTGGAACGATATTGCCTAAATGCGCCTCCAGCTCTGTTCTGCCTGCAGGGACTTTTTTTAGCTGTTGTGCCAATTTTCTATGCAGATTTTGCTTCCTGAAATGTGTTTTTTCCCTGAAATATCATGTTTTTGACCGCTAAAACAAAATTTCATGGAAAAAATAAATGTCTTCTGGCAAACCATCTGAAACAGTGTTTTTTTCACAAACTATCTGTTTTCAGTCTGAAACTTTTTGGGGCCACCAAAAAACAAAATTTCCCATAAAAAACAGAATTTCAGGGAGAAAAAGCCTGAAATTGGCAATTTCTCTGTGTGGGCAGAGCAGGCGAAGTGGCAGAATTTGCCCAGAATTCTGCATTGTTTCTGCTGAGCAAATTAACGGCCGTTTCGACCACCCCCTAGTCAAGGCCATGCCCTCTATGGACTTCAAGGGGAAGACACTAGCAGCACACAATCATCACCGTTCTAACACCTTCTCTATTTCCATTGACTTCATTGGGATCACCCACCCAAATATATGGCTTTTGCCGACTGGGAGACTCAACAGGATGAAATGTGTAAACCGAATGGTAGTGCGTAAAAAGGGCCAACGAAGGACGTCTTTCTCTTTTTTAATGTGAAGTGGAAAAAAACAAAGGTGAAGTAGTTCCTTGGTTTTGTAGACAGTAGGGGAATAGTTCTATTTTGATATTTGTGTTTGTACCATGCTGCGCTGCCATCATTTCCAGGGTCTCCAGGCACTCTGCAAGTCCTGAAAGAGACTAGGGTGGGTGGGTGGGCGAGGTTAGTGGGGAGAGCGGGGAACATGCAAGCTAACTTTGCTGTTGTGTTGATGGGTGCAGGGGAGTACTTGAGGGGATGCAACTTCACTTTTCTCTCATTGTGGCTGTCAGAGCCTGCTCCCTCTCTCTCTCTCACCCTCTCTGGCTCCCTCTCTCTCTCACATAGATACATTTTCCCTGTCTGCCACAGAGATCTGGGAATTGACAAATGTGCAAAGGGGGAAGTATAGGGGCTCCACTCATTACCATATGCTAGGTGCTAAGGATGATGGGAGGAAAGATGTTTTGGATAAGAGAAGCAGATCCCTGAGACATGAGGACCCCATGCCCCCATTCAGCTGCCATAGTGCATAGGTTGGCAGGCTTGTCCCTGAGTCAAACCTCACTCTAATTTCCTCAGGTACTGCGCTCAGTGTCCACCCGGGGCATTTGCCCGCCAGGCGTTTGTAAGGCGTTCGTAAGGCAATCGGGGCAGGGCCCAGAATCTCTGGCGCTTTCGCCCAGAAATCTGTTCCGGTGTCTTCTGCAGTCCTCAAACTCTTCTGACACTGCGCACACAGCCAAAGGACAGAATGAAATGGAATGAAATCCCCCTGCCGCCATTCCCCTGGTTTTGTAGCTGTTCCATAACTTCAGTTTCAAAATGATGCTGAAATGCTGCCAGTGGTTCTTCATGGTGAAATGAGGAGCAGGACAGATAAAAGGTGGAGACTGGATACCTTCAAGTGCCCCATGAAGCTTGGTGTTCCACCAGTTGGGACTAGAGGGGTGCTGTATTTGCAGGAAGGTAAAGAGAAGCATGTTGACAGAGTAAATGGGAGAGGTTTGGGGCAGGGGGATAGGTTGGCGATCCAGTAACAATGCAATCTGGAGGAGGCCCTTCAGGGTCTCCAGTATGTGCGAGGCAGAGGGATAGCTCTGCCTTCCAATGCCTAACCCTTTAAAGTGCAGTGTGCCCAATGTAGGAGGCTTGATTTGCTGTCTTTAGCCAGACCATGTGTGAATGAAGCTTGCAGTGAGGTTGCGCCCATTCTCTGTGACAGGAGTTTGTCCTGCTGCACCCGTTCAGTAGGAGGGAAGCCCCTGTTGTAGCACTGGGTGAGTGAAGCTTCCCCCGCTGTCGCCCTCGGCCGGACCTGTCATGTAGTGTGACACTCAGATGTCTGTTGAAGCTGTGACGGTGAAGCAGATTTGTCAGGGCCCTGCACTTTTCTTGGTTCATCCTTGATGGCTCGGAAATATGCTGAGGAGGGTTTTAGTGGAGCTAGACATGTGAACAGCATGTCCCAAATGGCATGACACATGTTGCTTTTGTATATGTACAGAGCTTAAAATGGTTTGTAGGAGTCACCAAGAAGGAAAGGACCTTCCAATAAATCGTCCTTCCTGGCTCTCAGCACCAGCCCTGGGGCACTGGGGCCCCGGGGGGTCGAGCTCTGGAGCAGCTCAGGAGAAGCTGAGCTGAGGTGTGCCTTTGCCTTGCAAGCTCCCAGCCCTGGGCCCAGGCCCCGGCGGGGGAGGGGAGGCTGTCATTTCACAATGCTCTGCCTGCCTGAGGGTTCCGTTGGCACAGCGACGGCAGCAGGTGAGCCCTGGAGCAGGGGGCATGGAGAGGTCAAGGCAGACAGAGCTATGAGCCCCAGGAACAGGACCCAGGCCAGAGGAGGTGGCTCAGCTGAGCCCGCCTGATCGCTCGAGGCCACTCCTCACAGGGCCTCTGCTGCTGTCAGAAGCCCTGGGGCCCTGCTACTGGGGGAGGAAGCATTCAGGCCTCAAAGGGCATCGGCCTTCTCTGAGGCCTGTGGCTGGGCTCAAAAACAGAAGATGTGAAAAATAGGGCCCAGACACTGCAGTGAAAACAGGTAGGTTAAGGTGTGAAAACAGAAACACCAATAAGAAAGGAAAAAGCATAGCTCCCGACACACCACCCTCATATGGACTTTGTGACCAGTCCCTGTAGATTCATTTTCAGTCCCCTAGTCAAGGCTAGGGGTGGGCAAAGTTATCCTCACTGCTGGTGGAACGATATTGCCTAAATGCGCCTCCAGCTCTGTTCTGCCTGCAGGGACTTTTTTTAGCTGTTGTGCCAATTTTCTATGCAGATTTTGCTTCCTGAAATGTGTTTTTTCCCTGAAATATCATGTTTTTGACCGCTAAAACAAAATTTCATGGAAAAAATAAATGTCTTCTGGCAAACCATCTGAAACAGTGTTTTTTTCACAAACTATCTGTTTTTAGTCCGAAACTTTTTGAGGCCACCAAAAAACAAAATTTCCCATAAAAAACAGAATTTCAGGGAGAAAAAGCCTGAAATTGGCAATTTCTCTGTGTGGGCAGAGCAGGCGAAGTGGCAGAATTTGCCCAGAATTCTGCATTGTTTCTGCTGAGCAAATTAACGGCCGTTTCGACCACCCCCTAGTCAAGGCCATGCCCTCTATGGACTTCAAGGGGAAGACACTAGCAGCACACAATCATCACCGTTCTAACACCTTCTCTATTTCCATTGACTTCATTGGGATCACCCACCCAAATATATGGCTTTTGCCAACTGGGAGACTCAACAGGATGAAATGTGTAAACCGAATGGTAGTGCGTAAAAAGGGCCAACGAAGGACGTCTTTCTCTTTTTTAATGTGAAGTGGAAAAAAACAAAGGTGAAGTAGTTCCTTGGTTTTGTAGACAGTAGGGGAATAGTTCTATTTTGATATTTGTGTTTGTACCATGCTGCGCTGCCATCATTTCCAGGGTCTCCAGGCACTCTGCAAGTCCTGAAAGAGACTAGGGTGGGTGGGTGGGCGAGGTTAGTGGGGAGAGCGGGGAACATGCAAGCTAACTTTGCTGTTGTGTTGATGGGTGCAGGGGAGTACTTGAGGGGATGCAACTTCACTTTTCTCTCATTGTGGCTGTCAGAGCCTGCTCCCTCTCTCTCTCTCACCCTCTCTGGCTCCCTCTCTCTCTCACATAGATACATTTTCCCTGTCTGCCACAGAGATCTGGGAATTGACAAATGTGCAAAGGGGGAAGTATAGGGGCTCCACTCATTACCATATGCTAGGTGCTAAGGATGATGGGAGGAAAGATGTTTTGGATAAGAGAAGCAGATCCCTGAGACATGAGGACCCCATGCCCCCATTCAGCTGCCATAGTGCATAGGTTGGCAGGCTTGTCCCTGAGTCAAACCTCACTCTAATTTCCTCAGGTACTGCGCTCAGTGTCCACCCGGGGCATTTGCCCGCCAGGCGTTTGTAAGGCGTTCGTAAGGCGATCGGGGCAGGGCCCAGAATCTCTGGCGCTTTCGCCCAGAAATCTGTTCCGGTGTCTTCTGCAGTCCTCAAACTCTTCTGACACTGCGCACACAGCCAAAGGACAGAATGAAATGGAATGAAATCCCCCTGCCGCCATTCCCCTGGTTTTGTAGCTGTTCCATAACTTCAGTTTCAAAATGATGCTGAAATGCTGCCAGTGGTTCTTCATGGTGAAATGAGGAGCAGGACAGATAAAAGGTGGAGACTGGATACCTTCAAGTGCCCCATGAAGCTTGGTGTTCCACCAGTTGGGACTAGAGGGGTGCTGTATTTGCAGGAAGGTAAAGAGAAGCATGTTGACAGAGTAAATGGGAGAGGTTTGGGGCAGGGGGATAGGTCGGCGATCCAGTAACAATGCAATCTGGAGGAGGCCCTTCAGGGTCTCCAGTATGTGCGAGGCAGAGGGATAGCTCTGCCTTCCAATGCCTAACCCTTTAAAGTGCAGTGTGCCCAATGTAGGAGGCTTGATTTGCTGTCTTTAGCCAGACCATGTGTGAATGAAGCTTGCAGTGAGGTTGTGCCCATTCTCTGTGACAGGAGTTTGTCCTGCTGCACCCGTTCAGTAGGAGGGAAGCCCCTGTTGTAGCACTGGGTGAGTGAAGCTTCCCCCGCTGTCGCCCTCGGCCGGACCTGTCATGTAGTGTGACACTCAGATGTCTGTTGAAGCTGTGACGGTGAAGCAGATTTGTCAGGGCCCTGCACTTTTCTTGGTTCATCCTTGATGGCTCGGAAATATGCTGAGGAGGGTTTTAGTGGAGCTAGACATGTGAACAGCATGTCCCAAATGGCATGACACATGTTGCTTTTGTATATGTACAGAGCTTAAAATGGTTTGTAGGAGTCACCAAGAAGGAAAGGACCTTCCAATAAATCGCCCTTCCTGGCTCTCACCACCAGCCCTGGGGCCCCGGGGCCCTGAGGGGTCGAGCTCTGGAGCAGCTCAGGAGAAGCTGAGCTGAGGTGTGCCTTTGCCTTGCAAGCTCCCAGCCCTGGGCCCAGGCCCCAGCAGCGGGGGAGGGGAGGCTGTCATTTCACAATGCTCTGCCTGCCTGCCTGAGGGTTCCGTTGGCACGGCGACGGCAGCAGGTGAGCCCTGGAGCAGGGGGCATGGAGAGGTCAAGGCAGACAGAGCTGGGAGCCCCAGGAACAGGACCCAGGCCAGAGGAGGTGGCTCAGCTGAGCCCGCCTGATCGCTCGAGGCCACTCCTCACAGGGCCTCTGCTGCTGTCAGAAGCCCTGGGGCCCTGCTACTGGCGGAGGAAGCATTCAGGCCTCAAAGGGCACCGGCCTTCTCTGAGGCCTGTGGCTGGGCTCAAAAACAGAAGATGTGAAAAATAGGGCCCAGACACTGCAGTGAAAACAGGTAGGTTAAGGTGTGAAAACAGAAACACCAATAAGAAAGGAAAAAGCATAGCTCCCGACACACCACCCTCATATGGACTTTGTGACCAGTCCCTGTAGATTCATTTTCAGTCCCCTAGTCAAGGCTAGGGGTGGGCAAAGTTATCCTCACTGCTGGTGGAACGATATTGCCTAAATGCGCCTCCAGCTCTGTTCTGCCTGCAGGGACTTTTTTTAGCTGTTGTGCCAATTTTCTATGCAGATTTTGCTTCCTGAAATGTGTTTTTTCCCTGAAATATCATGTTTTTGACCGCTAAAACAAAATTTCATGGAAAAAATAAATGTCTTCTGGCAAACCATCTGAAACAGTGTTTTTTTCACAAACTATCTGTTTTCAGTCTGAAACTTTTTGGGCCACCAAAAAACAAAATTTCCCATAAAAAACAGAATTTCAGGGAGAAAAAGCCTGAAATTGGCAATTTCTCTGTGTGGGCAGAGCAGGCGAAGTGGCAGAATTTGCCCAGAATTCTGCATTGTTTCTGCTGAGCAAATTAACGGCCGTTTCGACCACCCCCTAGTCAAGGCCATGCCCTCTATGGACTTCAAGGGGAAGACACTAGCAGCACACAATCATCACCGTTCTAACACCTTCTCTATTTCCATTGACTTCATTGGGATCACCCACCCAAATATATGGCTTTTGCCGACTGGGAGACTCAACAGGATGAAATGTGTAAACCGAATGGTAGTGCGTAAAAAGGGCCAACGAAGGACGTCTTTCTCTTTTTTAATGTGAAGTGGAAAAAAACAAAGGTGAAGTAGTTCCTTGGTTTTGTAGACAGTAGGGGAATAGTTCTATTTTGATATTTGTGTTTGTACCATGCTGCGCTGCCATCATTTCCAGGGTCTCCAGGCACTCTGCAAGTCCTGAAAGAGACTAGGGTGGGTGGGTGGGCGAGGTTAGTGGGGAGAGCGGGGAACATGCAAGCTAACTTTGCTGTTGTGTTTATGGGTGCAGGGGAGTACTTGAGGGGATGCAACTTCACTTTTCTCTCATTGTGGCTGTCAGAGCCTGCTCCCTCTCTCTCTCTCACCCTCTCTGGCTCCCTCTCTCTCTCACATAGATACATTTGCCCTGTCTGCCACAGAGATCTGGGAATTGACAAATGTGCAAAGGGGGAAGTATAGGGGCTCCACTCATTACCATATGCTAGGTGCTAAGGATGATGGGAGGAAAGATGTTTTGGATAAGAGAAGCAGATCCCTGAGACATGAGGACCCCATGCCCCCATTCAGCTGCCATAGTGCATAGGTTGGCAGGCTTGTCCCTGAGTCAAACCTCACTCTAATTTCCTCAGGTACTGCGCTCAGTGTCCACCCGGGGCATTTGCCCGCCAGGCGTTCGTAAGGCGATCGGGGCAGGGCCCAGAATCTCTGGCGCTTTCGCCCAGAAATCTGTTCCGGTGTCTTCTGCAGTCCTCAAACTCTTCTGACACTGCGCACACAGCCAAAGGACAGAATGAAATGGAATGAAATCCCCCTGCCGCCATTCCCCTGGTTTTGTAGCTGTTCCATAACTTCAGTTTCAAAATGATGCTGAAATGCTGCCAGTGGTTCTTCATGGTGAAATGAGGAGCAGGACAGATAAAAGGTGGAGACTGGATACCTTCAAGTGCCCCATGAAGCTTGGTGTTCCACCAGTTGGGACTAGAGGGGTGCTGTATTTGCAGGAAGGTAAGGAGAAGCATGTTGACAGAGTAAATGGGAGAGGTTTGGGGCAGGGGGATAGGTCGGCGATCCAGTAACAATGCAATCTGGAGGAGGCCCTTCAGGGTCTCCAGTATGTGCGAGGCAGAGGGATAGCTCTGCCTTCCAATGCCTAACCCTTTAAAGTGCAGTGTGCCCAATGTAGGAGGCTTGATTTGCTGTCTTTAGCCAGACCATGTGTGAATGAAGCTTGCAGTGAGGTTGCGCCCATTCTCTGTGACAGGAGTTTGTCCTGCTGCACCCGTTCAGTAGGAGGGAAGCCCCTGTTGTAGCACTGGGTGAGTGAAGCTTCCCCCGCTGTCGCCCTCGGCCGGACCTGTCATGTAGTGTGACACTCAGATGTCTGTTGAAGCTGTGACGGTGAAGCAGATTTGTCAGGGCCCTGCACTTTTCTTGGTTCATCCTTGATGGCTCGGAAATATGCTGAGGAGGGTTTTAGTGGAGCTAGACATGTGAACAGCATGTCCCAAATGGCATGACACATGTTGCTTTTGTATATGTACAGAGCTTAAAATGGTTTGTAGGAGTCACCAAGAAGGAAAGGACCTTCCAATAAATCGTCCTTCCTGGCTCTCAGCACCAGCCCTGGGGCACTGGGGCCCCGGGGGGTCGAGCTCTGGAGCAGCTCAGGAGAAGCTGAGCTGAGGTGTGCCTTTGCCTTGCAAGCTCCCAGCCCTGGGCCCAGGCCCCGGCGGGGGAGGGGAGGCTGTCATTTCACAATGCTCTGCCTGCCTGAGGGTTCCGTTGGCACGGCGACAGCAGCAGGTGAGCCCTGGAGCAGGGGGCATGGAGAGGTCAAGGCAGACAGAGCTGGGAGCCCCAGGAACAGGACCCAGGCCAGAGGAGGTGGCTCAGCTGAGCCCGCCTGATCGCTCGAGGCCACTCCTCACAGGGCCTCTGCTGCTGTAAGAAGCCCTGGGGCCCTGCTAATGGGGGAGGAAGCATTCAGGCCTCAAAGGGCACCGGCCTTCTCTGAGGCCTGTGGCTGGGCTCAAAAACAGAAGATGTGAAAAATAGGGCCCAGACACTGCAGTGAAAACAGGTAGGTTAAGGTGTGAAAACAGAAACACCAATAAGAAAGGAAAAAGCATAGCTCCCGACACACCACCCTCATATGGACTTTGTGACCAGTCCCTGTAGAGCCTGCTCCCTCTCTCTCTCTCACCCTCTCTGGCTCCCTCTCTCTCTCACATAGATACATTTGCCCTGTCTGCCACAGAGATCTGGGAATTGACAAATGTGCAAAGGGGGAAGTATAGGGGCTCCACTCATTACCATATGCTAGGTGCTAAGGATGATGGGAGGAAAGATGTTTTGGATAAGAGAAGCAGATCCCTGAGACATGAGGACCCCATGCCCCCATTCAGCTGCCATAGTGCATAGGTTGGCAGGCTTGTCCCTGAGTCAAACCTCACTCTAATTTCCTCAGGTACTGCGCTCAGTGTCCACCCGGGGCATTTGCCCGCCAGGGCAAAGCCCGCCAGGCGTTTGTAAGGCGATCGGGGCAGGGCCCAGAATCTCTGGCGCTTTCGCCCAGAAATCTGTTCCGGTGTCTTCTGCAGTCCTCAAACTCTTCTGACACTGCGCACACAGCCAAAGGACAGAATGAAATGGAATGAAATCCCCCTGCCGCCATTCCCCTGGTTTTGTAGCTGTTCCATAACTTCAGTTTCAAAATGATGCTGAAATGCTGCCAGTGGTTCTTCATGGTGAAATGAGGAGCAGGACAGATAAAAGGTGGAGACTGGATACCTTCAAGTGCCCCATGAAGCTTGGTGTTCCACCAGTTGGGACTAGAGGGGTGCTGTATTTGCAGGAAGGTAAGGAGAAGCATGTTGACAGAGTAAATGGGAGAGGTTTGGGGCAGGGGGATAGGTCGGCGATCCAGTAACAATGCAATCTGGAGGAGGCCCTTCAGGGTCTCCAGTATGTGCGAGGCAGAGGGATAGCTCTGCCTTCCAATGCCTAACCCTTTAAAGTGCAGTGTGCCCAATGTCGGAGGCTTGATTTGCTGTCTTTAGCCAGACCATGTGTGAATGAAGCTTGCAGTGAGGTTGCGCCCATTCTCTGTGACAGGAGTTTGTCCTGCTGCACCCGTTCAGTAGGAGGGAAGCCCCTGTTGTAGCACTGGGTGAGTGAAGCTTCCCCCGCTGTCGCCCTCGGCCGGACCTGTCATGTAGTGTGACACTCAGATGTCTGTTGAAGCTGTGACGGTGAAGCAGATTTGTCAGGGCCCTGCACTTTTCTTGGTTCATCCTTGATGGCTCGGAAATATGCTGAGGAGGGTTTTAGTGGAGCTAGACATGTGAACAGCATGTCCCAAATGGCATGACACATGTTGCTTTTGTATATGTACAGAGCTTAAAATGGTTTGTAGGAGTCACCAACAAGGAAAGGACCTTCCAATAAATCGTCCTTCCTGGCTCTCAGCACCAGCCCTGGGGCACCGGGGCCCCGGGGGGTCGAGCTCTGGAGCAGCTCGGGAGAAGCTGAGCTGAGGTGTGCCCAGGCCCCGGCGGGGGAGGGGAGGCTGTCATTTCACAATGCTCTGCCTGCCTGAGGGTTCTGTGGCACGGCGACAGCAGCAGGTGAGCCCTGGAGCAGGGGGCATGGAGAGGTCAAGGCAGACAGAGCTGGGAGCCCCAGGAACAGGACCCAGGCAAGAGGAGGTGGCTCAGCTGAGCCCGCCTGATCGCTCGAGGCCACTCCTCACAGGGCCTCTGCTGCTGTCAGAAGCCCTGGGGCCCTGCTACTGGCGGAGGAAGCATTCAGGCCTCAAAGGGCACCGGCCTTCTCTGAGGCCTGTGGCTGGGCTCAAAAACAGAAGATGTGAAAAATAGGGCCCAGACACTGCAGTGAAAACAGGTAGGTTAAGGTGTGAAAACAGAAACACCAATAAGAAAGGAAAAAGCATAGCTCCCGACACACCACCCTCATATGGACTTTGTGACCAGTCCCTGTAGATTCATTTTCAGTCCCCTAGTCAAGGCTAGGGGTGGGCAAAGTTATCCTCACTGCTGGTGGAACGATATTGCCTAAATGCGCCTCCAGCTCTGTTCTGCCTGCAGGGACTTTTTTTAGCTGTTGTGCCAATTTTCTATGCAGATTTTGCTTCCTGAAATGTGTTTTTTCCCTGAAATATCATGTTTTTGACCGCTAAAACAAAATTTCATGGAAAAAATAAATGTCTTCTGGCAAACCATCTGAAACAGTGTTTTTTTCACAAACTATCTGTTTTCAGTCTGAAACTTTTTGGGGCCACCAAAAAACAAAATTTCCCATAAAAAACAGAATTTCAGGGAGAAAAAGCCTGAAATTGGCAATTTCTCTGTGTGGGCAGAGCAGGCGAAGTGGCAGAATTTGCCCAGAATTCTGCATTGTTTCTGCTGAGCAAATTAACGGCCGTTTCGACCACCCCCTAGTCAAGGCCATGCCCTCTATGGACTTCAAGGGGAAGACACTAGCAGCACACAATCATCACCGTTCTAACACCTTCTCTATTTCCATTGCCTTCATTGGGATCACCCACCCAAATATATGGCTTTTGCCGACTGGGAGACTCAACAGGATGAAATGTGTAAACCGAATGGTAGTGCGTAAAAAGGGCCAACGAAGGACGTCTTTCTCTTTTTTAATGTGAAGTGGAAAAAAACAAAGGTGAAGTAGTTCCTTGGTTTTGTAGACAGTAGGGGAATAGTTCTATTTTGATATTTGTGTTTGTACCATGCTGCGCTGCCATCATTTCCAGGGTCTCCAGGCACTCTGCAAGTCCTGAAAGAGACTAGGGTGGGTGGGTGGGCGAGGTTAGTGGGGAGAGCGGGGAACATGCAAGCTAACTTTGCTGTTGTGTTTATGGGTGCAGGGGAGTACTTGAGGGGATGCAACTTCACTTTTCTCTCATTGTGGCTGTCAGAGCCTGCTCCCTCTCTCTCTCTCACCCTCTCTGGCTCCCTCTCTCTCTCACATAGATACATTTGCCCTGTCTGCCACAGAGATCTGGGAATTGACAAATGTGCAAAGGGGGAAGTATAGGGGCTCCACTCATTACCATATGCTAGGTGCTAAGGATGATGGGAGGAAAGATGTTTTGGATAAGAGAAGCAGATCCCTGAGACATGAGGACCCCATGCCCCCATTCAGCTGCCATAGTGCATAGGTTGGCAGGCTTGTCCCTGAGTCAAACCTCACTCTAATTTCCTCAGGTACTGCGCTCAGTGTCCACCCGGGGCATTTGCCCGCCAGGCGTTCGTAAGGCGATTGGGGCAGGGCCCAGAATCTCTGGCGCTTTCGCCCAGAAATCTGTTCCGGTGTCTTCTGCAGTCCTCAAACTCTTCTGACACTGCGCACACAGCCAAAGGACAGAATGAAATGGAATGAAATCCCCCTGCCGCCATTCCCCTGGTTTTGTAGCTGTTCCATAACTTCAGTTTCAAAATGATGCTGAAATGCTGCCAGTGGTTCTTCATGGTGAAATGAGGAGCAGGACAGATAAAAGGTGGAGACTGGATACCTTCAAGTGCCCCATGAAGCTTGGTGTTCCACCAGTTGGGACTAGAGGGGTGCTGTATTTGCAGGAAGGTAAGGAGAAGCATGTTGACAGAGTAAATGGGAGAGGTTTGGGGCAGGGGGATAGGTCGGCGATCCAGTAACAATGCAATCTGGAGGAGGACCTTCAGGGTCTCCAGTATGTGCGAGGCAGAGGGATAGCTCTGCCTTCCAATGCCTAACCCTTTAAAGTGCAGTGTGCCCAATGTAGGAGGCTTGATTTGCTGTCTTTAGCCAGACCATTTGTGAATGAAGCTTGCAGTGAGGTTGCGCCCATTCTCTGTGACAGGAGTTTGTCCTGCTGCACCCGTTCAGTAGGAGGAAAGCCCCTGTTGCAGCACTGGGTGAGTGAAGCTTCCCCCGCTGTCGCCCTCGGCCGGACCTGTCATGTAGTGTGACACTCAGATGTCTGTTGAAGCTGTGACGGTGAAGCAGATTTGTCAGGGCCCTGCACTTTTCTTGGTTTATCCTTGATGGCTCGGAAATATGCTGAGGAGGGTTTTAGTGGAGCTAGACATGTGAACAGCATGTCCCAAATGGCATGACACATGTTGCTTTTGTATATGTACAGAGCTTAAAATGGTTTGTAGGAGTCACCAAGAAGGAAAGGACCTTCCAATAAATCGTCCTTCCTGGCTCTCAGCACCAGCCCTGGGGCACCGGGGCCCCGGGGGGTCGAGCTCTGGAGCAGCTCAGGAGAAGCTGAGCTGAGGTGTGCCTTTGCCTTGCAAGCACCCAGCCCTGGGCCCAGGCCCCGGCGGGGGAGGGGAGGCTGTCATTTCACAATGCTCTGCCTGCCTGAGGGTTCCGTGGCACGGCGACAGCAGCAGGTGAGCCCTGGAGCAGGGGGCATGGAGAGGTCAAGGCAGACAGAGCTGGGAGCCCCAGGAACAGGACCCAGGCCAGAGGAGGTGGCTCAGCTGAGCCCGCCTGATCGCTCGAGGCCACTCCTCACAGGGCCTCTGCTGCTGTCAGAAGCCCTGGGGCCCTGCTACTGGCGGAGGAAGCATTCAGGCCTCAAAGGGCACCGGCCTTCTCTGAGGCCTGTGGCTGGGCTCAAAAACAGAAGATGTGAAAAATAGGGCCCAGACACTGCAGTGAAAACAGGTAGGTTAAGGTGTGAAAACAGAAACACCAATAAGAAAGGAAAAAGCATAGCTCCCGACACACCACCCTCATATGGACTTTGTGACCAGTCCCTGTAGATTCATTTTCAGTCCCCTAGTCAAGGCTAGGGGTGGGCAAAGTTATCCTCACTGCTGGTGGAACGATATTGCCTAAATGCGCCTCCAGCTCTGTTCTGCCTGCAGGGACTTTTTTTAGCTGTTGTGCCAATTTTCTATGCAGATTTTGCTTCCTGAAATGTGTTTTTTCCCTGAAATATCATGTTTTTGACCGCTAAAACAAAATTTCATGGAAAAAATAAATGTCTTCTGGCAAACCATCTGAAACAGTGTTTTTTTCACAAACTATCTGTTTTCAGTCTGAAACTTTTTGGGGCCACCAAAAAACAAAATTTCCCATAAAAAACAGAATTTCAGGGAGAAAAAGCCTGAAATTGGCAATTTCTCTGTGTGGGCAGAGCAGGCGAAGTGGCAGAATTTGCCCAGAATTCTGCATTGTTTCTGCTGAGCAAATTAACGGCCGTTTCGACCACCCCCTAGTCAAGGCCATGCCCTCTATGGACTTCAAGGGGAAGACACTAGCAGCACACAATCATCACCGTTCTAACACCTTCTCTATTTCCATTGACTTCATTGGGATCACCCACCCAAATATATGGCTTTTGCCGACTGGGAGACTCAACAGGATGAAATGTGTAAACCGAATGGTAGTGCGTAAAAAGGGCCAACGAAGGACGTCTTTCTCTTTTTTAATGTGAAGTGGAAAAAAACAAAGGTGAAGTAGTTCCTTGGTTTTGTAGACAGTAGGGGAATAGTTCTATTTTGATATTTGTGTTTGTACCATGCTGCGCTGCTATCATTTCCAGGGTCTCCAGGCACTCTGCAAGTCCTGAAAGAGACTAGGGTGGGTGGGTGGGCGAGGTTATTGTGGGGAGAGCAGGGAAAAAAAAAGCAAACTTTGCTGTTGTGTTTATGGGTGCAGGGGAGTACTTGAGGGGATGCAACTTCACTTTTCTCTCATTGTGGCTGTCAGAGCCTGCTCCCTCTCTCTCTCTCACCCTCTCTGGCTCCCTCTCTCTCTCACATAGATACATTTGCCCTGTCTGCCACAGAGATCTGGGAATTGACAAATGTGCAAAGGGGGAAGTATAGGGGCTCCACTCATTACCATATGCTAGGTGCTAAGGATGATGGGAGGAAAGATGTTTTGGATAAGAGAAGCAGATCCCTGAGACATGAGGACCCCATGCCCCCATTCAGCTGCCATAGTGCATAGGTTGGCAGGCTTGTCCCTGAGTCAAACCTCACTCTAATTTCCTCAGGTACTGCGCTCAGTGTCCACCCGGGGCATTTGCCCGCCAGGGCAAAGCCCGCCAGGCGTTCGTAAGGCGATCGGGGCAGGGCCCAGAATCTCTGGCGCTTTCGCCCAGAAATCTGTTCCGGTGTCTTCTGCAGTCCTCAAACTCTTCTGACACTGCGCACACAGCCAAAGGACAGGATGAAATGGAATGAAATCCCCCTGCCGCCATTCCCCTGGTTTTGTAGCTGTTCCATAACTTCAGTTTCAAAATGATGCTGAAATGCTGCCAGTGGTTCTTCATGGTGAAATGAGGAGCAGGACAGATAAAAGGTGGAGACTGGATACCTTCAAGTGCCCCATGAAGCTTGGTGTTCCACCAGTTGGGACTAGAGGGGTGCTGTATTTGCAGGAAGGTAAGGAGAAGCATGTTGACAGAGTAAATGGGAGAGGTTTGGGGCAGGGGGATAGGTCGGCGATCCAGTAACAATGCAATCTGGAGGAGGCCCTTCAGGGTCTCCAGTATGTGCGAGGCAGAGGGATAGCTCTGCCTTCCAATGCCTAACCCTTTAAAGTGCAGTGTGCCCAATGTAGGAGGCTTGATTTGCTGTCTTTAGCCAGACCATGTGTGAATGAAGCTTGCAGTGAGGTTGCGCCCATTCTCTGTGACAGGAGTTTGTCCTGCTGCACCCGTTCAGTAGGAGGGAAGCCCCTGTTGTAGCACTGGGTGAGTGAAGCTTCCCCCGCTGTCGCCCTCGGCCGGACCTGTCATGTAGTTTGACACTCAGATGTCTGTTGAAGCTGTGACGGTGAAGCAGATT
This sequence comes from Ambystoma mexicanum, assembly GCF_040938575.1. Taxonomy (NCBI): domain Eukaryota; kingdom Metazoa; phylum Chordata; class Amphibia; order Caudata; family Ambystomatidae; genus Ambystoma; species Ambystoma mexicanum. Next base: position 1,155,329,179 of record NC_090941.1, on the reverse strand, counting down.
TGTCAGGGCCCTGCACTTTTCTTGGTTCATCCTTGATGGCTCGGAAATATGCTGAGGAGGGTTTTAGTGGAGCTAGACATGTGAACAGCATGTCCCAAATGGCATGACACATGTTGCTTTTGTATATGTACAGAGCTTAAAATGGTTTGTAGGAGTCACCAAGAAGGAAAGGACATTCCAATAAATCGTCCTTCCTGGCTCTCAGCACCAGCCCTGGGGCACCAGGGCCCCGGGGGCTCGAGCTCTGGAGCAGCTCAGGAGAAGCTGAGCTGAGGTGTGCCTTTGCCTTGCAAGCTCCCAGCCCTGGGCCCAGGCCCCGGCAGGGGAGGGGAGGCTGTCATTTCACAATGCTCTGCCTGTCTGAGGGTTCCGTTGGCACGGCGACAGCAGCAGGTGAGCCCTGGAGCAGGGGGCATGGAGAGGTCAAGGCAGACAGAGCTGGGAGCCCCAGGAACAGGACCCAGGCCAGAGGAGGTGGCTCAGCTGAGCCTGCCTGATCGCTCGAGGCCACTCCTCACAGGGCCTCTGCTGCTGTCAGAAGCCCTGGGGCCCTGCTACTGGTGGAGGGAGCCTTCAGGCCTCAAGGTGCACCGGCCTTCTCTGAGGCCTGTGGCTGGGCTCAAAAACAGAAGATGTGAAAAATAGGGCCCAGACACTGCAGTGAAAACAGGTAGGTTAAGGTGTGAAAACAGAAACACCAATAAGAAAGGAAAAAGCATAGCTCCCGACACACCACCCTCATATGGACTTTGTGACCAGTCCCTGTAGATTCATTTTCAGTCCCCTAGTCAAGGCTAGGGGTGGGCAAAGTTATCCTCACTGCTGGTGGAACGATATTGCCTAAATGCGCCTCCAGCTCTGTTCTGCCTGCAGGGACTTTTTTTAGCTGTTGTGCCAATTTTCTATGCAGATTTTGCTTCCTGAAATGTGTTTTTTCCCTGAAATATCATGTTTTTGAACGCTAAAACAAAATTTCATGGAAAAAATAAATGTCTTCTGGCAAACCATCTGAAACAGTGTTTTTTTCACAAACTATCTGTTTTCAGTCTGAAACTTTTTGGGGCCACCAAAAAACAAAATTTCCCATAAAAAACAGAATTTCAGGGAGAAAAAGCCTGAAATTGGCAATTTCTCTGTGTGGGCAGAGCAGGCGAAGTGGCAGAATTTGCCCAGAATTCTGCATTGTTTCTGCTGAGCAAATTAACGACCGTTTCGACCACCCCCTAGTCAAGGCCATGCCCTCTATGGACTTCAAGGGGAAGACACTAGCAGCACAAATCATCACCGTTCTAACACCTTCTCTATTTCCATTGACTTCATTGGGATCACCCACCCAAATATATGGCTTTTGCCGACTGGGAGACTCAACAGGATGAAATGTGTAAACCGAATGGTAGTGCGTAAAAAGGGCCAACGAAGGACGTCTTTCTCTTTTTTAATGTGAAGTGGAAAAAAACAAAGGTGAAGTAGTTCCTTGGTTTTGTAGACAGTAGGGGAATAGTTCTATTTTGATATTTGTGTTTGTACCATGCTGCGCTGCCATCATTTCCAGGGTCTCCAGGCACTCTGCAAGTCCTGAAAGAGACTAGGGTGGGTGGGTGGGCGAGGTTAGTGGGGAGAGCGGGGAACATGCAAGCTAACTTTGCTGTTGTGTTTATGGGTGCAGGGGAGTACTTGAGGGGATGCAACTTCACTTTTCTCTCATTGTGGCTGTCAGAGCCTGCTCCCTCTCTCTCTCTCACCCTCTCTGGCTCCCTCTCTCTCTCACATAGATACATTTGCCCTGGCTGCCACAGAGATCTGGGAATTGACAAATGTGCAAAGGGGGAAGTATAGGGGCTCCACTCATTACCATATGCTAGGTGCTAAGGATGATGGGAGGAAAGATGTTTTGGATAAGAGAAGCAGATCCCTGAGACATGAGGACCCCATGCCCCCATTCAGCTGCCATAGTGCATAGGTTGGCAGGCTTGTCCCTGAGTCAAACCTCACTCTAATTTCCTCAGGTACTGCGCTCAGTGTCCACCCGGGGCATTTGCCCGCCAGGCGTTCGTAAGGCGATCGGGGCAGGGCCCAGAATCTCTGGCGCTTTCGCCCAGAAATCTGTTCCGGTGTCTTCTGCAGTCCTCAAACTCTTCTGACACTGCGCACACAGCCAAAGGACAGAATGAAATGGAATGAAATCCCCCTGCCGCCATTCCCCTGGTTTTGTAGCTGTTCCATAACTTCAGTTTCAAAATGATGCTGAAATGCTGCCAGTGGTTCTTCATGGTGAAATGAGGAGCAGGACAGATAAAAGGTGGAGACTGGATACCTTCAAGTGCCCCATGAAGCTTGGTGTTCCACCAGTTGGGACTAGAGGGGTGCTGTATTTGCAGGAAGGTAAGGAGAAGCATGTTGACAGAGTAAATGGGAGAGGTTTGGGGCAGGGGGATAGGTCGGCGATCCAGTAACAATGCAATCTGGAGGAGGCCCTTCAGGGTCTCCAGTATGTGCGAGGCAGAGGGATAGCTCTGCCTTCCAATGCCTAACCCTTTAAAGTGCAATGTGCCCAATGTAGGAGGCTTGATTTGCTGTCTTTAGCCAGACCATGTGTGAATGAAGCTTGCAGTGAGGTTGCGCCCATTCTCTGTGACAGGAGTTTGTCCTGCTGCACCCGTTCAGTAGGAGGGAAGCCCCTGTTGTAGCACTGGGTGAGTGAAGCTTCCCCCGCTGTCGCCCTCGGCCGGACCTGTCATGTAGTGTGACACTCAGATGTCTGTTGAAGCTGTGACGGTGAAGCAGATTTGTCAGGGCCCTGCACTTTTCTTGGTTCATCCTTGATGGCTCGGAAATATGCTGAGGAGGGTTTTAGTGGAGCTAGACATGTGAACAGCATGTCCCAAATGGCATGACACATGTTGCTTTGTATATGTACAGAGCTTAAAATGGTTTGTAGGAGTCACCAAGAAGGAAAGGACCTTCCAATAAATCGTCCTTCCTGGCTCTCAGCACCAGCCCTGGGGCACTGGGGCCCCGGGGGTCGAGCTCTGGAGCAGCTCAGGAGAAGCTGAGCTGAGGTGTGCCTTTGCCTTGCAAGCTCCCAGCCCTGGGCCCAGGCCCCGGCGGGGGAGGGGAGGCTGTCATTTCACAATGCTCTGCCTGCCTGAGGGTTCCGTTGGCACGGCGACAGCAGCAGGTGAGCCCTGGAGCAGGGGGCATGGAGAGGTCGAGGCAGACAGAGCTGGGAGCCCCAGGAACAGGACCCAGGCCAGTGGAGGTGGCTCGCAGGAGCCCGCCTGATCGCTCGAGGCCACTCCTCACAGGGCCTCTGCTGCTGTCAGAAGCCCTGGGGCCCTGCTACTGGTGGAGGGAGCCTTCAGGCCTCAAGGTGCACCGGCCTTCTCTGAGGCCTGTGGCTGGGCTCAAAAACAGAAGATGTGAAAAATAGGGCCCAGACACTGCAGTGAAAACAGGTAGGTTAAGGTGTGAAAACAGAAACACCAATAAGAAAGGAAAAAGCATAGCTCCCGACACACCACCCTCATATGGACTTTGTGACCAGTCCCTGTAGATTCATTTTCAGTCCCCTAGTCAAGGCTAGGGGTGGGCAACGTTATCCTCACTGCTGGTGGAACGATATTGCCTAAATGCGCCTCCAGCTCTGTTCTGCCTGCAGGGACTTTTTTTAGCTGTTGTGCCAATTTTCTATGCAGATTTTGCTTCCTGAAATGTGTTTGTTCCCTGAAATATCATGTTTTTGACCGCTAAAACAAAATTTCATGGAAAAAATAAATGTCTTCTGGCAAACCATCTGAAACAGTGTTTTTTTCACAAACTATCTGTTTTCAGTCTGAAACTTTTTGGGGCCACCAAAAAACAAAATTTCCCATAAAAAACAGAATTTCAGGGAGAAAAAGCCTGAAATTGGCAATTTCTCTGTGTGGGCAGAGCAGGCGAAGTGGCAGAATTTGCCCAGAATTCTGCATTGTTTCTGCTGAGCAAATTAACGGCCGTTTCGACCACCCCCTAGTCAAGGCCATGCCCTCTATGGACTTCAAGGGGAAGACACTAGCAGCACACAATCATCACCGTTCTAACACCTTCTCTATTTCCATTGACTTCATTGGGATCACCCACCCAAATATATGGCTTTTGCCGACTGGGAGACTCAACAGGATGAAATGTGTAAACCGAATGGTAGTGCGTAAAAAGGGCCAACGAAGGACGTCTTTCTCTTTTTTAATGTGAAGTGGAAAAAAACAAAGGTGAAGTAGTTCCTTGGTTTTGTAGACAGTAGGGGAATATTTCTATTTTGATATTTGTGTTTGTACCATGCTGCGCTGCCATCATTTCCAGGGTCTCCAGGCACTCTGCAAGTCCTGAAAGAGACTAGGGTGGGTGGGTGGGCGAGGTTAGTGGGGAGAGCGGGGAACATGCAAGCTAACTTTGCTGTTGTGTTTATGGGTGCAGGGGAGTACTTGAGGGGATGCAACTTCACTTTTCTCTCATTGTGGCTGTCAGAGCCTGCTCCCTCTCTCTCTCTCACCCTCCCTGGCTCCCTCTCTCTCTCACATAGATACATTTGCCCTGTCTGCCACAGAGATCTGGGAATTGACAAATGTGCAAAGGGGGAAGTATAGGGGCTCCACTCATTACCATATGCTAGGTGCTAAGGATGATGGGAGGAAAGATGTTTTGGATAAGAGAAGCAGATCCCTGAGACATGAGGACCCCATGCCCCCATTCAGCTGCCATAGTGCATAGGTTGGCAGGCTTGTCCCTGAGTCAAACCTCACTCTAATTTCCTCAGGTACTGCGCTCAGTGTCCACCCGGGGCATTTGCCCGCCAGGGCAAAGCCCGCCAGGCGTTCGTAAGGCGATCGGGGCAGGGCCCAGAATCTCTGGCGCTTTCGCCCAGAAATCTGTTCCGGTGTCTTCTGCAGTCCTCAAACTCTTCTGACACTGCGCACACAGCCAAAGGACAGAATGAAATGGAATGAAATCCCCCTGCCGCCATTCCCCTGGTTTTGTAGCTGTTCCATAACTTCAGTTTCAAAATGATGCTGAAATGCTGCCAGTGGTTCTTCATGGTGAAATGAGGAGCAGGACAGATAAAAGGTGGAGACTGGATACCTTCAAGTGCCCCATGAAGCTTGGTGTTCCACCAGTTGGGACTAGAGGGGTGCTGTATTTGCAGGAAGGTAAGGAGAAGCATGTTGACAGAGTAAATGGGAGAGGTTTGGGGCAGGGGGATAGGTCGGCGATCCAGTAACAATGCAATCTGGAGGAGGCCCTTCAGGGTCTCCAGTATGTGCGAGGCAGAGGGATAGCTCTGCCTTCCAATGCCTAACCCTTTAAAGTGCAGTGTGCCCAATGTAGGAGGCTTGATTTGCTGTCTTTAGCCAGACCATGTGTGAATGAAGCTTGCAGTGAGGTTGCGCCCATTCTCTGTGACAGGAGTTTGTCCTGCTGCACCCGTTCAGTAGGAGGGAAGCCCCTGTTGTAGCACTGGGTGAGTGAAGCTTCCCCCGCTGTCGCCCTCGGCCGGACCTGTCATGTAGTGTGACACTCAGATGTCTGTTGAAGCTGTGACGGTGAAGCAGATTTGTCAGGGCCCTGCACTTTTCTTGGTTCATCCTTGATGGCTCGGAAATATGCTGAGGAGGGTTTTAGTGGAGCTAGACATGTGAACAACATGTCCCAAATGGCATGACACATGTTGCTTTTGTATATGTACAGAGCTTAAAAAGGTTTGTAGGAGTCACCAAGAAGGAAATGACCTTCCAATAAATCGTCCTTCCTGGCTCTCAGCACCAGCCCTGGGGCACTGGGGCCCCGGGGGGTCGAGCTCTGGAGCAGCTCAGGAGAAGCTGAGCTGAGGTGTGCCTTTGCCTTGCAAGCTCCCAGCCCTGGGCCCAGGCCCCAGCGGCGGGGGGAGGGGAGGCTGTCATTTCACAATGCTCTGCCTGCCTGCCTGAGGGTTCCGTTGGCACGGCGACGGCAGCAGGTGAGCCCTGGAGCAGGGGGCATGGAGAGGTCGAGGCAGACAGAGCTGGGAGCCCCAGGAACAGGACCCAGGCCAGTGGAGGTGGCTCGCAGGAGCCCGCCTGATCGCTCGAGGCCACTCCTCACAGGGCCTCTGCTGCTGTCAGAAGCCCTGGGGCCCTGCTACTGGTGGAGGGAGCCTTCAGGCCTCAAGGTGCACCGGCCTTCTCTGAGGCCTGTGGCTGGGCTCAAAAACAGAAGATGTGAAAAATAGGGCCCAGAAACTGCAGTGAAAACAGGTAGGTTAAGGTGTGAAAACAGAAACACCAACAAGAAAGGAAAAAGCATAGCTCCCGACACACCACCCTCATAAGGACTTTGTGACCAGTCCCTGTAGATTCATTTTCAGTCCCCTAGTCAAGGCTAGGGGTGGGCAAAGTTATCCTCACTGCTGGTGAAACGATATTGCCTAAATGCGCCTCCAGCTCTGTTCTGCCTGCAGGGACTTTTTTTAGCTGTTGTGCCAATTTTCTATGCAGATTTTGCTTCCTGAAATGTGTTTTTTCCCTGAAATATCATGTTTTTGACCGCTAAAACAAAATTTCATGGAAAAAATAAATGTCTTCTGGCAAACCATCTGAAACAGTGTTTTTTTCACAAACTATCTGTTTTCAGTCTGAAACTTTTTGGGGCCACCAAAAAACAAAATTTCCCATAAAAAACAGAATTTCAGGGAGAAAAAGCCTGAAATTGGCAATTTCTCTGTGTGGGCAGAGCAGGCGAAGTGGCAGAATTTGCCCAGAATTCTGCATTGTTTCTGCTGAGCAAATTAACGGCCGTTTCGACCACCCCCTAGTCAAGGCCATGCCCTCTATGGACTTCAAGGGGAAGACACTAGCAGCACACAATCATCACCGTTCTAACACCTTCTCTATTTCCATTGACTTCATTGGGATCACCCACCCAAATATATGGCTTTTGCCGACTGGGAGACTCAACAGGATGAAATGTGTAAACCGAATGGTAGTGCGTAAAAAGGGCCAACGAAGGACGTCTTTCTCTTTTTTAATGTGAAGTGGAAAAAAACAAAGGTGAAGTAGTTCCTTGGTTTTGTAGACAGTAGGGGAATAGTTCTATTTTGATATTTGTGTTTGTACCATGCTGCGCTGCCATCATTTCCAGGGTCACCAGGCACTCTGCAAGTCCTGAAAGAAACTAGGGTGGGTGGGTGGGTGATCGAGGTTAGTGGGGAGAGCGGGGAACATGCTAGCTAACTTTGCTGTTGTGTTTATGGGTGCAGGGGAGTACTTGAGGGGATGCAACTTCACTTTTCTCTCATTGTGGCTGTCAGAGCCTGCTCCCTCTCTCTCTCTCACCCTCTCTGGCTCCCTCTCTCTCTCACATAGATACATTTGCCCTGTCTGCCACAGAGATCTGGGAATTGACAAATGTGCAAAGGGGGAAGTATAGGGGCTCCACTCATTACCATATGCTAGGTGCTAAGGATGATGGGAGGAAAGATGTTTTGGATAAGAGAAGCAGATCCCTGAGACATGAGGACCCCATGCCCCCATTCAGCTGCCATAGTGCATAGGTTGGCAGGCTTGTCCCTGAGTCAAATCTCACTCTAATTTCCTCAGGTACTGCGCTCAGTGTCCACCCGGGGCATTTGCCCGCCAGGCGTTTGTAAGGCGTTCGTAAGGCGATTGGGGCAGGGCCCAGAATCTCTGGCGCTTTCGCCCAGAAATCTGTTCCGGTGTCTTCTGCAGTCCTCAAACTCTTCTGACACTGCGCACACAGCCAAAGGACAGAATGAAATGGAATGAAATCCCCCTGCCGCCATTCCCCTGGTTTTGTAGCTGTTCCATAACTTCAGTTTCAAAATGATGCTGAAATGCTGCCAGTGGTTCTTCATGGTGAAATGAGGAGCAGGACAGATAAAAGGTGGAGACTGGATACCTTCAAGTGCCCCATGAAGCTTGGTGTTCCACCAGTTGGGACTAGAGGGGTGCTGTATTTGCAGGAAGGTAAGGAGAAGCATGTTGACAGAGTAAATGGGAGAGGTTTGGGGCAGGGGGATAGGTCGGCGATCCAGTAACAATGCAATCTGGAGGAGGCCCTTCAGGGTCTCCAGTATGTGCGAGGCAGAGGGATAGCTCTGCCTTCCAATGCCTAACCCTTTAAAGTGCAGTGTGCCCAATGTAGGAGGCTTGATTTGCTGTCTTTAGCCAGACCATGTGTGAATGAAGCTTGCAGTGAGGTTGCGCCCATTCTCTGTGACAGGAGTTTGTCCTGCTGCACCCGTTCAGTAGGAGGGAAGCCCCTGTTGTAGCACTGTGTGAGTGAAGCTTCCCCTGCTGTTGCCCTGGCCTGGACCGGTCATGTAGTGTGACACTCAGATGTCTGTTAAAGCTGGGACAGTGAAGCAGATTTGTCAGGGCCCTGCACTTTTCTTGGTTCATCCTTGATGGCTCGGAAATATGCTGAGGAGGGTTTTAGTGGAGCTAGACATGTGAACAGCATGTCCCAAATGGCATGACACATGTTGCTTTTGTATATGTACAGAGCTTAAAATGGTTTGTAGGAGTCACCAAGAAGGAAAGGACCTTCCAATAAATCGTCCTTCCTGGCTCTCAGCACCAGCCCTGGGGCACCGGGGCCCCGGGGGGTCGAGCTCTGGAGCAGCTCAGGAGAAGCTGAGCTGAGGTGTGCCTTTGCCTTGCAAGCTCCCAGCTCTGGGCCCAGGCCCCGGCGGGGGAGGGGAGGCTGTCATTTCACAATGCTCTGCCTGCCTGCCTGAGGGTTCCGTTGGCACGGCGACAGCAGCAGGTGAGCCCTGGAGCAGGGGGCATGGAGAGGTCAAGGCAGACAGAGCTGGGAGCCCCAGGAACAGGACCCAGGGCAGAGGAGGTGGCTCAGCTGAGCCCGCCTGATCGCTCGAGGCCACTCCTCACAGGGCCTCTGCTGCTGTCAGAAGCCCTGGGGCCCTGCTACTGGTGGAGGGAGCCTTCAGGCCTCAAGGTGCACCGGCCTTCTCTGAGGCCTGTGGCTGGGCTAAAAAACAGAAGATGTGAAAAATAGGGCCCAGAAACTGCAGTGAAAACAGGTAGGTTAAGGTGTGAAAACAGAAACACCAATAAGAAAGGAAAAAGCATAGCTCCCGACACACCACCCTCATATGGATTTGTGACCAGTCCCTGTAGATTCATTTTCAGTCCCCTAGTCAAGGCTAGGGGTGGGCAAATTTATCCTCACTGCTGGTGGAACGATATTGCCTAAATGCGCCTCCAGTTCTGTTCTGCCTGCAGGGACTTTTTTTTAGCTGTTGTGCCAATTTTCTATGCAGATTTTGCTTCCTGAAATGTGTTTTTTCCCTGAAATATCATGTTTTTGACCGCTAAAACAAAATTTCATGGAAAAAATAAATGTCTTCTGGCAAACCATCTGAAACAGTGTTTTTTTTCACAAACTATCTGTTTTCAGTCTGAAACTTTTTGGGGCCACCAAAAAACAAAATTTCCCATAAAAAACAGAATTTCAGGGAGAAAAAGCCTGAAATTGGCAATTTCTCTGTGTGGGCAGAGCAAGCGAAGTGGCAGAATTCGCCCAGAATTCTGCATTGTTTCTGCTGAGCAAATTAACGGCCGTTTCGACCACCCCCTAGTCAAGGCCATGCCCTCTATGGACTTCAAGGGGAAGACACTAGCAGCACACAATCATCACCATTCTAACACCTTCTCTATTTCCATTGACTTCATTGGGATCACCCACCCAAATATATAGCTTTTGCCGACTGGGAGACTCAACAGGATGAAATGTGTAAACCGAATGGTAGTGCGTAAAAAGGGCCAACGAAGGACGTCTTTCTCTTTTTTAATGTGAAGTGGAAAAAAACAAAGGTGAAGTAGTTCCTTGGTTTTGTAGACAGTAGGGGAATAGTTCTATTTTGATATTTGTGTTTGTACCATGCTGCGCTGCCATCATTTCCAGGGTCTCTAGGCACTCTGCAAGTCCTGAAAGAGACTAGGGTATGGGCGAGGTTAGTGGGGAGTGCGGGGAACATGCAAGCTAACTTTGCTGTTGTGTTGATGGGTGCAGGGGAGTACTTGAGGGGATGCAACTTCACTTTTCTCTCATTGTGGCTGTCAGAGCCTGCTCCCTCTCTCTCTCTCACTCTCTCTGGCTCCCTCTCTCTCTCACATAGATACATTTGCCCTGTCTGCCACAGAGATCTGGGAATTCTCAAATGTGCAAAGGGGGAAGTATAGGGGCTCCACTCATTACCATATGCTAGGTGCTAAGGATGATGGGAGGAAAGATGTTTTGGATAAGAGAAGCAGATCCCTGAGACATGAGGACCCCATGCCCCCATTCAGCTGCCATAGTGCATAGGTTGGCAGGCTTGTCCCTGAGTCAAACCTCACTCTAATTTCCTCAGGTACTGCGCTCAGTGTCCACCCGGGGCATTTGCCCGCCAGGCGTTTGTAAGGCGTTTGTAAGGCGATCGGGGCAGGGCCCAGAATCTCTGGCGCTTTCGCCCAGAAATCTGATCCGGTGTCTTCTGCAGTCCTCAAACTCTTCTGACACTGCGCACACAGCCAAAGGACAGAATGAAATGGAATGAAATCCCCCTGCCGCCATTCCCTTGGTTTTGTAGCTGTTCCATAACTTCAGTTTCAAAATGATGCTGAAATGCTGCCAGTGGTTCTTCATGGTGAAATGAGGAGCAGGACAGATAAAAGGTGGAGACTGGATACCTTCAAGTGTCCCATGAAGCTTGGTGTTCCACCAGTTGGGACTAGAGGGGTGCTGTATTTGCAGGAAGGTAGGGAGAAGCATGTTGACAGAGTAAATGGGAGAGGTTTGGGGCAGGGGGATAGGTCGGCGATCCAGTAACAATGCAATCTGGAGGAGGCCCTTCAGGTTCTCCAGTATGTGCGAGGCAGAGTGATAGCTCTGCCTTCCAATGCCTAACCCTTTAAAGTGCAGTGTGCCCAATGTAGGAGGCTTGATTTGCTGTCTTTAGCCAGACCATGTGTGAATGAAGCTTGCAGTGAGGTTGCGCCCATTCTCTGTGACAGGAGTTTGTCCTGCTGCACCCGTTCAGTAGGAGGGAAGCCCCTGTTGTAGCACTGGGTGAGTGAAGCTTCCCCCGCTGTCGCCCTCGGCCGGACCTGTCATGTAGTGTGACACTCAGATGTCTGTTGAAGCTGTGACGGTGAAGCAGATTTGTCAGGGCCCTGCACTTTTCTTGGTTCATCCTTGATGGCTCGGAAATATGCTGAGGAGGGTTTTAGTGGAGCTAGACATGTGAACAGCATGTCCCAAATGGCATGACACATGTTGCTTTTGTATATGTACAGAGCTTAAAATGGTTTGTAGGAGTCACCAAGAAGGAAAGGACCTTCCAATAAATCGTCCTTCCTGGCTCTCAGCACCAGCCCTGGGGCACCGGGGCCCCGGGGGGTCGAGCTTTGGAGCAGCTCAGGAGAAGCTGAGCTGAGGTGTGCCTTTGCCTTGCAAGCTCCCAGCCCTGGGCCCAGGCCCCGGCGGGGGAGGGGAGGCTGTCATTTCACAATGCTCTGCCCAGCCTGAGGGTTCCGTTGGCACGGCGACGGCAGCAGGTGAGCCCTGGAGCAGGGGGCATGGAGAGGTCAAGGCAGACAGAGCTGGGAGCCCCAGGAACAGGACCCAGGCCAGAGGAGGTGGCTCAGCTGAGCCCGCCTGATCGCTCGAGGCCACTCCTCACAGGGCCTCTGCTGCTGTCAGAAGCCCTGGGGCCCTGCTACTGGCGGAGGAAGCATTCAGGCCTCAAAGGGCACCGGCCTTCTCTGAAGCCTGTGGCTGGGCTCAAAAACAGAAGATGTGAAAAATAGGGCCCAGACACTGCAGTGAAAACAGGTAGGTTAAGGTGTGAAAACAGAAACACCAATAAGAAAGGAAAAAGCATAGCTCCCGACACACCACCCTCATATGGACTTTGTGACCAGTCCCTGTAGATTCATTTTCAATCCCCTAGTCAAGGCTAGGGGTGGGCAAAGTTATCCTCACTGCTGGTGGAACGATATTGCCTAAATGCGCCTCCAGCTCTGTTCTGCCTGCAGGGACTTTTTTAGCTGTTGTGCCAATTTTCTATGCAGATTTTGCTTCCTGAAATGTGTTTTTTCCCTGAAATATCATGTTTTTGACCGCTAAAACAAATTTCATGAGAAAAATAAATGTCTTCTGGCAAACCATCAGAAATGGTATTGTTTTCACAAACTATTTTTTTTCAGTCTGAAACTTTTTGTGGCCACCAAAAAACAAAATTCCCATAAAAAAGAGAATTTCAGGGAGAAAAAGCCTGAAAATGGCAATTTCGCTCAGTGAGCGGAGCAGGCGAAGTGGCAGAATTTTGCAATTTTTCTGAGGAGCAAATGATCGGCCGCTTCGACCACCTCTAGTCAAGGCCATTCCATCTATGGACTTCAAAGGGAAGACGCTTGCAGCGCACAATCATCACTGTTCTAACACCTTCTCTATTTCCATTGACTTCATTGGGAACACCCACCCAAACACATAGCTCTTGCCGACTGGGAGACTCAACATGAAATGTGTAAACCGAATGGTAGTGCGTAAAAGGGCCCACGAAGGACGTAGTTCTCTTGTAATGTAAAGTGGATAAAACAAAGCTGAAGGTGTCCCTTGGTTTTGTAGACGGTAGGGGAATAATTCTATTTTGATATTAGTGTTTGTACCATGCTGCGCTGCCATCATTTCCTGGGTCTCTGGGCACTCTGCAAGTCCTGAAAGAGAGGAGGGTGGGTGACGTTAGTGGAGAGAGTGGTGAACACGCAAGATAACTTTGCTGTTGTGTTGATGGGTGCAGGGGAGCGCTTGAGGGAATCAGTCCCGGCTCCAGGAATTTTCATCTGGTTGGCCCTGGGTTGTGATCAGGGGGGCCCACATTAGTACCCTAAACAAAGTGCTGGCGTTGACCCAGATTTCCCAAAACTGTGATCCAGAAGAAAATGACTTCCCAGATCTGCAAAAATACATTTGCACCCCACTATAAAAAATTGTACATAGCAAAAGAGAAGCAAGGAAAATAGTGTTGCAAAATCAATCTACCGATCTTCCCTTCCCATCTGCTCTCCCCTTTCTGTTATATTTGATCCTCCTTCACCTTCCACCGTCCAGTCACCTTCCTTCAGCTGCCCTAACCACCATTCCCATTTACCTCCCCTGCCACCTATTCACCCCAGAACCCAGCATGCCTTTCCTGGACTGGGTTGGGAGAATTGAGGGTGATGTCTCCTCCTCTGAGAGGGCTGAGCAGAGAGGACCCCAGTCTTTGTACCATCTCAGATGGTGTCGGGCCAAAAATACCTTCCTGAGCCCTGTAGCTACTTCCAGCAGGCCCCGGAGGAGATGATTGTGCTCCCTCCATCTTGTTGTGAAAGATAGACCCCACCCAGAATACAGAATCAAGGAATAGGAGATTTTGTTTCATACCGAATGACATTTTTTTCAAACTTCTTTACATTTCAAGAACAGTACATACCATGTCCAATCAATACAGGTAGTCTTGTTGATCTTAACAATATTTCGAGCACAACAACATATCCTCCAATAACATACACATGTATACAATCCTTCCTTCACACACCCATTCCACAGCCTCCCTATCCCTCCTTTCCAAATGAACCCCCACAGTACTCCCATTCTGAATGTCTCCCATCAATGGTTCATGTCCAAAATTACATTTTAAACACAAAATGTTATTTTTTGTTGAATTTTTGCAGTAAATTTTAATTGAGTTGAGAGTGCAAGGGAGTGCCAGGGCTGTAAGTGCTGTATCAGGAGGCAGACAGGGCTGGTTGAGGGGTTTGTGACCTCGTATCGCTCCAGGTGGGTCGTCCCCCTGGACATCATTGTCTGGTGCATGCTGTTTACATACTGGTTAAAATATGCAGTTGTCCATGATGACTCTTTTTTTGATGTGTTTACTTGGATTTGCTATTGAATGACACAATTGTGTTCAATAAATGTGGCCTGGATATTTTTAAAGTTAGATGTGTGTGTGCTGTCCATCTATTAAACCATGACTGAGGCTTTCTGGAAAAACTTATATTTGTAACGCTCACCTGATTCCCGTAGAGGCTCCGGTCTTGACTTGGCGTATACCATATCTTCAAAGGTGATGTGTAACACACGGCTGGCTCTTTGGGCTGGACCTGTACTGTATGTCTGGCTCGAAGGGTAAGATGTCTGCAGATAGAAAATGTGGGATTAATGAACTGGGTTATTGAATGTCTCTCTCTTCTTCCCTTTCTCTTCTCCTGTAGAACCCCAAAGGTTAACGCTCTCACCTTAGGTAAGTGAACGCCGTGCTCTCCATCTGCCTCGAGGCAGGGTGCTGTAACCAGTTTCTTCACTGGATAAGGGGAGCAGGCCTCTTGACTTCAGAGGACTGCTGTCCGTCGTTTACTGCACAAACGGTAAGTTTCGAGTAATTCTAATGTCTTTAAATTCTTTAGTAATGATGTCTCTTGTTTTGCAGGGTTCCGGCGATGGCGGATGGCGGGCTGAAGTGAGTTGAAGATGGAGCCCGTGTGATGAATAGAAGCGCCTGGAAGCACGTAAGTAAGCGCTTGTTGCCTGCTTCACGATGCGCTCTAACTGTCTTTTTATTTTGCAGGTACAAGTTCGGGGCGGCTGCAGGGTGCCGAAATACCCACTGGGTTAGATGTGGAAAGGAGTAATGGCACGTGAGTATTAAAGTTCCCCAATGTCTTTAAACGCACCTTGTTTTGTCTTTCAGATGCGGGATGCAGCGCCGAAGGCCTCCGGAGCGTGCGAAGAGTTGGTAAGCTTTTGTCTTTCAGATGCCGGAATGCAGTGTGAAGACCTCCGGAGCGCACGAAGAGTAGGTAAGCCTTTGTCTTTCAGATGCCGGAATGCAGCGCGAGGCGTTGGTGACAGCCGATGGACCAGGTAAGTGAAGAGCTGTCACTGAAGACCGTAATGCTAACCTGTTCTTTCTTGTCTTTATAGGTGTTGCTGAAAACTGGATTCAGAATGGTAAGCCTTTTTCCTTAGGCCCAGGATCAGATGCAGAAGACACGATGAGCGTTCTGCTGCTGAGGATGCAGAATAACGCAAAGCAAGATTCATCCATCGGGTGTGGTTTAAATAGCCTCCTGTAGTGCTTAGGTGTCTCCTTCCACAGCCACGCCTAGGTAAGAAAAGAGTTCCTGCTTTCCAGAAGAGTTCCAGTGTTCTGAATCTAGGGCGTGGCTCCTGCCCCACCCAACAGGAAAAGTAGTTCCAAACAGAAGAGGATCAGAGACTCAACTGGCAGGCAAGTAAGCAGCATGGTCTGCTGCAGGTAAGTCCACCCAAGCATTATGAGCCCGGCGCTTCCAGCGCTGGGACTGGGCATATTTATGAGCCTGGTGCCACTGGCGCCAGGACTGGGTCCAAAAGGTCCCAATTGGGACTGGTTGGCACTCGGAACCTGGGTATTGGATCTGCTTCCAAGGGAGTTGGGAAAACCCTGACCTTTTGGAAGCAGAGATCATGACAGTACCCCCCCTCAAGGCCCCTCCCAAACCGGGCTTCTCCGGGGGTTTTGGCTTGTCAGGAAATGTTCGGTGAAATCTTTTGATTAGGCGAGGAGCGTGGACATATTCAGCAGGTTCCCAGGATCTCTCTTGGGGGCCGTAGCCTTTCCAGTCAATTAGGTAGAATAGTTTAGATTTGGAGATCTTGGAGTCCAGAATGCTTTTGACTTCAAACTCGAGTTCTCCATCAACTAGGATAGGTTTTGGAGATTTGGTTAGTCGGGTTTGAGGTTGCACGGGTTTTAATAGAGAGACGTGGAAGACCGGATGTATCTTCATGTGTGGGGGCAAGTCCAACTTGACCGCTACTGGGTTTACTATGGTAGTGATGGAATAGGGACCAAGGTATCTTGGGTTGAATGTGCGTGGCCCTTTTAGAGGTAGATATTTGGTGGATAACCAGACTTGATCCCCTACTTGATATTGAGGGGATTCCTTCCGATGTTGATCTGCTCCTTTCTTGTATTGTTCTTTAGCCCTTTGAAGGTGAGAAACAGCTTCCTTAAAGGCTTGGGTGATTGTAGAATGCAGGTAGTCTACTGCTGGTGTTTCAAGATCTTGGAGGGGATCCAACTCCGAGGTTCGAGGGTGACTGCCGTACAAAAGAAAAAACGGGGTTTTCCCAGTTCCCGAATGGACAGAGTTATTGTAGGCATATTCGGCTATCCAAAGGATGTCTTTCCAAGTTTTTTCAGTTTGTTGCAGCATGCAGCGTAAATACTGTTTCAGAGTTTGATTGGTCCTCTCGGTTTGTCCGTCGGTCTGAGGGTGGTGACTGGTCGATAGTCTCACATCAATTTGAGCCGACCGACAGCAACTTCGCCAAAAATGAGAAATAAATTGACTACCTCGATCCGAAATTAGAACCGAAGGAAAACCGTGCAGTCGGACGATGTTTTCGAGAAATTCTCGGGCCAGAGTTGCTGCTGTTGGCAAGCCTTTGAGCGGAATGAAATGTGCCATCTTGGAGAATAAGTCCACGATTACTAGAATCGTATTGTATCCGGAGCATGGAGGTAGATCGGTGATGAAGTCCATAGAAAGCGTATGCCAAGGGCGAGGTGGGATGTCAATAGGGCGTAAGAGGCCTGCTGGTCTTTCCTTTGGACTCTTGTTTTGGGCGCATACTCCACAGGACATTATAAAGTCGCTGATATCTTTTTTCCAAGACGGCCACCAGAAGTAGCGCTTGATCTTTTCTGAGGTCTTGGCCATACCGGGATGTCCTTCCATTAAAGAATCGTGATAACAAGAGATTACTTTTTTCTGTAAATCTGTGCTGGGTAGGTATAATCGTTCTTGGAAATACAATAAGTTGTCCTTTACTGCAAAGTCCTTTCCCTGCAGATGCCAATTCTGTATGTCTGCTGGAGTTACAAGTTGCCTGGCTTTATCCTTAACTTCCTCTATGGATTCTGTGGTGATTACACCCAGAATTCTTTGTTCGGGAATGATTGGTACAGGTTTAGGGTTGATCAAGTGTTCTTCCACTCCCATCCGAGAAAGGGCATCAGCTTTACCGTTTTTTGTACCAGGTCGATAGGGAATTATGAAGTCAAACTCGGCAAAGAATAATGCCCAACGGAGTTGTCTAGAGGACTGGGCTTTTGCGGTTTTCAAATATTGCAGGTTTCGGTGATCCGTAATCACAGTAACGGTGTGTCGGGCCCCCAGCAGATAATGCCGCCAAGCCTTAAAGGCAGACTTGATAGCCAGAAGTTCCTTGTCAGTAATCGTGTAATTGATTTCAGGAGGCGAGAATTTGCGGGACCAAAATGCCACGGGATGCAACTGATTGGTTACCGGGTCCTTTTGTGATAGAACTGCCCCCATGTCAAGGCTTGAAGCATCAGTTTCCACGATGTAGGGGAGTTCGGGGCGAGGGTGTTTTAAGATTGGTGCAGAGATAAATTTAGTCTTCAAATCCTGGAAAGCTTGTTCCGCCTCGGTAGACCATTCAAAACGTTTGTTTTTCTTTAACAAGGCAGTGATGGGCTGGACTATTCGAGAGAATTCGGGGATAAACCTGCGGTAAAAGTTAGCGAAGCCTAACATGCTTTGCACACCTTTTACGGAGGATGGTGATGGCCATTTGAGAACTGCATCGACCTTCTTTGAATCCATACGCACTCCGCCCGGTGATAATATGAATCCCAAGAATTCAACTTCAGTCACGTTGAAAACACATTTTTCCAACTTAGCGAAAAGTTTGTGTTGACGCAATCTTTCGAGGACCATTTTCACGTGTTTCCGATGTTCAGATTCCGATGAAGAATAAACGAGGATGTCGTCAATGTAAACAACAACACACACATCTATGAGCTCTCTGAGGACATTGTTCATAAAATATTGAAAGGCGGCCGGGGCATTACAAAGTCCGAAGGGCATGACCTGATATTCAAATAGCCCATACTTGGTGCGGAAGGCCGTCTTCCATTCATCGCCCTCTTTTACTCGTACCAAGTGGTAAGCTCCTCTAAGATCCAGCTTTGTATATATGCATGCTTTTCTGACTTGGTCCAGGAGTTCAGGGATCAAAGGTAACGGATATCTATTCTTAACGGTGATCTGGTTCAGGGAGCGATAATCTATACAAGTTCTAAGGTCTCCTTCCTTTTTTGGAACGAAGAACAAAGCTGAAGAAGCAGGGGACTTGGAAGGACGAATAAACCCATTTGCCAGGTATTGATCCAGGTATTGTCGAAGGTGAAGGTTCTCAGGCTCGGTGAGGGCATAAATTCTACTACAAGGAGGAGTAGATCCAGGTATCAGGTCGATCTGGCAGTCATAAGACCTATGAGGAGGTAGAGAGTTAGCCTGATCCTTCCGGAAAACATCTTGGTATTCTAGGTATTCGGGAGGTAACTGGGGAGTCTCTGAAGAAATTGCTGCCAGTGCAACACCAGGTGGAGGGTGACAAGTAGAGACACATTCTGGAAACTGGACCGTTCTTGCTCGCCAATCGATCAAAGGATTGTGTTTCTCTAACCAAGGTATTCCTAGAATAATCTGAAACTGAGGGGCCTTGATCACATCGAACACGATCTTCTCATGGTGTCCATCTTGACTTACTAGCGTCACTTCTTGAGTGGTATGCGTTACTGGCCCGGAGGCTATCTCCGTACCATCCACCGTAGTAATGACGTCCTTTACAGCCTTGGGACAAAGAGTTAGATTCATCCTCAACACCATTTCATGATCCACATAATTGCCGATGGCACCGCTGTCGACGTAAGCTTCAATTGCATGTAATCGATCCAGATTATCAGGGCTAATGAGGACCATAGGTATCACGAAATGCGAGGTCACGGAACTGGTTTTCACGCTCGGCAAGAGGACCTCTATTCTTGTCGGGCGAGGTTGTTTCCCTGCTCAGAGTTTGTAACTTTGGTAACTGCAGCTCCTACTGCCTTCTTGGCAGGTTTCACCGGACAGTCTCGAAGAAAGTGCCCTGAGTTTCCGCAATAGAGGCATAATTGCAACTGTTTTCTCCTTTCCCGCTCCTTTTGTGTTAGAGGACCTTTCAGACCCCCTATTTGCATGGGTTCCCCGGAGTCTACTCCTTTGGAAGGAGTTGGCGGTTTGGAAAATACTCGAGCATCAAACTTGGAACGATCGGCCTTCCTGTTCTGCAGTCTGTGATCTATTTGAACGACTAAGTCTATATAGTCCGAACAATCTTGTGGGGGATTCACTACTTGGGCTAACACATCTTTGAGCTCTCCGCGTAGACCTCTATAAAACAGCGTAATCCTTTTGTCCTCAGGCCAGTGAGTTTCCACTATCAGTCTGTTGAAAGACGCAATATAAGCCAAAAGGTCTTGATTACCTTGTCGCAACGAAAGAAGCTCATTGTCCAAGGCCTGCCCCTGTGAATGTCTTGCGAACAGTTTTTCCATACTGAGCTGAAAAGCTTGAAAATCATGGAGGACCGGATCATCTTGATTTACTAGAGGGATCGACCAGTCTGCCGCATTGCCACTAAGGTACGAAAGCACGAAAGCTACTTTAGCTTGATCAGTTGGAAAGGCTGCTGGCCGGCATAAGAAATGCAACCGGCACTGATTGATAAATACTGCAAACCTCTTTGGGTCACCAGAAAATCGTTCGGGCGGAGCCAGAGGTACATTCCCAGGTAGGTTGATCTGCACTGGATTCATAGAGGATGTAGAAGGAAGATTTCCCCCAGATGCGGGTAACGGGGTCTGTCCGGCTTGTGACTGTAGCAATTGTCTAGCGAGATCATCTGTTCGCTCCTTGGAAATAATCAGTTCCCTTCTTAGAGCGTTCGTTTCCTGACGGGCTGCATGCACTTCTGCCCTTAGTTCCCCAAGTAACTGGGCTAGCTGGTCGGTATCCGAGGTTTCCATAGCGCCTGGACGGGAGTTTTGTGGTAGGCTTTGCGTTCTGTAACGCTCACCTGATTCCCGTAGAGGCTCCGGTCTTGACTTGGCGTATACCGTATCTCCAAAGGTGATGTGTAACACACGGCTGGCTCTTTGGGCTGGACCTCTGTGCACTGTATGTCTGGCTCGAAGGGTAAGATGTCTGCAGATAGAAAATGTGGGATTAATGAACTGGGTTATTGAATGTCTCTCTCTTCTTCCCTTTCTCTTCTCCTGTAGAACCCCAAAGGTTAACGCTCTCACCTTAGGTAAGTGAACGCCGTGCTCTCCATCTGCCTCGAGGCAGGGTGCTGTAACCAGTTTCTTCACTGGATAAGGGGAGCAGGCCTCTTGACTTCAGAGGACTGCTGTCCGTCGTTTACTGCACAAACGGTAAGTTTCGAGTAATTCTAATGTCTTTAAAGTCTTTAGTAATGATGTCTCTTGTTTTGCAGGGTTCCGGCGATGGCGGATGGCGGGCTGAAGTGAGTTGAAGATGGAGCCCGTGTGATGAATAGAAGCGCCTGGAAGCACGTAAGTAAGCGCTTGTTGCCTGCTTCACGATGCGCTCTAACTGTCTTTTTATTTTGCAGGTACAAGTTCGGGGCGGCTGCAGGGTGCCGAAATACCCACTGGGTTAGATGTGGAAAGGAGTAATGGCACGTGAGTATTAAAGTTCCCCAATGTCTTTAAACGCACCTTGTTTTGTCTTTCAGATGCGGGATGCAGCGCCGAAGGCTTCCGGAGCGTGCGAAGAGTTGGTAAGCTTTTGTCTTTCAGATGCCGGAATGCAGCGTGAAGACCTCCGGAGCGCACGAAGAGTAGGTAAGCCTTTGACTTTCAGATGCCGGAATGCAGCGCGAGGCGTTGGTGACAGCCGATGGACCAGGTAAGTGAAGAGCTGTCACTGAAGACCGTAATGCTAACCTGTTCTTTCTTGTCTTTATAGGTGTTGCTGAAGACTGGATTCAGAATGGTAAGCCTTTTTCCTTAGGCCCAGGATCAGATGCAGAAGACACGATGAGCATTCTGCTGCTGAGGATGCAGAATAACGCAAAGCAAGATTCATCCATCGGGTGTGGTTTAAATAGCCTCCTGTAGTGCTTAGGTGTCTCCTTCCACAGCCACGCCTAGGTAAGAAAAGAGTTCCTGCTTTCCAGAAGAGTTCCAGTGTTCTGAATCTAGGGCGTGGCTCCTGCCCCACCCAACAGGAAAAGTAGTTCCAAACAGAAGAGGATCAGAGACTCAACTGGCAGGCAAGTAAGCAGCATGGTCTGCTGCAGGTAAGTCCACCCAAGCATTATGAGCCCGGCGCTTCCAGCGCTGGGACTGGGCATATTTATGAGCCTGGTGCCACTGGCGCCAGGACTGGGTCCAAAAGGTCCCAATTGGGACTGGTTGGCACTCGGAACCTGGGTATTGGATCTGCTTCCAAGGGAGTTGGGAAAACCCTGACCTTTTGGAAGCAGAGATCATGACAATATTGTGAACTGAATCACTTCTAGGGGCACCTCATTTTAACAGTTAAGGCATAGTGCAGATAAAAAATAGGCCAGCATCACACACTTTGCTCAAGTGGCAAAGCCATCATTTGAGCCTAGCCTGAAATGTATATACTGGACCACACATCTTACGAGCTCAAGTTGGTACAAGTATATGTTGAACTTTGGCCTTGAATACCTAAAATAATACTACATTTTATGCAGATTACTTTAAAAATGCAAAAGACACATGATAAACCAACCTGACAATGTAGTCATCATTGTAGAAATATGTTGATCAAAAGATAAGGGGGGAATTTTGTTTTGAATCATAAATTGCACAGATCGGAATTCTCCTGTTTGCACATTTTTTGCAAAAGGGGCCATTCATTCATTTTAATTGTGTCCACCAAGTACTGGAAAAGTAAAGAGTAAAACACAGGCGAAAATCACCTTTGCTCTTTACTTTACCACTACCTGTCTGGAAAAGTGTAAATCACTTCCACAATTAACGATTGTGGGAACCATCCACAATGGATTCCTTTGGACTCTGCCCGCTTTTTCCAGGTGTAAAAGTCAGGCAGGTCCCATAGGAATCTATTAGTTTTCCGCCAACGTAAAAATACATGCTGGTGGAATACCAGTCGCATTTAGCAGGGGTACCAACTTCACCTGTCAAATCATACAAAATCCTGCAGCTCATAAAAAGTGGATCTACGTGCATTTCCGCTTGACCTGGAAAATGAACCCCTATGGCTGTAGCTTTATTTTCCCCTCCCTGAATGGAAGCCTACAAGCTCCAGCATAGCAATTAATGAGCACTTACAAAAAATCTCATTTAGACACAAAGTGAAATGAAATGCATTCATATTCATATTGATATTTTATTTGTATCTCACCCGTACACACGTGTTTCAGAGCGTGACAAGGCAATGGCGGGGAACAAGGGAGAACAAAAACTATCTTACAAGGCCACGTGACATTGAGAACGCGCAAGTGCATGATACGTGCGTGACGAGGTTTATTATTTTACGGGTGTTCATGTTTTATTTCCAGCACTGCCTAAACACACAGCACCCAGGATTTACATTATACTTTACAAACAAATCCCACAACACACATGACATATTCTGTTTACATGCAAACTCTGTAAAGTTACTCAAACAGAATGAGGTTATCAAGTCAGTACTTATCAGTTTGAATCATGAAACATTCTGTCAGAGTAGACGAGGCTTCCAAACAAAGATACATTCTATTTAGGTGGGAGCCCCACTGGTAAGTATGCATGAGAAGATCTGAAACTGGTCAATGCTTGCCAACCTAGCCTTATCATTTTCAGGTAGGGCCTTGTTGGACGAGCTCAGTGAGGTGCAGCTTGATTCCCTAGGAGTAGCAAGCAAGATACCCACATCTGGGCATCTACACATTCACTTAGGGAGTCAAATGGAAGCCAACATGCATTGGCAAAGCTAACAGCTTGGGCTTTTCATTAGGCATGGATAGGCATTTGCAAGGCACTGCCATAAGGGTACCAGCTGGCCATAAAATGGGAACAGCTGGAAAATGGTGCCAGTAACTTGGCATATGATGGCATTGCCTTTCAAATGTCTGCTAATACCGATACACAAGCCAAAACTGCTGGCTTTGTGATTGCTTGTTTAAGACAGGACTTCAGTGCAAGTCGCAGAGGCATTGACAAATATATTGCTTATATAATAAACTGGCTGAAGACACACATTAAGAGAAGTGTACTACACTAGGAGTTCATTTACAGAGGCAAATAAGTAGTTAACACTCCAAAGAATGCTAGATATAACACTGGCAGGCCCTATACGGCTACACGTTTGGTGTTACTTTGGGATAGAGCTTGCTCAAAAAATTCTAGAAAGGTTAGGTTTTGGTGGTGAGGCATTGACATAGCCATGGATAGTCGTTAGGTGGGTACATGACCAGACACACCCATTGGATGTATGTTTCTCTTCACATTTCATTGCCATCCTATCTGTGTTCCACAGCATGCGTTCTGGTTGTACCTAATAGGTAAAAGGTCTCTGAATCAATTAGAACCACCGTCATTGCTCTGGCCAGCCTTTCATACCATTGTTTGCATATCAGCCTTGGCCCTGTCACTAATGTCAGAAGCCCTTCCCAAACTGCTAGACCCCAGGGCCTAAACATTCATATGGTTGCTTGTGTTCCAGTGCAGATGGAAAACGGCCTAGCAATTGAGAATGAACTGCACCTTTTGGTGGCAGCACCAAATGTAATTTGCTAATAGCTTGGCCCCTTCTCTAATCGCCCAGACATACTACAGAATGATGGCATGGAATTTTGCGCAGAGCAACGGTAGTGGTAATGTTTAATTCAAAGCCTTGCATTTATCACTTTTTAATTTTTACTACACTCTCCCCGCCAGAATTACATTTTTGTTAACACCAACCGTATCTTTTCACTTATACTCAAGTAGTTAATGCAGCAGAATATATACTTTGAATGTAATTTGGAAGAGCCCCCAGTTAGTTGACGCACCATCTGCAGAAATCTGTGTTCAAGCAACTTTACCTGTCATTTCTTGTTTGATATAGTTAACCACTTTATTAAGCATGATGTGAAAAACCACTAGATTCCCACTAAAAATAAACATAGTTTAAATGACAGAAAGCAGAATTGTGATTTTAGGTGTGATAAAATAGTTGTAGGCAGCCTGCTTGAATAAGTGCTACCTCACAAGGAGGTGTGAGTGGTCCTCCATCTCCCTGGTCATTTGTACTTTTATGGCTGTGACGCATAAATCATTGTCTAGGCAAGAAAACACATCCTGGCCAGACCACCTGCAATTCAGCCTCTCAGAATGATGTCTCTGAGGTTGCTGCAGAATGTTTACAGTGACATCACCCCCCACTCCCTCGGTTACCAGTGGTGTATAACACCACCAACATGGTCTCCTTTCTAGGGGGGGCCAGGGGCCAGCTCTGGGAGGGGGGGGCTGGGCCCCCTGTCCCCCTGCTGGAGCCAGGCCTGGACGGGATCCAACTTCACTTTTCTCTCATTGTGACTGTCTCTCTCAATCATCACCGTTCTAACACCTTCTCTATTTCCATTCCATTGACTTCATTGGGATCACCCACCCAAATATATGGCTTTTGCCGACTGGGAGACTCAACAGGATGAAATGTGTAAACCGAATGGTAGTGCGTAAAAAGGGCCAACGAAGGACGTCTTTCTCTTTTTTAATGTGAAGTGGAAAAAAACAAAGGTGAAGTAGTTCCTTGGTTTTGTAGACAGTAGGGGAATAGTTCTATTTTGATATTTGTGTTTGTACCATGCTGCGCTGCCATCATTTCCAGGGTCACCAGGCACTCTGCAAGTCCTGAAAGAGACTAGGGTGGGTGGGTGGGTGATCGAGGTTAGTGGGGAGAGCGGGGAACATGCTAGCTAACTTTGCTGTTGTGTTTATGGGTGCAGGGGAGTACTTGAGGGGATGCAACTTCACTTTTCTCTCATTGTGGTTGTCAGAGCCTGCTCCCTCTCTCTCTCTCGCCCTCTCTGGCTCCCTCTCTCTCTCACATAGATACATTTGCCCTGTCTGCCACAGAGATCTGGGAATTGACAAATGTGCAGAGGGGGAAGTATAGGGGCTCCACTCATTACCATATGCTATGTGCTAAGGATGATGGGAGGAAAGATGTTTTGGATAAGAGAATCAGATCCCTGAGACATGAGGATCCCATGTCCCCACTGAACTGCTATAGTGCATAGGTTGGCAGGCTTGTCCCTGAGTCAAACCTCACTCTAATTTCCTCAGGTACTGCGCTCAGTGTCCACCCGGGGCATTTGCACGCCAGGGCAAAGCCCGCCAGGCGTTTGTAAGGCGATCGGGGCAGGGGCCAGAATGTCTGGCGCTTTCGCATAGAAGTCTGTTCCAGTGTCTTCCGCAGTCCTCAAACTAAAGTTTTGCAATTAGGTCCCCTCGCTGCTACTCCGCTCCTCATCACAGACTTTTTGATTAAAATTCCCAAAGTGTACCTATCTAGATCTGGCGGCCGAGCTTTCTCTGTTGCGGCGCCCACCTTTGGAATACGTTTCCCCTTTCTTTACAAATGATTGTTGATCATCTGCTTTTCAACGCCTTCTTAGGACACTTCTATTTAATTAATTATTCTGTCATTTATGACTGTTGTTCCGGTTTCCTTTGCGTTTTATTTCAGCGCCATGTTGCCCTATGGTGTAAGCCGCTCTATACAAATGTTGTTAACATAACATAACAGTATCTAGATGTTCCCTACCTTGTCCCTGCTTACCTCCTTTTTGCGTAAAGGAACAGCCTGCAATGATGCTCCTTGCTTAGTCAGTAATGAAGTAAGCCCAAACGTTATTTTATTTATTGTGTTTGTTATTTCTTTATATAACGCACCCAGAACTAGGCCTCAAGGTGTAAGTGTGCTAGCACTACAAAAGCGCAATGATATACAAGACAATCAAACAGTAGCACCAATACACGGACGCACAGTCGCAGGAGACACATCATACACAGACAAAGGAGTGTTTTCAATTTTCGCCTGTGCATGTCCAATAACTCAATGACTGTAAGATCATCAATGCCTGTAAGGCAGCGCATTCCAAGCAGACAGCGCATCTGCAAAGAATGAACCTCTGCTTTCCATCATCAATTTGGACTTTGGAACAGACAGTACATTCGGATCACTGGATCTCAAGGATCTCTGACTAGAACTCCTCGAAAGCCTTTCTGCCAGGTACTCTGGATGTGTTTCAGACAAACATTTATGAGCAATCGTCAGAAGACGGTGAGATTCCAATCCTCAATTGAAAGCCAGTGCAGGTTTTTCCTTGCTTGGGAGACATGATCATTCTTCTTCAAGCCGTCCACAGATCTCAATGCGCTGTTCTGAATCCCCGGCAGCTTTGAGCAGTCTCCCTTGCTGATGCCCACCAGAAGACTGCTTCAATAGTCAATTTCTGTAATAATACTGGACCTAGCCACTGTGTCACAGTTCTTTATCGACAGATACGGTCCTATCTGTGCCAGCGCATTTACCCTAGATTGTACAGCGATTTTACATCCCGCTATAGTAAAATGCTGATATTCTGCAACCATTTTACATATCATGCCTGGTGTACTGGTGATCGTAAACTCTGTCTTTTTGTCATTAAGTGCTTTAAGACTTTCTGTGCAATGGGGTTGCTACATACAGTTTGTGGGCGTGTGATTAGTGCCATTGATCGGGGAGTGTGGGATTGTTACTGCTGAGTGCTGTTGGCAGACGCTACACAAATGACATTGTCATTTTCTTGAGTGTCAGACATTTCTTCAACAGGTAAGTCATCAGAGTCCTCCTCATAAACCAGATACAGTAAGTTTGTTGAACCGTTGTTTTGTATTTTGTGCAGGCTCTCCCTGCTAGCACTGCCCATAACACTGCCATGAGTTGCTGCTTTGCATTTTCCATGACAAACTACTGCTGGTGGACATTGCCACTGCCAGTAACTGTGTTGACCCACAGGAATGTCCGCATAAGCAAGTGTGGTGGACATATGGTGCATGGAGTTGCCCATGTTATTTTGTTGTTCAGGTCATGTAAAAAAGCAACATACACAGCTTATAGCAGCTGAGCCACCCTACACATGTTCCTAGTAAAAGTGGGAGGAAGGGGGCATATGGAAGCGTGAAAGAACACATTTACAAGCTCCCAACAATGCAAGAGCACCACACAAGTTACTCCTACCCCTCACTCAACTTAAGTTTACCCTGCATGCTTAATCACCAATGCTACGAGACGGATGAGCAATAGAAGCTCGGTTTGGTCGTGTTGGATGTGTGCCGATTCTGAAGCCAGCTGCATAGTCACGGTCGGTGGCAGAGGAAGCCCACTTCTACTAATAAGATGAACACACCAAAAAAAAAAATCACACTTAATTAGACTACCTTGGGTGAGTCTGTTACCTAGGTGCCTGTAGGTCCTCCGCCCAAAGGCATGGGTGACACACAACTTAAAGTTACCCTGCCATGCTTACTCACCAATGCAACTAGGTGGATGAGAAGTAGAAGCTCAGCATTGTCACCCTAGTTGCCCTGGTGGTCAAGAAGGTGTACCGATTTTGAAGCCAGCCACATCGCCATCGTCAGTGGCAGAGTAAGCGTAATGCTACTGATGAGAAGATGAACACACAAGAAAAAAGCACTCTTAATTAGAATAGGTTGTGCGAGTATGTTATCCAGGTGCCTGAAGACCCTCTCCCCAAACCCACAGCCTATACTCAAGTTATAGCCCGTAATGACAAATGCAATGAGGTGGAAAATCGGTACAAGCACGGTCTGGCCACCCTGTGGGCACCTTGGTTGCCTTGAGAACACATTTAATGTAGCCTGAACAAGGCTTTTAGTATCTTTGTGAATGAAGCTCCGTCCCCCACAATGCATGAACAATACACAAGTCGACCCTTGCCACCCTACAGACGTCCCTTATTGAAAGTGGGGGTAAGAGGGGCATGTGGATGCAGGAGACTTCACAGATTAAGCACAAACCCCCACAATGCATGAGCAATACACAAGTGGACCCCTTCAGTAACTACCCTACCAGCGTCCCTTATGAAAGTGGGAGTAAGGGAGACATGTGGAAGCATGAGGAGACAACACAACTCAAGTACAACCACCACAATGCATGAGCAATACACACGTGGGCGACTGCCACAGTACATACGTCCCTAATGAAAGTGTGGGTAAGGGGACCTTTGGAAGCATGAGGAGACAACACAACTCAAGTACAAGCCCCAACAACGAATGAGCAATACACAAGTATACACCCCCGCTACCCTCCAGACATCCCTCAGTGAAAGTGTGGTTAAAGGGGACATGTGGATGAATGAGGAGACAACAACAAAACTTGTGCAAACCTCCATTGCATGAGCGATACACAATTTGAGCCCAAACCCCAAATGCATGAGCAATACACAAGTTAACCCCACTATTCTTACATACCAATTGCACAATTTGGAACAGCTGTACAAGTGCAGCGTGTTAGCAATGGCCATCTTGTATTCAAGTCAGTAAAGGAGATATCACTCAGTCAGAGAGGAGCCAACTAATGAACACACCATAAAGCCAATATTATTTATACCAGCCTGGGCGTGGCTATTAACTTTGTGCCTCAACTGATTAGCACAATGGTGAAGGGTAAAATAAAACTAGCCACTATTGGCCATTACCTAATGGTTGCTATTTGCTAGGGCCAAAAGAGACCAGCAAACCAAAAACAGACATGCAAAGTTTCTCATTTTGCCTCGTGAATCGACAGATTTTTGTGATGTTTCTCATTCTATGATGCAAAGCCACTACGAATCCGAGGAAAACTGTGCAAAGTTTCTCATCATGGATGTAAAACCAACAAGGGTCGGGAAAAGCAGTGCACTGAGTTTCTTTTTTATTACACAAAACCAAAACTGGTTGGAAAAACCCACACAAAGTTTCTCGTGACACTGAGCGAAAACAACTCGGGCCAGCAATCGAATGGCAAAAAGTTTCTCGTACCATTTCCCGCATCGGTAAACTCACGCAAAGCTTCTAATTTTGCTACACAAAATCAACCTGGAAACTAAACAATGCACCATTTTGACACATAAAATGATGCAAACCTATATAGGTTTGTTGTTTTGTTGCACATGCACCGCAGTGGGTCGTGAAACATGCCAGCATGGGCAGTGACTGAAATCGGTCACTAAAGCACCAAATTCCCAAAGCTGCACATGAAACAAATATTTTGGTTGTAGCACGCATTTTCCGATGTAGCAAAATTTCAGTCGTGGCAGAAACGTAACGCTGATTTCACGGAACAGGTGAAATCCGAGTCCAGTGCAAATTTCACAGATTTCGCTTTGTGGGCAGCAAGTTCTCCCACCCGCAATGGTAATCTGATTTGGCATTGTTTGTTTTCCGCTATTGATGTCTAGTGGCTGTTGTTCAACAGCACACTTTGGATTTTTATGCTGTGATTTTCTGATGTGCGTTTAATATCACTTGTCGTGACCTTGCCAGTGTCTTCTATATTATGCACATTTTTTAAAAGAACCTACGTGAACATGGATTAGCTTAGGTGCATCTTGTTAGAGATATGTCACAGTTGAACATAATTTTAAAGCAAATACCAAACATGGATTAGCTTCCTTGTTAGACATAAGTCAGAGTTATACAGCATAATAAATAAAATACAGAAACACTTCTGCCATATGTCATTTAAAGCTACACATTAGCATATTGAACCTTTTTAGGAAATGTGCTGTTTGGCATGGGTGTGAGTGAATAAGTCCTGTGTTCATATTTCTGTGTTTTGATGTCTGGATGTCATTGAGGGATGGGTTTGCATGTGTTTGAAGGTGAGCTGCAGCACAATTGTACATTGTATTAACAGTGTACCAAAACATGAAATTACTTAAGGGTAGCTTGTAAGACATATGTTCTAGCTGCACTTTGCATTAAATAACACATTGACATGCATATGGCAGATGTCTTTTAATGTTGCACAATAGAAAATCTAATCTTGTTACAAACTGATGTGTTTGGCCGGATAGTGACTGAGTGAGCCAGTCAGTGCTGGGGTGGAAGCCTTTATTTTTCAGTTCAGTTGAACTTACCAGGCTCACTGTCATTATACATTCACATCCTGTAAAATAAACAGAGAAAAGAGCACATTTTGAATATAAGTTTCTAAGCTTTACATACATAGAAATGTGTTTGTGTGAATGGATCAATGTTAGGTTGCTAGAAACATAAACTTCCCTAAAACGTGTAGGAAAGTCCCAATTTGCAATTGGTGTCTCATACATCGTAGATCTTTACCTTTCAATCACCACATATTGACATGAGCAAGTGTAGGTTTCTCTATTTAAGTAGGATGGTTACATGATGGTTACTTTGCAGCAGATCACAGAAGCATGATTGCTCATCGAATCCCAGAGTCCTACATTGTCATACGTAATAGATTTTGTTCTAGGAAGCTTGCTGTTACATGTGAAAAGTGTGTGTGTGTGTGTTTGTGTGCGTGCGTGCCTGTGTGTGTGTTTGTATTGATGTGTGTGTGGAGTTACATGTCTATACAAAGCATACTTTCATCTGTGTGTGCTGGCTGATATATATATATATATAAATATAATTACATGGCCGCGGTAGCGGCCATGTAGTTATGGTTAAGTTGTTAAGTTGGTGTTTCCATAGGAAGAGCACTTTTTGGGCGGCTTATAACTTTGCTCCCCCTGGACGAATCCTCACCAAACTTTGCAAAAAAAGTATATGGCCCACTCCACTCTGAATTTTTTGCAAAGTTTGGTGAGGATTCGTCCAGGGGGGGAAAAGTTATAGGGGGGGTCCCAAAACTTTTTTTTTCCCATAGACTGAATGGGAAAAAACTTTGCGCACGGCTACAGCCCGAACCGCTGGACGGATTTACACCAAATATGCGGCAGGAGCGGCGGCCTTGTCCCGAAAAGCGTGGTGTAAATCCGTCTAGTAGTTTTTTTAAAAATGACCAAAATGTAAGGCAAAAAATTAGTGATATCTGTGTTCGCTTCGCGGACGGACTTCCCTGTTCGCTCCGCGGACAGCACCCCGATTGGCCCTTGGCCTTGCGTCATGTCCGCGGACATGTGACGTGTTCGCTGATTGGACGGCGAGGGGCGTGGAGCGCGTCAGATTTTCTGTGGCGCCCACCATCTTGTATTCGCCGTTGACCGCGTACAGCGCGGTGAAACGTGGATACAAAATTGTATTTAGTGCCCTGTGTTGGTGTGTAAGAGTGTTTGGGGAGGGTGGGGGTGTATGAGATAGGTTCAATGTTTTGTTTTTTTATGTGCTAGACGTTTTTGTTGCGTTCGATTTGTCCGCGGAGAACACGGCTGTTCTGACATTTTGTAAATAAACTAAATGGTGGGGTGTTTAGAGGACGGAGTATGTGTCATTTTTGTTCGCAAGGAAGGTAAAAATGAGCTATGAACACTCGCGGTGTACTTAATTGTTCGTAAATACACAAACTGGGGGTGTCCTCAGGACGCTGTCCGTATTGTAATCTGTCTAGTTGAATGTGTTCTAAGAACACTCGCGGTGTCCCGAAATGGTTGCAATTACACAAAATGGGGGTGTTCTGAGAACGTTGTTTGTATTGTTCGTTGTCAGGGTGAAAGTGTTTTAAGACCACTCCTTTTGTCCGCTAATAGTACAATTTCCTATGGGCGTCAACCGACTTTTTGTCCACTAAAGAAACGATAAATCCGGCTGGTGTGCGCCGACATTATGTGATAATCCTATGACTGGCGCTATTGACCTGGCTGACTTGCTTTTGCGACACTTAATCATATCTCCCGCCCCTAAGCCTGATATTATCAAAGCATTCATATTCCCCGCCTCCCTCCGTGACGTTACAGGGTGCGTCATCAAACGCGCCCAGTCCTCTCCAGTCCTAAGTGACTTTACACAGAACCCGGAAGACAACACATATTATGTCACAACACAGCGCGCCACAATTCGGAATATGAAACAGTGATTTAAAAGCAAACAGCAAGATTGTAAATCTTGTAAAGTACATTTATTTGACATCAAATGTTTAGAGAATATTCAGCAATTTGCATTTGTCTTTGTTGTCGATCCGCAAAAGTTCATGTTGAGACACGCGATGTTCCTTTGCGGTACAGAGTGTTAGATCAGCTTACAACTCAGTGCGCCACAATTCGGAATATGAAACTGTGGTTTAAAAGTAAACAGCAGGATTGTACATTTGGTAAAGTACATTTATTTCACATGAAATGTTTAGTGAATATTTAGCAATTTGCTATTGTCTCTGCTGTCGATCAGCAAAAGTTTATTTGGAGCCACGCGTTGTTCCTTTGCGGTAGATAGGCTGTTGGTTCATGATAAAAGCAGTAAATGGTTGCTCTGATAATAGGAAGGTTGCTCCAACAACGAGCCATTAGACCACCCTATTGGTTGGTATGTTGTTTGTAGCCGCTAGTACTGCGTAAGGGGCGATTATCCCATAAAATGGTGAGGGTCATGAAGTTGCATATTTGGACTTGCACCTGGCAGTTGAAGACCCCATCCGCTGGAGTCTGTAAATCGTGACATAGGCAAAATGGGGCCACATACCTGTTTTAAAAAACATAAATTAGTCTCACCGGCCGATCTTCATTAAAAATCATCATTTTATTTATTAGGGCATGAAACTATTTGCTATCGAAGATAGTGCAACGGAGTATGTTAGTAATAAAATAATAATATTTTCCCATTCATATAGCGCTAAGAACAGTGAGGTATCTAAGCGGTGCTTATTATTAACCACGGTGTGTGGTGCTCATTTATCAACCACGGAAGGATGAAAGGCTGAGATTGGCCTTGCCGGGATTCGAACTTGCGTTAGCAAGCTGTGCACGGATGTCAAAGCGAGCGTTGTACTCACTGTGCCACTTCACAGGCTACAGTGAAGTGGCACAGCGAGTAGAGCGCTTGACCGCCTATAGACCGGTTAAATTATTTATATTAACCCACCCTGTGTCGTCTGCCTTTTTCAGAGCCCTCTAAACGACAGGGGATCAATCCGGCGGTGATAGTGCGCAGTAGAAAACATTATGCCACTTTCAACAAACAAGTTCAACTTGAGCGGTCTTTAATGCTACGCTATTGTAATTATATTTGGTATAAAATAATCTAAAGGGTTACTTACAGTACACTTGCAATTTCCATTGTCTACGAGTGGTGCAGTCCCAAAGTACGACTCTGCGTGTGCGAACGATCTTTCGCATAGTGATATAATATATAAAAGTGGTTTCGTTTCAGAAATTTCATCCTTATCTTCTCTTACGTTTTAGCAACACTAAAGTCTTTCATCACAATCTCTGTCTATCAAGGTCAAAACACAATACAACCTTATAGTCCGCTTCGTGAGCCTCTCCGGGGCCCGAGAAAATAATGGAAGCAGCTGACCTTCACTGTGAACGAGCATACATTCTTACTTTGCAACATTCTGTGTAAAGCCATCTGTAGAAGTTGGTTTTTGCACGCCATGTTTGTGTATTGTTTGCGTGATATTAAAAAAAGTTTGTTTAAAGGACGTTATGGTTCTAAGTACATCCGAAAGACCCCTGAAAATAGCAAGTTATGGTAAGCTATGAAAAATAACTCACGCCACCACCGTGCACTGCTAAAACTAACACCCAGGACATCAAAGATGACATCGCAAATGGTATTGATGAAATCACTGATGACATCACATGTGTATGTACTTTTCATGGAATTTGTGTACTAGGGATTTTTATTATAATGTTCTGAAAAAAGTGTCAAGGATATTGCAATAAATATCATACCTTTATTAGTGCTTTGAACGATGCATTGATATAAATAGCATTGTATTATGGGATTCTATCTAGTATACTGAGCTACTAATGGAGAAAGATAGCATTGTGTGCAAGATGAAAGTATAATATTTGTAATGTTAATATGTTGAATAATGAAATTATAATTGTCCTGAAATGTTCGAAAATTCACAAAATGGGGGTGTTCTGAGGACGTTATTCGTATTGTGTGATTGCTTAGCTGTATGCAATGAGGGAATGGCACAGAGAGTAAAGTGGACGCCGTCCGCGGACACCGCGGCTGTTCGTGGACAGGGCGTGCTACATCCAGGTTTTTCCAGGAAATCCAACATGGAAAGAAGACTGTACGGATCAGCCAATCAGATGTCAAGGTTGTGGATTTGTGTTGAAAGAGACTGTGTGTGGTGAAGATGGCAGAAATGGAGAAAGTCAGGGTGTTGGTGCTCGGAGATATGTTTGTGCATGGTTTACAGCAGTACGCTGAATGCAGGCACGTTGCAAAGAACTTTGATGTCAAAGGAGTGGAGGTGGTGTGGAGCACTGTGCCTGATTGCAATGTACAGGGAGTTGTACAAGTTTGTGAGGATATGGCCACGATGAACAGTCCGCATGTGGTAGTTTTGCACTATGGTGCTTTCCATTTGGGCAACGTCAGTGCCCCTACTTTGTTGGCTGATTTGGAACGCTTGGTTCAAGCCGTAATGAAGAAAGTAATTTTTTCTGGATTACTACCTAGGGCAATATGGGACAATAGTTCAGTTTTTTGTCCTCAGCAAAACATTGCTAGGTGTGTCATCAACCGAGGCATGTGTGCCTTCATGTTTAGAGCTGGTATGTTCTTCTGTAACAATGAGAATAGTGATGCCAGTAATGCTGTTAATTTTAAAGAAGATGGTATTTCTTTATCTTTTACAGGAAATGCCTTTCTATTTTGGAATGTGAGGGTTGCTTTGGAGAAGGTTATGTGAAGATTTTAGGAGTAAAGTAAGAAAAAAAAACAAGAAAAAAAATACAAAATAACAGGTGTCTGTCAAGCATCTGTAAAAAAACCCCAAAAAAACGGCTCTTTTCAGAGCCAACTTCAAAGGGGAAATGGGGCACACTATTTAAATTTACATTCATCACGCTCAGATTTTCGATATGTCCGCGGGCATGGTGGTAGCAGGGCACGGTGGCGGCGCAAGTTATGGTTGCTTATCTTACCATAACTGCCGAATTTCAGGGGTTTTTCGGTTTTACTTTGAACCATAACGTCCCTTTAACAAAGTTTTTTTACTGAATTTCATAGGTTTTTAGTAGCGCAACTTAACCATAACGTCCCTTTAACAAAGTTTTTTCACTGATATATATATATATATATATATATATATATATATATATATATATATATATATATATATATATGTGTGTTCTGGTTTTACACATTGTTTATTAATTGGTACTGGCTATTTCAGTGACATTGTTATACAGGGGAAGATTTGCATAGTAGAATTCATTATTTGTTTGAAAGTAATGATTCTCAGTAAACTGCATTTGAAATGCTTTTGTACTAATGATGAACAAGACCATATCTTTATTCAAGACCATTTTTTTATTCAGTAACAACATTAGCAAATCCAAATTACTTT
Organism: Ambystoma mexicanum; assembly: GCF_040938575.1. NCBI lineage: Eukaryota > Metazoa > Chordata > Amphibia > Caudata > Ambystomatidae > Ambystoma > Ambystoma mexicanum. The sequence continues at coordinate 1,155,293,744 of NC_090941.1, read as the reverse complement.
CTGTGTTTATACTACCTTGTAAAAGGCACCATATTAAGTATACCCTATTTTCACTGCTCTGATTATCAGCTCCATCGTGTTGTTATTCGTGTAATGCAGAGTGAACCAAGTGCAAAAGTTTTCTTTGATTTATGTAATATTTTGCATAATTTCTTTCATCACCGTAATGTAAGACAGCAATATAATGAGGCAGCTCTTGAGGGTTTACCTCAATATATCCCATTCCCTGCTCCTTCTCTCTTGAACTTCTACTCCCATTCATGTCTCCTCTCTTTGTACAGTTACAAAAATTACAGTTTAAGGTCACCCATGACCAAAACCAAAAGTGGGGGCATCTACATGCAAATGTCGTGTTGCAGGTGTGTTGTGGTGTGTCCTGTGTGACTGTGCTTACTGGCTATTGCTACCTCCAAACTCATCGAGCGAGTGGCACCTGGTGGAACTGAGGCTCTGGGATAGATTACTTTGCTGCTGAGTCTCTTGACACTCAACACTTGGGTCTGCCTGTGAGGCCAACCATAAAGCCAGAGGATGTGCCCGTCAGTGCATGGGGTCATGTTGCGGGAGTGCTGTGGAGTGTCCTATGTCTTGTGGCGTCGGTGTCGTCCCTAAAAAGCTACAAGGTAAGGTAAAATCCCCTTACGCTATAGTGTCCTAAAAATGAAACATAACATTATCTGTAAATCCACAATATGCAGTACAATGGTTTCCCTGGCTCGAACCACCAAAAAACAAGACTTAGGGCCTCATTACAACAAGTGCGGTAGAGCTGCCGACCCCATTATTCCTCTACCGCCTCATTGCGAGGTCTGCTTGCGGGTCCCGCTAAGGACATCTGGTAAAACCATAAAAAAATAATAAAAGCTGCCAGGACATCATAGGTATTGGTGAGCCTGGAACTGGAACCCAAGAAAAGATTGAATTGGAAAAATCGGTTAAAACTGTTACATTCGGCTCTAACCGGAAACATCAATCCACACAATAAAATACCATAAAGAAGCCTATCAAAGCAAACTGCGAGCCAAACCCCCACCACACCGACAGGAGCCTCAAAAGAAACAAATAGTCACAAACGTACTTGCTGATTGCTCCGTTTGACAGGTCTTACTAAAAAGGCCACTAGACCAACATTCCCACTCAACCTCACATGATACATTAGAGTCTCGACCACACAGACCCACATGCTCATATCAGAACATGGTAACTTTGTGCTACTGTCTAAATCCAGCCAATTGTTTTTGGTCAAGCTTCTCACATGAAAAACAACCTGAACAGTCTTCTGCTGCCACCATATCTGTGCCTGCCCCGAATGCTGAAATAAGGACCAGATGTTCGGCACCTGATACACCTTTAATCACCACCAGTGATATTCAAGGTATGGGTAAATGGGTCATCTTGGAAGAACTCAGCCACACTAGCTACAGTCTTTTTTTTAACCGATCTCGCATTCTGGCTAAATTCAACAAGCTGCCACATTTATGTTGGATCAGTTCAACTGATATTATTTGAATCGAATTACCTGGGGTTGGTCGTCCTTCTAATTGGGCCTTGATTGAGTTTTCTTCATTATTGTCTGCAGCATTATTAATAATATATGCCACATCCTTTACAAAGCTAGGTCTGTCCCACATCATTTGCCAAAAGACAAAGAAATCCTTGGCCACAGAACTCTGCCCTCAGGAAAAAAGTATGATCCTTCTACAACAGAGGAGCTAAAATCAGAAAGAATAGCTTTGTGTGCACAAGTAAATAAAGACCACGCTGTGATAAATGATCTGGAAGAGGTTGATAGGCCACCCTAATGCATTACCAATGGGGCAAATTGACTCTATAGGTCTGACCATACCCATAAATGGATATCATGGAACACCCGCAGCTATCGTTCGTTCCTAGTTCATCCGATTGGTTTAGAGACCATTGCATCTAGCAACATGTTTATTTTACAGGAAACCTAGTGCCCCAATCTTTTGTCTTAAATGGTTTTAAGATTTTTCATAATCATGCAATCCCTTCAAAAAAGGGATGTGCTAGAGGTGGCCTTGCAATTGCGACGGAATTAACATACTCAATGATAAGCTTCCTGAAAAAATAAAAAATTGCCTGATGTGTTATCGGTGATCCTCCAGACATTAAAGGACAAAACAACCCCCATATTGATTATAAATATGTACAACCCTCGGTGGGGTTGGGGGGTGTGCACAAACTGAATCTATACAGTCCATAGTTGACGATACTATCATGCAATGGCATGAATTACCCTCGACCGGCTTTATATTTAGAATGGGTGATATTAACGCAAGAAGTTTACACCGCTCTTCAACCTCTTGCTAAATTACCGTTTGTCCATGGTCACGCTTTGTAAGAACCCATTATCTAATGCATCTATGATCCAACACACCTATCACAGACACAATGATTTAGATTATGTTATGGCTGATTCTGGGCTAATTACAAAGTGTAGCCCTGTTAAAACTTATTATAACAACTTGAGTGATCACCCAGTCCTAAATTGGACGCTGCCTCTCGATTCTACTCGTGTGAACATGTGAACATGGTCACACGTCACTTCCTAAACCGGTTTTGTTGGACTGCTATGCGCATTAAGGACATGAAGGATTTCTTGTGTTGTGACTCAAAAAAACAGCCATGTCGACAGCAAATTGGTATATTGAGCATATGATCTGTTCTATAGCTAAATATATTCGGAAAGAATGATATAATATGGTGAATCATCACAACATCAAAAGCAAGAGCCCTTTTGATGCCATTAGAGCTGAAAATAATAGCGGTCATATCGGAAAGCTCAGGCCCTAGTCAGAGGCACCCGTATCATTAGTGTGTGCAAGAAACAAACCTGCAAAGACATTCTTGCCATACAGTACGATAATTGGATAAAACAACAGAAATACTCTACTCACAATTCTAACTGGCTACTTTTGTTTGGATGGCTGAAAAGGCAAGACACACACAAATCTTGGTCACACTTCAACGAATACAGAAAGTATTTGTCGCCTGCTGAACTAAATCCTATATCAGAAGCCACATGGTTAACCCATATTGATGAATTATACAACAAACCCATTTGGAGCTGGCCACAAATGGGCCTGAAAAACATAGAATGAGACTCTGCTCATTTAGATCTAGATAAAGACACACTGATAAATATTATCATTAAATTGAGGCTTTCACTTGCCCCGGGCCCCGACGGCATACCAAGCGCTGTCATAAAAGCCATCCGAAACTGTGAGCAAAGATATTAGCAAACATATGCAAGCACATAGATCTTACTGGATCTATACCCGCTAGTTGATGTAAATCTGCGCTGGTGCCGATCTTCAAAAAAAGGCGATGAATTGGATCCCTCTAACTATCGCCTTTTGGCCATGATGGACCCCAACCAGAAGATCTTTGTGATGGCCCTACTAAGAAAATGTACTAGTTGGGCTGAAAAAACGAATTTGCTTAGCCCTTATCAGACAGGCTTCAGAAAGGCTCATAACACATTCACCAATATATGTTCTCTGCAATATATAATAGCAGAAACGAGCAGCTAACACAAACCAAGTTTGTATTGCTGCTATGTTGACTTTAGCAAAGCGTTTGCACTTATAACTCAACCTTAGCTTTGGAGTAAGCTTATGACCTGGGCGATTAATCCAACATTACTACATTATATCCAATAGTTGTATACATACACTTCAATTACAGTCTGGTTGAACTTGGCAGGTGTACACACGAAATACCATCACATACATCGCAGCCTCAAACAAGGATGCGTTCTTGCCTCAATTCTGTACAATCTATATACTGCTGACTTGACTCAGGTTTTTCAATGAACCCACAATTTCCCACCTAAAATTAATGGTGAACACATATCGTAGCTCTCGTATGCTGATGACATTGGGCCTCATCACAAGTTTGGCGGTAACCCTTAAATCTGGCGGTAGTGCTGTTACTGCCGGATTTAAAGGTCCGCCAAATCAAGGCTTCGGTGGATTTCTCCCCAGCTCTGAGCTGGGGGGAAATCCGCCAAAAATTTGCGCTCATACCGCTGGCGGGAATTCTGACGGCGGTATGAGCGTGAAATTTCCCCATTGAGCCCAACGGGGAATGGGGCATTCCTGAATGGGCAAAATGGGGTATGGGGATTTCCAAATCCGCCAAACCCGTGATCTGGCGCTAATAGCGCCGGTGGGTCTGGCGGTAGGGCAGATAGCGCCAGCACTATTAGCGCCGGCGTTACCGCCCAACTCGTGATGATGCCCATTATATTGTTCAATGAAACACTGATCGGGCTACAGCATTCGAATGATGCCTTAGTCTACTGTGCTACAAAAAATGTTATGGTCATAAACACACTTAAGACAAAAAACATGTGTTTTGGTAAAAGCACCATAAAGAAAGGTACCAATGTGTGTGAAAGGACAACCCTCTGGAAAAAGTAAAATAATATACTTACCTGGGATTTACCATTAGACTTAAATGGCAGGTATCAAGGTTTTAAGGTTGCGGAGGCTACAACGTTGAGTGTATCCTGGAAGTCCACAGCACTTGTATTGTACCTGGCATATTGTACCCCCTTGCAGTGTTACAGGCACAGGTATTGTGGCTTGATCGACTCAAAGCAAAATTCCTTTGTACAGCCATTAATCTTCCTAACTCAGTGCTGGTTCAGGCACTAAGGCTGGAATATGGACAAACCTCTTAATTGACCATGTGGATTGTACAGAGAACTCTATTGTATGTTGAAATGTATGCAAACAAATCAAAAATTCCAATGATTTTTTGCAACTGCTGGGCACAAACATGGATTTTGGTGCTAAAAATGGCTTTGTCACTTAATTAAAATCTTTAGCCATGACACACCTAGAAGCATTAGACCTACATAAAATGTGCAGTTATTTGGCTAAATCCTGTGCAGTAGAGTTAAAACGTTTCATTCTATACTTAATGTTGTGATGTATATCTTTGGAATGCTTCGAAGGGCTGTGGAATGTGGTGGAGTCATGTTCTGTTCGGAACGTGGAGGTCTTATGTTTTGTACGAACAACCAATTGGAGTTTATGAGGCAGGCTGATGGGTGGGGGTTTGTACTGCTGTATATCTTGGAAATGACATTAAAGACAATTCACATATCTGCAGAAGTGTGTGTCGCGTCCCTAAACTGGTGACGAGGATTCTACATCAAACCCCCACCAGCAACGCTAGAGTGTCTCCATGCTCTGTCGTTGGCACTGAGAGAAATAGAAATCCTGCCCACCTGCTGCTGACCAAGGTTGGATTAACTTCTCACTGCGCTGAGCGATGAGCAGTGAAGGCAGACCTGTGTACCTTGGGAGACGTATGTGTTGTGGTATGTCGCCCGAGCGCAGAGCAGCGAAGGGAGACTTGTGTGCCTTGGTACGGTCAGCTGGAGTGCTGCCTTCGATGAGTGTCCATATGGTCAACCACCAGCCCTACCTCAGCTGAGAGCATTGCCTGACAGCGCGGAAGAGTAAACAGAAGACGTGCCGCAACCGCATCTGGCCTGATAAACCGTGCTTCGCGCAAGTGCCGTGGGTCAGGTGGAAGACAGGGAAAAGTGAAGGCGAGGAGGAGGTAAAAGGAATTCAAGGCAGTGTGGCTAGCGGTGAGGTCATGGGGAGGCGAGATAATCCAGTACTGCAGGGCTTTATATGTATGTGATGCTTGCAGCAGTGTCTGACTGGAAAAAAACAAAGGTTAAAGGGTGAGCCAAGGCTGTGGGGAACGTTGCCAGTGTGTTATTGGTGCAAACACCTATGAAAGGAACAACGCAGAATTCAGAGAGCAACCCATTGTGAATGTTCTAGTGGGCCAATACTCACGCAATAACCCAGCAAAGCCAGCAGTAACATTGTTATCAGAAGTGCATCACTCAAGGCGATGAGTTAAATGTGAGAAAGCCTGTGTTAAAGTAAGAAAGAAACTCACAGTGAGAAAAATAAACCTTCACAAGTGGGAGCAACCACTATCCATAGGAAGGTAAAAATGTACTTAGAGCACTTAACCATTTCCGGCCCCCTACACTTCTTTACATTAAGCTCCCATGTTCCCATGACGCCATGATTTCTGATGTATTACCAACTAGGGCACGTTTACAGCGATAGCTGAGCTATGTTTCCTCACAGACCACTTTGTAACCCGGTCCCTTATTCTAAATTTACTATGTACCATCCTATGTTATATCCTGTACATGCAACTTATGTAACCCTGCCACTCCTAAAACTATGCACCCAGTTAACCGAGGGACCGGCTGCGCTTTACAAATAAACAAACTAAACTAAACTAAACTAAATAAGGAGGGTTGAGGTGTAAAGAATGGTCATGTCGGGAGTGACAGGTCCACCCGTTTCTATGGCTAACCCAGGTCCAGTGAAGATTAAGTTAGGACCCTGGAAGGTAGGCTTCATGCACTATGGGAGAGCTGCCTGTGGAAACACGATATCTGCAGAAAGAAAGGTGTCGCTCCTTATTCACTTCTTAGGTTACAACGGTCGAAAGATCTTTGAGACTTTACCGGATATTCCGGAATTAGATCAGGAAAGTTATATGAATGATTTTGATGTTGCATTGCTTAAACTAGACCTCCATTTTAATATAAAAATGAGAACTGTTCTTGAGAGATATAACCTTGGCATCAGAGAACAGGGAGAAGGTGAATCCGTGGAGGGATATTTAACAGCGCTACAGCACTTATCCCTCAATTGCATTGTTCCATTGACAAGATAACAGAAGAAATCTGGCTCAAGGATAAACCGAGTTTGGATGAGGTTGTGCTAATTGCTAAACTTGTAGAAAATATCATGGCATGTGTTGCAAAACTCAACAGAAAGGAGTGTAAAAATATGTCTAGTGAGGTATTGAGAGTGGGGGAAGTGGGAAAGGAGACTAAGGTAAAGAAGAAGAGAAATAAGGTGTATAATCAAAAAACCCGAGAGACATCAGAGGGAAAGTGTGAAAGGGTGAAAGGGGGAAAAGCCGATGAGCGGTTGTGTTTTAGATGCACCAGTGCCAATCACTTTGCGAGTTCTCCAGTGTGTCCTGGCAGAAGAATAAAATGCAGCAAGTGTAAAAGGTGGGGTCATTTTGCTAATTGTTGTAAGAACTACTTAGTAGGAGAGAGAGCCCGACTAAGAGGGCCACAGCCTTGTGAGCTCCATCACACCTTATCTAAATCCGGGACATTATCCGGAGGTTCCCCACTCTGAACAGTCACGATATGAGCAGCATCGTGAGGAGAGAGGTTGTGTCATTAATAGGGAGCAATGCCGGTCTAAATTGGTGCAGAAGAACCTCAAACACATGAAGGAACGCTGACTGGCAAATGTGTGAATGCTAGCGTGATTGGGAGAAGGGCCAGCTCCCAACTACATTCGGGGGACTTCCATGGCGGTACAGTATCAGCAGTCGCAGCAGTTAGGTTTGACGAGCAGACAGGAACCCCGGTGGTGCTTCGGACATCCTACCAACTCCAATCGGGGAGCGAGCAGGACAGCGGCATTGCCCGCAGGGGACGCAGGCTCCAGAAGATGTCATCTGAGGCAGCCGCCTCACTACCATTGGGAGGGTATGTGGTGGATTGAGGGTCCACCAAACACTGGCAACACAGTAGAGCGTACCGTGGAGGACTGGGTGGACCACCGCAGGCATGGCTGCCTGGCAAATGGTCCTCTTGAATACATAGCTTAGAGGAGGGACTGGTCCGCGGTGAAGGGCCCCGGAGAAGATAATAGGGAAGCCCTGATCATAGCTAAGCGGGCCCACTCACATCCATCCCACGTGGGGATAGAGCCACTAGCAGCAGGTCTGCTCTCCCGAACTCCAGGAGTGGAGCAACAGCTGGCCAACGCAAGAGGATCCACAGGCACACGCCGGGGGCACTTGTCTCAGAAAACTCTTGAGGCCAGAAACGCTGCAGCGTTTCCTCCCGCTGACACCCACACTGCTCGCCACGGACTGCAGAGCCCAGTAGGAGAGCCGTGAGGTAGGACAACTGCAGCCTGCAGCTCAGACATACAGGGTGCAGGATTAGGAGCCAGCAGGGCACAGTCGGATACCATGGAGATCTTCGCAATACAGATCACTGACCTCGAATAAGGAAGAGAACTGGAAGAGGGCCCTCCAAAGAGGAGACTGCTGGGCAGCACACTAGGCAGCATGTGCCTCAGCTGCCTCTGAGGCGCCGGTGGAACAAAATGGACCAAAGCAACAGGTGATAAGACCTTGAATGAGAGGTGGCAGTAACTTTAGGTGCGGCAGGCTTACGGACCTCCACTCACATCACTCACACCTCGTCCAGCATCACCTCGGGCAATTGTATACGGACCAGAAGACATTGCACCTGAAAGTGAACTGAATCCAGCTGAAGTCCATCTGCCGTCTGAGACACAGGCTCAATGTGAACTACGTGGCAAGGTAGGGGTCACGGGAGAGAACCTGCAGTGCGAGGGGCCTGGTGGCAGGCAGTGTTGGAAAGCAGGGATAACCCGAGTAGAAAATGTGGATGGCTAAGCTCCTGAGGGCCTAAAACAGCAATCCACCACACCAGGATCCAGCTACCTACAACTTAGACGGGGGCCAGCCATCAGGGCATAACACAGCGGACTCGACACTTGGGGCACCCCAGCCACTCCAAACAGGCAGCACCACAATGGAGAATCGTAGCTTGGCGGCCACATACAAAAAGGGATAGATCCCGCTAATCCAAGCCGCATACTCGACACCACCAATCTGGATAGATTTGACAGAAAGGGCATCATCAACCTGGAGGAGGGTGACGAGAGGCCACCACACACCCATCCCCAGGATCATAGTTGGATCATACATTCAAGAGGGGCAGACCTGAACTGTCTGGACGCTGAGTTAACAGCAATGTGCAAATCTGGGAAGGGATGCAAGCATCAAGCGAAACTACAATTCGACACACCAGCGCTAACCAAGACTGGCAAGACGATGGAGAACCCTTCAGAAACATGCCCCCCAGCACCATCCCAAGACCCGGCTGGAGCATTTCAGGTTATCAAAGAAATATTCTCTCAGCGGGAATCCAGTATCCAATTTCTCGATGGGAAGCTCGATCCACTTACCTGCATGGTTGACCACATGCAGGTCCGCCCGGACAAGCACGGCGAGAGACTGCATGAAGTGGAAAGAAGAGTGTCTGAGGCCAAGGACGTGTCAATATCCGCAGCAAGGGTGATGACCGAAGTGAAGAGAGCGCTAAAGAAACTCATAGACAAGCAAGATGACCTGGAATGTAGATCAACCTCAGGGTTGTCGGAATCCCGGAATCAGCAGACCAGAGGGACATGGAATCCTTTATGGAGGAGATACTACGGGAAGCACTGGGCCAGGAGGGGTTCTCAATGGTCTGCATAGTTGAAAGAGCGCATTGAATCCCCAGCAGTAGGAGGCCGATCCCGGGCACACTGCCAAGACCAATCATAGCCCATTTATTGAACTATCGGGACAGGGTTGTGGCTCTTCGGAATGCTAGAGAAAAGGGGACAGTCTTCTATAAGGGTGACACGATCAGACTGTTTCCAAACCTCTCTGATAAAGTACAGGGGTCGAGGAGAACATTTATTGAGGTCAAGAAGCAGCTGCGTGACCAGAGGATGAAATACGCAATGATGTTCCCGGCTAGGCTAAGAGGCGGACATGATGGGCGAGCGCTCTTCTTAAAAAACCCCATAAGAGGCCACAGCATTCCTAGAAATGCAGCCAAGACCTCCTTGTCAGAGGGGGAATAATGACTGAAAGTGCATTTCAGTACTATATCCTTTTATTGTGATGCAGTGCTAATGTTGGTTCAGTTTACGAGTTTAATGAGACGAGGGGAACCCTGTATATTCACAGGTGTGCTAGGAAGCCGGGCTCCCAGCCACCCTCCAATCGGAAGCTCAAATGTGCACACAGTTGAAGGGGAAGGGGAAGGGGAAGTTGAGAAGTTGGGGCACTCAGCGGGGGAGGAGGGAGGAGGCTTGTTTCGAAGCTGGGGCCTGCCCCCAATGTATCCAGGCTTTGGGGGGTGGGTAAGTTCAGGGATGGGTTAGGGAAGGGGTCATGTATCACTGACGGATTGGGGTTGTCTGTGAGGGAGGGGGGAAGAACTGATACACTCAAGTTAAAAACTTCACCACACGCAACATTTGCACAACATCTACAGTGGGCCGTTACTACAAGGAATATTCCGAACCTAGGCAGAGGTGATGGCTACACTTAAGCTCTGCACATGGAATGTTAGGGGGTTTGAAATATCCCACTTAACACTGGAAGATTCTTCTTTATATGTAACAGCACCAGATTGGAATAGCATTCCTACAGGAGACTCACCTAACTTCTGAATCCAAATTCGGAAAGCCCTGGGGGTGTCACAGATATTTCTCCTCATACTCATATGTGAGGGGGTGTGCACCCTAATACGCAGCTGTTATGTTCACCTGGTCTCTGTGGGGGTGTTGGGGCGCGGTTGGATCCCTCCCTGGACCTGGCTCCTGTAGAGCTCTCTCCCCCAGCCACAGCGTTATCGAGAACCCAGGATATTGGTTCTGCTCCTGAGAGAGGATAAGAGACGGTGAAAATGGCGTGGTGATGTTGGGATTCCTCTCAACCATTTCGTGCCAGAAGGTTGTGAGCAAGAGTTTGCCCATGCAGGCTAACCTGTTTGAAGATAAGTTTTGTAACTATGATGATTGTGTTAATCATCCTCCATGATTATTGTCCGTAACCCTTTATTGTCCTTTCTTTCTCCCTTAGTTATGAAGATGACCCAGGAACGTGTGATGACAAAGTCTACTCCGGATGAGCTACCAGAGGTAAGTGGCCCCTACCTGAAGCTCGCTGCTTAGAGTATGAAAGTCTATGCAAGTGCTAACCGTGTCTTTCCTTTCCCCTTTGCAGTTGCAGCTGATCGGTGCTTGATGGGCGGTTTCCAAACTCCTACAGGCGACCGGAGATGAAGATCCTCGAGGATGGTGCATTGGAAAAGGATCCAGTTTTGATGGAAGTTCGGGACTGATAAGGATGCCGGGTGTCACCCTTGAGGGGCTGCAGATCCAAGTAAGATATGCGCGTGGCTGCAGAAGGGGAAGTGATAGCAGTACTTCCAGCGATGGTGCGGCTGACTCAGGTAAGAGGCGTGCGTAGTTGCAGAAGTGAAGCGATAACAGCGCTCCCAGCGATGATGTGGCTGACTCGGGTAAGATGCATGCGTACCTGCAGAAATGAAACAGTGGCAGTGATTCCAGCGATGGCATGGCTGACTCCGGTAAGAGGCGCGTGTAGTTGCAGAAGTGTAGCGATAGCATCGCTCCCAGTGATGATGCGGCTGACTCAGGTAAGATGCGCGCGTAGCTGAAGAAGTGAAGCGGTGGCAGTGCTTCCAGCGATGGCGTGGCTGACTAAAGGTAAGATGCTGTAGGGTTCCGGAGTCTGAGGATGCACGTGCTGAAACAGGTAAGGTTTTCTGAACGGCGGTAAGCATTACGCTGCTCTAGCAGACTAACACAAAGCGCCAGCATGCGGGTGGGGCCGGCTTATATAGCCTGGCTCCAGCCACTCCCTTTAGTCCCCGCCCTGACTCCCCACCTTGCCACTCCTCCTGCCTTCTGTACGTGCCTTCCATGCATTGCTAGGGCCCCGCCCAGATGCATGTGCCTTTAACAGTCTATGTGCAAAGCACACTTTATAATGAGCTTGGTGCCAAAGGCGCCAAGACTGGGTCCATTGCAGGATGTGAAGTAACTGGCCCATGACCAGTGGCCATGACAGCACTCCCCCTCAAGGCCCCTACGAGGGTTGTCCTTCCGTCTGGTCCTGGTTTGGTGGGGTTGTTCCGATGAATTTGTTTGATGAGTCGTGGAGCCTGGACAAATTCGGCTGGTTCCCTAGTGCGATCCAGGGGCCCGTAGCCCTCCCAATCAATGAGATAATAAAGTTTTGAGTGTACTTTCTTGGAGTCCAGGATGTTTTTTACCTCATACTCAAGTTCCCCTGTGATAACCTCTGGTTCAGCTGGTGTTGAAATTCGTATGTCTGGTTTCACTGGCTTTAGAAGAGAGACATGGAAAACTGGGTAGATGTGCATGTTGGCTGATAAATCCAATTTCATGGCCCCAGGGTTTATGATGGCCTTAATCGGATATGGTCCCAGGTATCGTGGCCAAAAGGCACGGGGTCATTTTAATGGAATGTGTTTGGATGCCAACCACACGTTATCCCCTACGTGATATTGTGGAGCCTCTCTCCTATGTCAGTCTGCACATTTCTTTTGTTGCTCCTTAGCACGGTTCAAATTTTTGGTGGATTCTTCAAGTGATTATCCTATGCAATGATGTAACAGCCAGCATCTCCAACTCATCAAGGGGATCAAAAGAGAATGTTCTTGGGTGTCGACCATTCATTGTGTAAAATGGGGTCTGCCCGGTGCTGGTGTGGATAGAGTTGTTGTATGCAAATTTGCTTAACCAGAGAATGTTTTTCCAGGCCTCTCCTGTTTGTTGCAACATACATCTCAGGTATTGTTACAGCGTCTGGTTTGTCATTTCCATTTGACCATCGGTTTGGGGGTTATAACTCGTGGAAAGACAGAGGTAAATTTGGGCTATCTTACAACATCTTTTCCAAAAGTCCGAAACAAACTGAGTTCCCCGGTCAGAAACCAGTACAGATGGGAATCCATGTAGTCTAACAATATGTTCCAGAAATACTGTGGCCAGAGAAGCAGTGGTGGGAAGTCCTTTCCGTGGGATAAAATGCACCATCTTGGAGAATAGGTCTACCACTACCAATACCGTATTAAACCCATCACAGGGTGGCAGGTCGGTAATGAGGTCCAGTGACAAAGTATGCCATGGTGTCGGTGGTACTCCTAATGGTCCCAATAGCTCTGCAGGGTTTAGTTTTTGGGCTTTGTTTTGTGCGCAGACACCGCAAATGGTAACAAACTGGGTTACATCCTTCCTCCAAGAGGGCCACCAATAATTGGCATGGATTTTGGCTCTAGTCTTGGCAATTCCAGGGTGTCCTTCCACCAAAGACTTGTGATAAGTTGGCTATTATTTTGGTGCGTGTTTCCTTGTCTTGAACATATAGTCTTCCCTGGAAGTATGGCAGATTATTTTTGATAGAATATTGATCACCCTTACTCAACCATTCCTTTTGGGCAGTCTAGTCCATCTGACTTTGGGGATCCATTTTTAAGTCTTCCCATCAGGTAGTTACGGCGATCTGGTGTTGAATCCGTTCTTCAGGAATAATGGCAATGGGGTCGACTGGAGTAAAGGCTTCTTGGTCCTCTCCCATTCTCGATAGGCTGTCTGCTTTTCCGTTATGTTATGTTATGTTATGGTATGTTATGTTATGTTATTTCATTTATAAGGCGCCAAAGCGCGAAGGCATCCGTTACGCACTCCTGGTCGATAGGTTATTACAAAATCGTACTAAGCAAAGAATAAAGCCCAGCGGAGTTGACATGAGGACTGAGCTTTAGCTGTTTTTAAATATTGTAGATTACGGTGATCAGTAATAAAAGTAACTGTGTGTTTGGCCCCTAACAGGTAGTGTCTCCAGGTCTTGAAGGCTCCTTTGATTGCCAAGAGTTCTTTGTCAGTAATTGCATAGTTCTTTTCGGGTGCTGAAAATTTGCGAGACCAAAATGCTATGGGATGGAGTTGCCCTGTCTCAGGGTACTTTCGCAATGGCATGGCTCCCATGGCAATACTGGAAGCGTCCATTTCAACCACATAGGGTAGATCTGGTCGAGGATGTCGAAGTACAGGCTCCAAGGTGAAGGCTTGTTTCAATTCCTGAAAAGCACTCTCTGCTTCGCCGGACCAAAAGCATTTATTATTCTTCTTTAGAAGGGATGTGATCGGATGGACGATCTGAGAGAATTGTGGTATAAACCATCTGTAAAAATTAACAAATCCCAACACGCTTTGTACCCCTTTGGTGGAGGTCGGGGAAGGCCATTTGAGGATAGCCTCAACCTTGTGTGTGTGTTATGCTCACCTGATATCCCTGGGGGCGTCTGGAAGGCTCTGAGATCTGGAACCCTGGATGCGTAGTTGCCCAGTTCTGAATAATGAATCTGCAATTATAGAAGGGAGGATTTGTGATAACTTTCTGTAATGGGTGAATCTCCCACCTCCCTCTGACCTATTCCCTTCCCAGTGGGTTCTTTTCTCACCTTAGTTATTTGTAGGGTGAGCTATCCGTCCTGCGTTTCTTGTGCAGGGGTGCTTGACATTTGTTGGCAAGCTGCCCGAGTTGCTTCACTGGTGCAGTACACCTTCCTTGGGCCGAGGCCTGCTGTGACCCCGAATCTGCTGATAGGCAGGTAGGTTTGTTAATTGCAAGTCTTAGTTCTGTTTGTGGTGGGAATTCGTTAATGTCTTTATCTCCTTCTTTTCAGGTGCGAAGGTCTTGATCCTGGAATGCCGAATTGAGAGGCACGTTTCTAGGTAAGAGAAAGCGCAAAGTGCAGCGCCTTTATTGTCTTTTAAAGCTAACCTGTGTTTTCTTCTTCTTCTCCTCACAGGGCGCTGTGGTGCTGCGAGTGGATGAGAGCGCGATGAAAAACAGGCCCCGGAATCCATTAAGGTAAGTACAGCGCTGTGCGGTTGTTTAATATTGAAAGTGAACCTGAATATGTCTCTTTTCCTTTGCAGATGTTGCTGTGATGCTCCGAGTGGAAACGTGGCATAGCGCAATGGAATTCAGGTAAGACTGATGGAATTCGATGTTTTAGAAGCACGCGTTCTAATATTGTTTATCCCTTTCTCGTTATTGCAGGTCGCAATGTTCGAACAGCAGCTGTGGTAGCCGTTTGCCTGAAGTCCTTAAGCTAGTACACACAGGTGAGTGATGTTTCTTCTTCTCTCGGTTTCCACAGATTGCAGCCCAGTTGAGATGCTGAGTGCTGGATGGTGTCATCTCAGGTAAGACAGAATAATGTTGTTCTTGTTCTTGCAGGATTACAGGAAGATGCGGAAGACCAGGAGCTGGACACGGTGAGTGTCACAATGCTGGTTGCAGAATAACAAAAGCGTGTTCTGCAGTCAGGGTGTGGTTTATATAGCCCAGGTAAAGTAGTACCAGGGAAAGTAGTTCCAGGCCTGCCACACCCAAAACACTACATCGCATGGCTTGGTTCTTAGATTGTGTGGGTGCTTCCATGTTGTATTTAAAGGCCCATGTACATAAATGGGACCTAGTTTGAACAGCCCTTCCTTCCTACATATAAGCCTGGTACCAAAGGTGCCACGACTGGCTCCAGGAGCCCTTTTGCAGTGGTTTTAAGGCCCTCAGGGTTCTGGTGGGAGCCTGCTTGTGGCACAACTTGTGCCCCCTCACAGTGGTCATGACAGTGTGTTCATTCAAACACCCTGTGGAGTAAGCATAAATCCCAAAAATTCGACCTATGTGATGTGGAAGGAACATTTTTCCAGTTTGGCAAACAATTGGTGCTGACAGAGCTTTTCCAGCACAGCTCTTACAAGAACACTCGTCGCCACTTTTAACTCATACGAGGTGATAAGCCCCCGAGATGTCTAGCTTTGTGCAGATCTGAGCGCTCTTTACCTGGTCGAGTAGTTATGGGATGAGTGGTAGAGGATACCTATTTTTAACCATAATTTGGTTCAAAGCCCTGTACTCGATGCACATTCTGAGGTCTTCGTCCTTCGTGGGTACGAAGAAGAGCGGTGAGGATGCAGGGGACTTAGATGGACAAATAAATCTGTTCGCCAGGTACTGATCTAGGTAGGTTCGTAGGTGTTGATTTTCTTGCTCTGTCAAGGCATATATTCGACTGCATGGGAATTGGACCCCGGGTATCAGGTCGATCTGGCAGTCATAGGGTCTATGCGGGGGCAACATATTCACTTGTTTCTTTTGGAATATGTCCTTATAGTCCAGATATTCCAGGGGTAAGGTGCTTGCAAGAGCCAGACGTGCCTTTGCTTTGGATTGGGGTTTTTGCATGTTCTTAGTATAAAAGGTTTTGGCGCATTCTTGCGGAAAGTTCAGCACTCGTGTTTTCCAGTCTATTCTGGGATTATGGGTCTCCAGCCACGGCATTCCTAGGATCATCTGAAACTGTGGTGCTCCAATAAGATCAAAAGAGATGTCTTCTCGATGACCGTCCTGACATATCAGCATAACATTTTCGTTGTGTTGCGTTCTGGTCCAGATGATAGTTGAGAGCCATCCACTGCAGTTACGTTTTCCGCCTGCGATTTATTCTGAAGAGGAAGGCCTATTCGTGCGGCTAGATCCTGATCAATATAATTACCAACTGCTCCACTGTCAATATACGCCTCCAAGGCGTGTACCCTTGATGGTTCCTGAGGGTGGACAATAATTAACGTAATGACTAGGTGTGAGGTCTGAACTGCTTTCTTTATTTCGCTCGACAATGGGACCCCTACCCTTGTCGGGCGCTGGAGTTTTCCAGAGCCGAAGCCTGGTCTTGCTCATTATCGTTATTGTCTGTTGCACCTACAGTTTTCCTGTGGCGTTTCGTTGGGCAATCTCGCAGAAAGTGTCCAGCCTTGCCACAATATAAACAAAGCTGTTGTTGCCTCCTTTTTTCCCTCTCTTCCTTAGATATGGGGGCCCGTAACCCCCCGATTTGCATGGGTTCAGCCGCTTCATGGGCCTTGACGTGGTTATCCCTGGTTCACATGTAGACTCTTCTCCCTTCAGTTCTCGTGCGATCTAATTTCCGGTCTTGTAATCTACGATCCAGTTGCAACGTCAGATTAATGTACTCTGTACAACCTTCAAGAGGATTGACCACTTGGGCTAGCGCATCCTTTAATTCCCCACGCAGTCCTCAATAGAATAATGTGGTCCTTTTTTCTTCGGGCCAGTTGGTTTGTGCAATGAGGCAATTAAAGCTGGCTATATATGTCAATAATTCCTGATTTCCCTGTCTTAGAGACAATAGTTCATTATCCAGAGCTTGTCCTTGGGAGTGTCTCGCAAACAACTTTTCCATTTCCTGTTGGAACCCAAAAAGTTGTGGAGTACTGGGTCATCCTGATCGACCAATGGTATTAACCAGTCTGCAGCACTGCCTCTTAAATAGGAAAGTACAAAGGCCACTCTGGAACTGTCATTCGGGAAAGCCCCTGTACGGCACATAAAGTGCAGGAGACATTGATTCATAAAATATTGCATATTTGTTGGGGTCGCCGGTAAACCGTTCGGGTGGAGCCAACGATACAGCCCCTAGGAGCACCACTTGCACTGGTGGTGATGGTGGCAAAGGGGTTGGGGCGATTCCAGGTAACAGGACTTGCCCTGCATGTGTTTGAAGTACCTGCCTTGCCAGTTCGTTGGTTCTTTCTCGTGCAACAATAAGATCCCTTCTTAACAAATTAAGTCTCATGTCTGGATGCATGTACTTCAGCTCGTAGTTCCCTCATAAATTGGCCAAACTGGTCAGTCTCTGAAGCATACATAAAGCCCAGGCAGAGTGGCTTTGCGTTCTGCTACGCTCACCTGGTCTCCGCAGGGGCATTGGGGTATTGGGGTGCGGTTGGAGCCTTCCCTGGTCCTGGCTCCCATAGATCAGCTCTCTCCACCACCCACTGCATTATCGAGGACCCAGGATACTGGTTCTGCTCTTGAGAGAGGATGAGAGACGGTGAAAAGTGTGTGGTGACGTCGAGATTCCCATTAACCCTTTCGTGTCAGAAGGTTGTGAGCAAGAGTTTGCCCCTGCAGGCTCACCTGTTTTGATTTAAAGATGAGCTCTCTGTCCTGCTTTCTTCCAGCAGGGGTGCTGTAGATGGACCCAGTTGTGTCACTGGTCCTTGGCGTGAAGGTCCAGAACGGCTGCGACCATTCCGTCTTGAAGGTAAGTTTTGTAACTATGATTATTGTTCGTATTGATTGTGTTAATCTTCCTCCATGATTATTGTCTGTAACCTTTTATTGTCCTTTCTTTCTCCCTTTGGTATGAAGATGACCCAGGAACGTGTGATGACAAAGTCTACTCCGGAGGAGCTACCAGAGGTAAGTGGCCTCTACCGAAGCTCGCTGCTTAGAGTATGAAAGTCTATGCAAGGGCTAAACTTGTGTTTCCTTTCCCCTTTGCAGGTGCAGCTGATCGGTGCTTGATGGGCGATTTCCGAACTCCTACAGGCGACCGGAGATGAAGATCCTCGAGGATGGTGCGTCGGAAGATGATCCCGTGTTGATGGAAGTACGGGATTGGTAAGGATGCTGGGCGGCATGCTCGAGGGGCTGCAGATCCAGGTAAGATATGTGTGTGGCTATAGAAGGGGAAGTGATAGCAGTGCTTACAGCGATGGCGCAGCTGACTCAGGTAACAGGCACGCGTAGTTGCAGAAGTGAAGCGGTGCCAGTGCTTCCAGCGATGGCGTGGCTGACTCAATGTAAGATGCTGTAGGGTTCCGGAGTTTGAGGATACACATGCCGAAACATATAAGGTCTTCCGAATATCGGTAAGCGTTACGCTGCTCTAGCAGACTAACGTGAAACGCCAGGATGCGGGTGGGGCCGGCTTATATAGCACGGCCCCAGCCACTCCCTTTAGACCCCACCCTGAGGCCCCACCTTGCCACTCCTCCTGCCTTTTGTACGTGCCTTCCATGCATTGCTAGGGCCCCGCCCTGTCCAGATGCACATGCCTTCAACAGTCTGCAAAGCACACTTTACAATGAGGTTTGTGCCAAAGGCGCCAAGACTGGGTCCATTGGGACCATGCAGGATGTGAAGTAAGTGGCCCATGACCAGTGGCCATGACAGCAGCATGATCGGTTTCCATTCAATAAAGGTGGTAAGGGATGGAGCAGGGAGAGGCCATATAAATCAGGGAAAACGCTATACACTAATCAACTACTATGATTAGTGTATAGCGCTAACCAAGACACAGTGGGAGCGCTGTAATGGGTGGATCGGCAGCTAGGGGAGATGCCACCTGGTGAAATAATCTGGGTGGGCGATTTCAACACAGTGATGCAGCCAGAACTAGATCGAACGGGAGGACACCAGGGGCCTTGGAACAGAGGTACTAACCAGTTGCAAGGTATGTCCATCACATGGAAGATATCAGATGTGTGGCGGGTGAGGAACCAGACAGTGCGGCAATACACTTGCCATTCAGCATCACATAATTCAGCATCAAGACTGGATTTCTTTTTGATAACTCATTCGCTGCTGGGGCAGATACAGGAAGTGGAGATTCTAGCCCACACATTATCAGACCACACTCCGGCCAAACTGATACTCCGGCTACAGGGCCTGGAGAGAGGTGACCCCCGTGGCAGTTCGAAAGTGAGGGCCTCATGGACTTCGTTTTTAGGGGGGGTCTAACATCAGCGATAGACACATTATTTTAGATGAATTCGTGATCAGTGAAATCCGCAGAGGTATTGTTGGAAAGTTTCAAATCCGTGATAAGGGGGGAATGCATATCAAAAGAAACAGGGATACTCCGGCAGATTAGGAGGCAGGTAGTTGCCAAAAGGTAGGTGCCGCTAGTATGGGGCGGAAATGGAGCCCTAAAATATTGCTGTGGCAAGAGGATATACTGTATTGTATAGACATGGAAAATGGGTAGGGGTCATTAACTCAAGGTCGATGCAACTCCAGCAGTATGTGGGATGCGTACATTCACTTTGATTTGATAGCCTGATACCATAGAGGCGACGTCACCCACACCCGAGGGCGAGGCATGACTGGCTGAGCACCCAACGTGACGCTTGGAGTAAGGATGCCGGGAGAACATAATATAAAAATAAAGTAAGAGACTCGGCTGGTAAAGGCCACCCAAGATTGTATGCAAACTGGCTTCACTGTACGATGTGAATGACTGTAGAGCTTATGTATATACCATACTGCATTCATGTTAAAGTGTATCAAGGGGATAGGGGAGGGGAGGGAATGTTGGCACAAGATGCCGTGAAATTGTTTACTTTAAAATGCCAATGAAAGAGAAATTTAAAAAAAGTAAATACAAAAAACTAATCAATAGGAGGTCCGAGAAAAGTAATGTATGTTAATGAAGATGAAGGACACCAGTCACCTGGTGAGGCAGAAGACAAATTGAAGTGTTAATGGTAATATGGTAATGTGCACATAGGATTATTGTGACATCCCTTTTGCTGATATGTATGTGGATGGGAAGTCTGTGCACATGACGGCCGACTCAGGGGCAAAGCTTTCACTAATGTTGCGAGATGTATATGAGGATGTGGTAGGTGGGAGTTTGAGTAAGTTATTGCCATTGGATAAGAGGCCTGGAGGCTACAATATGGGTAAGACATATGTTAGAGGATATTTTGTTGCAAACTTGAAATTCAAAGGAAGAGAAACTCATGGCAAGGTTTATGTGACGAGAAGTGGTGAAATATTGTTGGGCTAGAGAGAACAGAAGGGTCTGACGATAAGAATGGATATCAACCAGTATGAGCAGGTGTTACAGGGCATAATTGAAAGATATCCCAAGGTGCATGGGAAGGACATTGGTTGAGTGAAGGGGATGATGCATACAATTGTATTGAAGGAAGGGTGCATTCCTGTAGCAGCTAAATTACTCCCGGCAATGAAGGTATTGAGGGAAAATGTGAAATATGAGTTGAGGAAGTTGAGGGATGCCGGGATAATAGAACCTGCCGGCAGTGTGGAGTGGATATCACCACTAATAATTGTAAAGAAGAGCAGTGGAGATTTGAGATTATGCATGGACTTGAGAGAAATAAACACATTTGTGATCGCGGAAAGGCATCCGCTGCCCAATATGTCAGAATTGCTAACTTTGATTATGGAGGCAATGTTCTTTTCGAAGTTGGATATGGCATTCCTGTATCATCAAATAAGGTTGGATGCAGAATCTAAGAAACTAACAGGTTTTATTACCCACAAAGGAATATGTCAGTTTTGCAGGATGCTGTTTGGCCTTGTGTCGGCCTCATCTGTGTTTCAGAAAGTCATGGACAGGCTGTTGAAGGATTTTCCTGGGGTGCACTGTTTTCAAGATGACATTTTGGTGTGTGGAGAAAGTAGGGAAAAACATGAAGAGAATGTAAAGAAGGTTGTGGATATTTTGGAGAAGAGAAAGATTACATTGAAAGCTGAGAAGTGTGCCTTTGCTAGGGAAACAGTAGAATGTCTTGGTCATGAGATATCCAGAGAGGGATTGAAACCTAAGAAAGGTCTTGTGAATGTGATTGGAAAAGGTGAAGGCACCGGAGAATAAAGCAGAGTCAAGATCTTTTCTTGGCATGATTGAGTTTTATCAAAAATGTGTATATCATTTTTCAAATAGAATTGCGAGGATGAGGAGCATGCTTAAGAGGGGTGTGGAATTTATCTGGGATGGTAATTGTAAGAAAGAGTTTCAAGCGATAAAAACTGACATTGACATGGTGAAACCTTTGGCTATGTTTGATAACAGGAGGAGTAGTATCATTGCAGTTAATGCCAGTGATGTGGGCATTAGGGCTGTCTTTACACAGATGGGAGAGGATGGACAGGAAGAGGTTGTGACTCATGCATCAAGGATGTTAAGAGGGACGGAGAGGACCTATTCTGTTTTAAAGAAGGAGGATCTAGCATGACATTGGGGAGTAGAAAGGTTTAGGAATTTTGTAAAGGGTGCTGAATTTGTTATCAGGACTGATCATTGAAGATCATGTTTGAGAAGAAGGGTCTAGAGAAGGTCTCGAGGAGAGTTGCATGCTGGGTGGCTAGGTTGCAAGAGCACAGGTTTACCATTGAAGTTATTGCAGAAATGAAAATGTGTTAGCAGATCATATTTCATGGCTGGGTGAGTATGGAAATAGGGACGTGCATGTGGAGAAGGAAGTGGTTACTGATACTATATATGTCACCCATGATGGGATTTTACCTGTGATGAATGGACAAGAGTGTTGAGGGAGGAGAATGTTTTTGTCCGTGTGATAAGGTTTGTTGAGGATGGCTTGCTGGAAAAAAGGTTACTTGATGGTGAGGAGAGGAGTCTATGGGAGATGAGAGGAGAATTGTGAGTGAGGGAAGGTGTCTTGTACAGGTGGAATAGGGCAGTTGTGTCCAGGGGCCTTGGGAGTAGGTTGATGGATGTTGCCCATGAAGGCCATATAGGGGTGATGAAACTAAAACTGTGTTGAGAAGTGATTATTGGTAGCCGGGATTTGATCGAGATGTGGAGAAGATATTGGGAGGATGTGTGGAGTGTGAGGCGTTGGGAAAGAATGTGGTTGTGGTAAAGAAGGGTTTTGTAAGGAAGAAGGGATGATGTATTATATTCCAATCCTGTCCAGGTTATAAATGTTTTAAGGGCTGCTGTGAGGGTGCAAGGTGATCAGGTTTGGAATATGTCAAGGATTGCGTGGTTCAAAACCATGTGAAATGAGCAGAGGCAAAGTGTTTCATTGCACCTTAGCACGGTATACTCTTTGTGCCAAAATATAGGCCATGTGTTTAATCGCACCTGTGTACTGTATACTATTTATGCCAAAATTGTTGTTTTGTACATAGTTCCTGGGGGGTGGGATTTAGTTTTAGGGAAAAAAGCTATTTTTGTCGGGTTCAATGGAGGGAGGTGTGTTGTGATGTATATCTTTGGAATGCTGGGAAGGGCTGTGGAAAGTGGTGGAGTCATCTTCTGTTCGGAACGTGAAGGTGTTATGTTTTGTACCAATGACCAGTTAGAGTTTCTGATGCAGGCTGATGGGTGGGGGTTTGTATTGCTGTATATCTTGGAAATGACATTAAAGACAATTCAAATACCTGCAGAAGTGTGTGTGGCGTCCTTACACTTAAGTTTTAATTTACTTCCAACTATGACATTTTTTGGCATAGGGCAGAATTTCCAGTTGACTGAACATACATGCTGGCTTTGTCACCGCACATTGGAGACCAGCCGTCATATATTGACCAACTGTGTGGTCCTATGCTTCAAAAATGAAGGACATTTCTCACAACCAATTTTGGTCCACTTTATTTGGGGCAGGGTCAATAGTCATTGCTTCTGTGGCTTTTGCCATTTGGAAAGAAGCCCAGAAGTGATTTGAGTGAATTGATTGTATTCATATGTTTTTAAAAATAGCTTAATTAATAGGGACCTTGCCATGGCATGTATTAATATTGAAATGTACTGTTTCCTTTTCTATTATTTTATATTCACATTCATATTGTAAATAGCAATATGGACTTTTTAATTGAAGAAATACATAATCATGTTTCTTTTTTATTGTTTCTGTGCTTAAAGGTTTTAATTAACTAAATGCACAATAAAAAAATATGCAAGCCTGATAGAATATCACTCATACATTTAAGGAAAGATTCCAGCCTGATCTTTCTAGGGTTCCAGTACACATCGACCAATAAGTGCCAATTGCATTTCCTTCCCCCGCATTTCATTCCAGTTAAGGCAAACCACTAGTTTGGTGCAGGGTTGTAAAAACATCATAATCCATCATGGAAGTTCCATTATCTATGTTTCCTGCAAGCATATAATGTCAAATTTAGAAAGATGAATGGTCACAGACATTAAATAGCTGACTGTGGGGACGCAAATTCCAGGCTAACATTGTAAGGGTTTGGCAAGTCTTCTTTCAATATTCTGAGGGATTTTGTCCTGTAGTCATAAGTGCACTTTTCATCCATCCCCAGTCCTGAATATCATTTTGCCCATCCAGATTAGTATCCAACGCTTTCCATTTACGTTCAGGCAGACAACATAGCTTTAGTCCATGAAATTCTAGGATTTTAGGATGTTACTTTCATTCAGTTATGTTACAGTGATTTGATTTAACAAGGCTTTCCAGGCCCACGGTATAACTTGTGTGAGGAAAACTGCCATTATCATCTGTTCTTAGTTGCTGCCGAAAGACACCAGAGCTCGCCTTCTTTTATACCATCATTTACACCATTCCACTCTATACACATCTGATTATTGCTCCCCAACATTTGAAGCTGTTTGTCTTCTAGGGCCATAAAGCAAAAGCATTCAGAGTCAGTGACATCTGCAAATTTTTTAATTTGCGTTTTCATGTTGTTAGGCAACATATCACTTGACTCCAAAACTTCCTCTGAGCAATTTAGTGTCATGATCTCTGCTTCCAAAAGGTCAGGGTTTTCCCAACTCCCTTGGAAGCAGATCCATAACCCAGGTTCCGAGTGCCAACCAGTCCCAAGGGGACCTTTTGGACCCAGTCCTGGCACCAGTGGCACCAGGCTCATAAATATGCCCAGTCCCAGCGCTGGAAGCGCCGGGCTCATAATGCTTGGGTGGACTTACCTTCAGCAGACCATGCTGCTTACTTGCCTGCCAGTTGAGCCTCTGATCCTCTTCTGTTTGGAACTACTTTTCCTGTTGGGTGGGGCTGGAGCCACTCCCTAGATGCAGAACACTGGAACTCTTCTGGAAGGCAGGAACTCTTTTCTTACCAGGAACTCTTTTCTTACTTAGGCGTGGCTGTGGAAGGAGACACCTAAGCACTACAGGAGGCTATTTAAACCACACCCGGTGGATGAATCTTGCTTTGCGTTATTCTGCATCCTCTGCAGCAGAACGCTCATCGTGTCTTCTGCATCTGATCCTGGGCCTAAGGAAAAAGGCTTACCATCCTGAATCCAGTCTTCAGCAACACCTATAAAGACAAGAAAGAACAGGTTAGCATTCCGGCATCTGAAAGGCAAAGGCTTACCTACTCTTCGTGCGCTCCGGAGGTCTTCACACTGTATTCCGGCATCTGAAAGACAAAAGCTTACCAACTCTTCGCACGCTCCGGAGGCCGTCAGCGCTGCATCCCGCATCTGAAAGACAAAACAAGGTGCGTTTAAAGACATTGGGGAACTTTAATACTCACGTGACATTACTCCTTTCCACATCTAACCCAGTGGGTATCCCGGCACCCTGCAGCCGCTCCGAACTTGTACCTGCAAAATAAAAAGACAGTTAGAGCGCATTGTGAAGCTGGCAACAAGCACTTACTTACGTGCTTCCAGGCGCTTCTATTCATCACACGGGCTCCATCTTCAAGGCACTTCAGCCCGTCATCCGCCATCGCCGGAACCCTGCAAAACAAGAGACATCATTATTAAAGACTTTAAAGACATTTGAGTTACTCGAAACTTACCGTTCGTGTAGTAAACGACGGACAGCAGTCCTCTGAAGTCAAGAGGCCTGCGCTACCTATCCGGTGAAGAAACTGGTTACAGCACCCTGCCCCGAGGCAGATGGAGAGCTCGGCATTCACTTACCTAAGACATCTTACTCTGCACGTCAGGCATACAGGGCACAGAGGTCCAGCCCAAAGAGCCAACCGGGTGCTGCACATCACCTTTGAAGATACGGTAGTCGCCCAGTCAAGACCGGCGCCTCTGCGAGAATCAGGTGAGCGTTACAGAACGCAAAGCCTATCGCAAAACTCTCGCCCAGGCGCTATGGAAACCTCGGATACTGACCACCTAGCCCGGTTACTTGGGGAACTAAGGGCAGAAGTGCATGCAGCTCGTCAGGAAACGAACGCTCTAAGAAGGGAACTAATTATTTCCAAGGAGAGAACAGATGATCTTGCTAGACAATTGCTACAGTCACAAGCCGGACAGACCCCGCTACCCAGATCAGGGGCAAATCTTCCTTCAACATCCTCTATGAATCCAGTGCAGATCAACCTACCTGGGAATGTACCTCTGGCTCCGCCCGAACGATTTTCTGGTGACCCAAAGAGGTTTGCGGTATTTATCAATCAGTGCCGGTTGCACTTCTTATGCTGGCCAGCAGCCTTTCCAACTGATCAAGCTAAAGTAGCTTTTGTACTTTCGTACCTTAGTGGCAATGCGGCAGACTGGTCGATCCCTCTAGTTAATCAAGATGATCCGGTTCTCCATGATTTTCAAGCCTTTCAGCTTAGTATGGAAAAACTGTTCGCAAGACATGCACAGGGGCAGGCCTTGGACAATGAGCTTCTTTCGTTGCGACAGGGTAATCAAGACCTTTTGGCTTATATTGCATCTTTCAATAGACTAATAGTGGAAACTCAATGGCCTGAGGACAAAAGGATTACACTGTTTTATAGAGGTCTACGTGGAGAGCTCAAAGACGTTTTAGCCCAAGTAGTGAATCCCCCACAAGACTGTTCGGATTATATAGACTTGGTCGTTCAAATAGATCACAGACTGCAGAACAGGAAGGCCGATCATTCCAAGTTTGATGCCCGAGTATTTTCCAAACCGCCAACTCCTTCCAAAGGAGTAGACTCCGGGGAACCCATGCAAATAGGGGGTCTGAAAGGTCCTCTAACACAAAGGGAGTGGGAAAGGAGAAAACAGTTGCAATTATGCCTATATTGCGGAAACTCAGGTCACTTTCTTCGAGACTGTCCGGTGAAACCTGCCAAGAAGGCAGTAGGAGCTGCAGTTACCACAGTTACAAACTCTGAGCAGGGAAACAACCTCGCCCGACAAGAATAGAGGTTCTCTTGCCGAGCGTGAAAACCAGTTCCGTGACCTCGCATTTTGTGATACCTATGGTCCTCATTAGCCCTGATAATCCGGATCGATTACATGCAATTGAAGCTTACGTCGACAGCGGTGCCATCGGCAATTATGTGGATCATGAAATGGTTTTGAGGATGAATCTAACTCTTTGTCCCAAGGCTGTAAAGGACGTCATTACTACGGTGGATGGTACGGAGATAGCCTCCGGGCCAGTAACGCATACCACTCAAGAGGTGACGCTAGTAAGTCAAGATGGACACCATGAGAAGATCGTGTTCGATGTGATCAAGGCCCCTCAGTTCCAGATTATTCTAGGAATACCTTGGTTAGAGAAACACAATCCTCTGATCGATTGGCAAGCAAGAACGGTCCAGTTTCCAGAATGTGTCTCTACTTGTCACCCTCCACCTGGTGTTGCACTGGCAGCAATTTCTTCAGAGACTCCCCAGTTACCTCCCGAATACCTAGAATACCAAGATGTTTTCCGGAAGGAGCAGGCTAACTCTCTACCTCCTCATAGGTCTTATGACTGCCAGATAGACCTGATACCTGGATCTACTCCTCCTTGTAGTAGAATTTATGCCCTCATCGAGCCTGAGAACCTTCACCTTCGACAATACCTGGATCAATACCTGGCAAATGGGTTTATTCGTCCTTCCAAGTCCCCTGCCTCTTCAGCTTTGTTCTTCGTTCCAAAAAAGGAAGGAGACCTTAGAACTTGTATCGATTATCGCTCCCTGAACCAGATCACCGTTAAGAATAGATATCCGTTACCTTTGATCCCTGAACTCCTGGACCAAGTCAGAAAAGCATGCATATATACAAAGCTGGATCTTAGAGGAGCTTACCACTTGGTACGAGTAAAAGAGGGCGATGAATGGAAGACGGCCTTCCGCACCAAGTATGGGCTATTTGAATATCAGGTCATGCCCTTCGGACTTTGCAATGCCCCGGCCGCCTTTCAATATTTTATGAACGATGTCCTCAGAGAGCTCATAGATGTGTGTGTTGTTGTTTACATCGACGACATTCTCGTTTATTCTTCATCGGAATCTGAACATCGGAAACACGTGAAAATGGTCCTCGAAAGATTGCGTCAACACAAACTTTTCGCTAAGTTGGAAAAATGTGTTTTCAACGTGACTGAAGTTGAATTCTTGGGATTCATATTATCGCCTGGCAGAGTGCGTATGGATTCAAAGAAGGTCGATGCAGTTCTCAAATGGCCATCACCATCTTCCGTAAAAGGTGTGCAAAGCATGTTAGGCTTCGCTAACTTTTACCGCAGGTTTATCCCCGAGTTCTCTCGAATAGTCCAGCCCATCACTGCCTTGTTAAAGAAAAACAAACGTTTTGAATGGTCTACCGAGGCGGAACAAGCTTTCCAGGATTTGAAGACTAAATTTATCTCTGCACCAATCTTAAAACACCCTCGCCCCGAACTCCCCTACATCGTGGAAACTGATGCTTCAAGCCTTGCCATGGGGGCAGTTCTATCACAAAGGGACCCGGTAACCAATCAGTTGCATCCCGTGGCATTTTGGTCCCGCAAATTCTCGCCTCCTGAAGTCAATTACACGATTACTGACAAGGAACTTCTGGCTATCAAGTCTGCCTTTAAGCTTGGCGGCATTATCTGCTGGGGGCCCGACACACCGTTACTGTGATTACGGATCACCGAAACCTGCAATATTTGAAAACCGCAAAAGCCCAATCCTCTAGACAACTCCGTTGGGCATTATTCTTTGCCGAGTTTGACTTCATAATTACCTATCGACCTGCTACAAAAAACGGTAAAGCCGATGCCCTTTCTCGGATGGGAGTGGAAGAACACTTGATCAACCCTAAACCTGTACCAATCATTCCCGAACAAAGAATTCTGGGTGTAATCGCCACAGAATCCATAGAGGAAGTTAAGGATAAAGCCAGGCAACTTGTAACTCCAGCAGACATACAGAATTGGCATCTGCAGGGAAAGGACTTTGCAGTAAAGGACAACTTATTGTATTTCCAAGAACGATTATACCTACCCAGCACAGATTTACAGAAAAAAGTAATCTCTTGTTATCACGACTCTTTAATGGAAGGTCATCCCGGTATAGCCAAGACCTCAGAAAAGATCAAGCGCTACTTCTGGTGGCCGTCTTGGAAAAAAGATATCAGAGACTTTATAATGTCCTGTGGAGTATGCGCCCAAAACAAGAGTCAAAAGGAAAGACCAGCAGGCCTCTTACGCCCTATTGACATCCCACCTCGCCCTTGGCATACGCTTTCTATGGACTTCATCACCGATCTACCTCCATGCTCCAGATACAATACGATTCTAGTAATCGTGGACTTATTCTCCAAGATGGCGCATTTCATTCCGCTCAAAGGCTTGCCAACAGCAGCAACTCTGGCCCGAGAATTTCTCGAAAACATCGTCCGACTGCACGGTTTTCCTTCGGTTCTAATTTCGGATCGAGGTAGTCAATTTATTTCTCATTTTTGGCGAAGTTGCTGTCGGTCGGCTCAAATTGATGTGAGACTATCGACCAGTCACCACCCTCAGACCGACGGACAAACCGAGAGGACCAATCAAACTCTGGAACAGTATTTACGCTGCATGCTGCAACAAACTGAAAAAACTTGGAAAGATATCCTTTGGATAGCAGAGTATGCCTACAATAACTCTGTCCATTCGGGAACTGGGAAAACCCCATTTTTTCTTTTGTACGGCAGTCACCCTCGAACCTCGGAGTTGGATCCCCTCCAAGATCTTGAAACACCAGCAGTAGACTACCTGCATTCTACAATCACCCAAGCCTTTAAGGAAGCTGTTTCTCACCTTCAAAGGGCTAAAGAACAATACAAGAAAGGAGCAGATCAACATCGGAAGGAAGCCCCTCACTATCAAGTAGGGGATCAAGTCTGGTTATCCACCAAATATCTATCTATATAAAATATATCTATAAGGGCCACGCACATTCAACCCAAGATACCTTGGTCCCTATTCCATCACTACCATAGTAAAACCAGTAGCGGTCAAGTTGGACTTGCCCCCGCACATGAAGATACATCCGGTCTTCCATGTCTCTCTATTAAAACCCGTGCAACCTCAAACCCGACTAACCAAATCTCCAAAACCTATCCTAGTTGATGGAGAACTCGAGTTTGAAGTCAAAATCATTCTGGACTCCAAGATCTCCAAATCTAAACTATTCTACCTAATTGACTGGAAAGGCTATGGCCCCCAAGAGAGATCCTGGGAACCTGCTGAATATGTCCACGCTCCTCGCCTAATCAAAAGATTTCACCGAACATTTCCTGACAAGCCAAAACCCCCGGAGAAGCCCGGTTTGGGAGGGGCCTTGAGGGGGGGTACTGTCATGATCTCTGCTTCCAAAAGGTCAGGGTTTTCCCAACTCCCTTGGAAGCAGATCCATAACCCAGGTTCCGAGTGCCAACCAGTCCCAATGGGGACCTTTTGGACCCAGTCCTGGTGCCAGTGGCACCAGGCTCATAAATATGCCCAGTCCCAGCGCTGGAAGCGCCGGGCTCATAATGCTTGGGTGGACTTACCTGCAGCAAACCATGCTGCTTACTTGCCTGCCAGTTGAGCCTCTGATCCTCTTCTGTTTGGAACTACTTTTCCTGTTGGGTGGGGCTGGAGCCACTCCCTAGATGCAGAACACTGGAACTCTTCTGGAAGGCAGGAACTCTTTTCTTACCAGGAACTCTTTTCTTACTTAGGCGTGGCTGTGGAAGGAGACACCTAAGCACTACAGGAGGCTATTTAAACCACACCCGGTGGATGAATCTTGCTTTGCGTTATTCTGCATCCTCTGCAGCAGAACGCTCATCGTGTCTTCTGCATCTGATCCTGGGCCTAAGGAAAAAGGCTTACCATCCTGAATCCAGTCTTCAGCAACACCTATAAAGATAAGAAAGAACAGGTTAGCATTCCGGCATCTGAAAGGCAAAGGCTTACCTATTCTTCGTGCGCTCCGGAGGTCTTCACACTGTATTCCGGCATCTGAAAGACAAAAGCTTACCAACTCTTCGCACGCTCCGAAGGCCGTCGGCGCTGCATCCCGCATCTGAAAGACAAAACAAGGTGCGTTTAAAGACATTGGGGAACTTTAATACTCACGTGCCATTACTCCTTTCCACATCTAACCCAGTGGGTATCCCGGCACCCTGCAGCCGCTCCGAACTTGTACCTGCAAAATAAAAAGACAGTTAGAGCGCATTGTGAAGCTGGCAACAAGCGCTTACTTACGTGCTTCCAGGCGCTTCTATTCATCACACGGGCTCCATCTTCAAGGCACTTCAGCCCGTCATCCGCCATCGCCGGAACCCTGCAAAACAAGAAACATCATTACTAAAGACTCTAAAGACATTAGAATTACTCGAAACTTACCGTTCGTGCAGTAAACGACGGACAGCAGTCCTCTGAAGTCAAGAGGCCTGCGCTACCTATCCGGTGAAGAAACTGGTTACAGCACCCTGCCCCGAGGCAGATGGAGAGCTCGGCATTCACTTACCTAAGACATCTTACTCTGCACGTCAGGCATACAGGGCACAGAGGTCCAGCCCAAAGAGCCAACCGGGTGCTGCACATCACCTTTGAAGATACGGTATACGCCCAGTCAAGACCGGCGCCTCTGCGAGAATCAGGTGAGCGTTACATTTAGAATGTCTAGCATATTTACTTTGAGTCGTAGGTGCCCTCGTTCTCCCCCACTTAAGGCTGCCTGTTTCCTGTCATTGCTGAAGACGCTTGTCCATACATATGAGTCAGCAAATTATTTTTATTTTGTGGTTTCTTTTCCTTTTTTGATGTGTCCTGTCATTGCCAAAGATTCTTTAGAATAGATTGCATTAGCTTATTACGCTGCTTGTGCATTCGACCTTGAGTTACTTGAGTTACTTCTTCAATTGGTTCTACATCTTCCTCCATAGGCGTAAAGCCCTCTTTGGATTTTTCAAGTATGACATTTTTGAATTTTGTTAAAAATGTTCTCAAACCTGCATTTCTTCTAGTAGGCATGTGTTCAATATTTTTTGACGTTCTTATTTTTTGATGTTCCTTTCATTTTTGTCTTGTTTTGATCTTGCACATCACAACAAATTAAAACATTGTATGAGTTGTTGCTTTATTTTGACAAATAATAATTGAAGTTAACTCCTCTTCTGTTAGGGGCAGCAATATTTCACATGATGCTCTGCTCTCTACATTTTTACCCAAATTCTTAATCCCTTTGCAACTTTCACATTCCTTACCATTTGATTTAGCTATAGGTCTTGGGAGGATAGCTCAGGGACAACATGCTCGACTTTGAAGCTAGACAACACGGAATAACACAGGTTCGATCCCCAGGTCCGCGCTTAGAAACCTCTGAGTATTAAGCGTGTTATAAATAACCTATCATATCATATATCATTCTATGAGGGCAAGTTCATTCTTCGTTATATGTATTGTATGTATTGTGGCACTTGGGTCCTTAAAATCCCTCTGTATATTGTCATACATTTGATGAGGGAATTAAGGGCAAACTTGAAATCAAATAATGAGGAATGTGCCATGGGCTGGTTTATGTGATAAATCCTGCATTTTAGGAGGTAACAGTGCACCTTGAGATGGTTAGTAAGCAGATAAGGGCTCAACTCATTTAGAGGCATTGCATAACAGTGAGGGTGAGCTAGCTGCAAGATCTGTGTCATCAGGCGTATTCATTATCCTTCCAGATTAGTTTGTAATTTCACTTTGTTCTTAAGAATTCACATATGTTATGAGGGTAGTTTCCCTTTCTCTGCCATTGTTAAAGACTCAATATAAATTCCATTGTTATCAGCTGCCATTAAATGTTCATGGCCAGAGAATCATTAATCTATATCTCCTCTGGCTGTGGAGATGTAATTTGATTCTGATTTCTTAATTATGCTTTTTTGAAGCATGTCTCAATGTCACTTTGTAATTTAAAAGATTTTTGCAGGTAGCCACTGCATACGATTGACTCTCTGAAATAAATGCGAATTAAATGGAGGAGTAGAGAACGCGCTCTGTTTTACTAGAACCTTGCTCTGTAACCCATGCATAATCAGCAACACAATGGCATGGATATGCCGTGGTAGTTCGGAGCACTAAGGACTGAATCACAGAAATATTTCACATCAGCACTCACCTTTGAGGATGAGTTAGTAAATGCCATCCCTCGCTCAGGGCTCCTAGCTTGCTTCCAGATGGTTAAGGTGAGCCAAATATTCCAGCTCCCCTTCCCTCACCACAGATTGCTACAGAATGCAATACCCTGTGCACTCTCAGTGTGTCAGACAAAACAATTACTAACTAAATACCTCAGGATATTCTGACAGAGAGGAAGGAATAGAATAACACTATGATCCCACCGCAAAGCATGAGGGCCAACCTAACACAATACTACAGGTTTGCATTCCACTGTTAGATGACACTGAGACCCCTATCCTCGCCAGCGAGCTCAAAAACAAAGCAGGGTTGAGCATGTGGAGAACCACAGATTTTAAAGGGGGCCGTATGGGTCTAGGCTGTTAAAAGTCACTGATGCAGTTCCCTGCCACCAAAGCTCCACCATGGTGCCTTCAAGGCGCCTGCAGGCCACCCACGTTTCTGAACGCTGTCAAGGCAGATCAAGGTTCACTGTATCTGCCACACAATATCACCTCACCCATGGGCATCTCACTGCCGGCTCCCGACCTCCTGTGCCCGTCTCTGTCTCACCATCACACCTGATCTTGGCACTCAAGCCTCGCTCTCCGATCTCCACTCTGCGCTTGCCACACCAAGCACCAAGGAAAGGACCTGGCACTTGAAAAGTCATGGACTTCCTCTGACCAGTATCAGATTTGGTAAAGCACAGATATGCTTTAACAACTCTCCTGCAGGGGATTTGGATATCCACAAACAGTGAAAGCTCAACATATTGCATAGGACAAGTCCAACCTATTTCATAGGACCTGGACAGCAATATCTTTGAGGAAACCCCTATATTTTCATGTGTGGGTTGTGGAAGATTCTAAAACAGGGGGGCCATTGTTAGATAGATTGTCATGGTGACATCAATGGTCATGTTCGGCAAACACTTGTTGTGAATTAATTTAATCTAGATATTGCAGCTCTCCACCGCAGATTGGCATTCCATACTTGTTGCTAGCTATGTCCAAGATTGCAAACGCTGGTACTATTATGCAACAGAAAAGGAAACCCTGAACTACAAGTTTGATAACAGTGACCAATTAAACAAGCCCCATTTCCCGGGTGCCCTTCCTGGAGATGATAAAAGTAAACTAGTTCTGCATTGGAAATTATCTCCACATACATGAAATGGCAAGAGCGATGGGATACAACTGATTTTTGAAAAAAACTATAAAGGCAACCACAGACCCTCCTGCCACAATAGATCACGTATCTACTACAAATGATATGTAGCAGCAATGTGCTTTGCTTATGATTGATAGGGGAGTCAAAGCTCTGAGAATGTGATGCCAAGCACACCCCATGCATCTTTTACGCCTTCAATTGAAGGCATCATCAGGATCACGAGGTAGTCTTTTGCCACAGTCAATTCAAAACATCAGTCATAAATATGCAGACCAGGGGCCATAAAATAAGCATCACTCATCTGTGTTGTCACCCCCAGAGCAGAATGGTTCCTGCTGCTGGAGGAGATCAAAAGGTAGATATTTATAAAGTGAAAGCCCAGAGCAAACGTTGGTGGGAGATATGTTAAATAGCTTCACAAACCAGGTTATTGTATTGATGCTTTTTTTGAGTTGCTTAATTCATTATTTAACTTGCATACAGCAACAACTTGAATTATTGAAAATGTCATACATTTCAGCCCTGTATTTACTGTATGAGAAATATTCTATCCCAGAGAATATTCTGGCAACATATTACACTGAATCTGGCTGTATGGACGATTGCCTTATGGAGTTACTAGCACCCTTGGTGGAGGAGCCAGCCAATCAGGAGGCAAGGAATGTGGGCTGAAACTGGCGATCTCAGCCTGCGTTCCAAGCTGACGGATGGCCAGTTCTCCCATCTGCCATTTTCCCCTCACGCACCATTCCCCTTTTTTATTACCCCCTTCCCACTCCCCTCATTTTGATGGCAGACAGTGCTGCCGCAGCAGATGCTGCTGCAATTTACGCTCTGACCCAGCTGGCCGCCATTGAAAGGGAAGAGGGGCTCCATACTGAGCCCTGCCTTCCCATTCCATGGTGGCCATATTTTGACAGTCTTTTCTTTCCGTGAATAAGACGCTGCGACGCAACCCATTCACTGAAAGAAAATAATTTCAATTAGCCCTGTCCAGCACTTTGGATGGGTGCTAATAGTGTTGACAACCCATTCCAACTCGAACGGATGTTAACGGCCCAGTGCCCTTGTTAAATGCCCCCACCTGTTCCTGCCCTCGGAACTGGCTAACACGCCCATCACCGTTATTGCTCCACTTCTGGCACACTTGGCTACATACCCAGTTGTGGTGTTTTCTCGTGTGGGCTATTTGGCCTAAACTGTCCTTTGCACGGACAACTGTCGCAGTGTTCCCGCTGACTAGTTTAATTTAATCTATATTAACATATTTTTAACTGAAACAAGTTAGTTTTGTTTGGTCCATTTCTATTGCCTGAATGCACTTTTTTTGTAGTTGGTTCTGTTAGTGGATTGTTTTATCCTATCTTCTTTCCATGTATCCGTCCCCCTAGGTGTGATTGAGGGTGCATGGCCTCACTTCTCGGACTGCCCGGGCTCATTCCCGTCATTGGTATCAGTCCACTTTCATTTCAGACTCACACACGGTTGCCTGCAGAATGTTCTTCAGTTCAATTGCAGCCTGCTTTAGATCGGACATTTCCAGCTTTTAGCTGGCACTCTCTGCACACACAAGGGATTCTCCTTTGCAAGGACAGCAGTGGTGGTGTTCCTGCAGACTGGTTTAATTTTATTATTTTGTTCTCATGTTTTTTAAATGAAATTAGTTAGTTTTGTTTGGTCCATTTCTATTGCCTGAACACACTTTATTTTATAGTTGTTTCTGTTAGTTAATTGTTTTTATCTTATCTCCTTTTCCTTGTATCTGCTGCACCAGGTGTGGGTGAGGAGGTCTGATCCATCCGGTTGAGGAGTAGCACATTTTATTTCAGTGCAGCACGTCATGTATCTGACTACCATTTCAGCATAATATTCAAATGGAGATGCTGTTTGTACATAGCAATCTGTCTACTACTCAAACTGCTTATGTCATGCTTGTTTACCATCCTCCAACTCACGACACAGCTTTTTGCTTTCTGTATTCAGGCCTTGCAGCAGACTTTAAGCATCTATTATCTGACTTGATCATTCTTGGTGATGTTAATTTACATTCCATTGGGGTCGCACCTGCCAGAATTGACAGCTTTATGCAGTCAATGAATGACTTCGAACTTTTACAGCATAGTAAGGGCCCAACTCATAGAAAGGGCAATAGGCTGGACTTAATTGTCTCTGCATCAACTCTGATAATGTTATTCTCCCCTTTTAGTGTTTTTTGGACAGATCATTTCGTTATTCCTTTTTTAATAAATGCTTCCATTCCCCAAGCTCTTCCAGTTCAGACGTCTGTGCATACGCACAGATGGTCCTCAGTTCGTCCTGCAGAGATTTCAGCGATGCTACATTGAGTTTCCTCAGTTGTCTTTGGCTTTTAATGATATAGTTTATCACCAAGCTCCTCTAAATCCATCTTAGCCCTGAGCTTGCCCTTCATAGTCATGGTCCTCCCCTCATTTAGCTGACCTCCTCCTGCTCTGAAAACAAGCAAAAAGGTAGTGGCACGCTGATTACACTACCTCAGCCAGAATTTCTTTTTGGTGGCAACAAGAGCTTATCAGCAAGCCATATTCGAAAACAAATGCTCCTATTTCTCTGTCCAAATCACACATGTCCTCAATCCACCTAGGGAACTGTTTAAAATTGTAAAATCTCTTTCTGTCAGGTCCTCTCCTTCCAACTCTGTTTCATCTCTACAGTCTCTGTGTTATCCATTATCTAATCTTATTTGTCAAACAATGTTGTCTTCTTCTTCTAGTCTTTCCATAAAAAAAATATATCTCTCAAACAGCATCCACTATTCCACTCTCATGGTCTACCTTTCTGCTTGTGTTCTCTGATGATATTATTCAGTCTACCATTTAACTTAAATCTACCTCCCCTCTTGACTCTCTTGACCCTATACCTCTCTGTTTTGAACGTAATCATATCTGATAATGCTCGCCTGGTCACATCTACTGTTAAACACTCTTATCTTTGGTCATTCCAATGTTGGCGACGGCTTCTCTGGATTCTCTGCTTCCTTCTAACTACCGGCCAATCTCTATGCTTTCTTTTCTGATGAAACATATGGAATCTTTAGTCACTCTTATGCTCAGCTCTTGTCTTGAAAATTCTTCTTTTTTCAATCCTTTTCAGACAGGTGTCAGTCCGGGCCGCTTACTGAGCCAGTTTGGGTGTCTGTGGTGGATGAACTTGCGAGACTTGTGGGTCTGCGTGGCATGGGCATGTGATTTTAGTAGATCTGTCGGCCGCCTTTGACACCATAGTGAATTCCATCTTACTGCACAGATTAACCATGGCAGGCATCTCCATCTCGGTGCCCGACTGGTTTGGTTCCTATCTTGCTTATCAATCTCAAACTCTGTCTCTGCTTCCTTATGTGTCATTCTCTCGCTCTGCCATGTGTGCTGTTCCTCAGGGATCTGCTCTTTCACCCATTCCTTTTAATGTATATGTCCAATCTTTGACAAAACGTATTAAATATTTTGGGTTTCACTGCTATATTTATTTATTTTTGGATTTGTAGAACGCACTACAGCCCATAGGCATCGAGGTGCTTTGAATGTATGTATGCTGATGATGCACAGATCGTGGTCCTTTTTAACCCCGACAACCCCACTGGATTTGCAAATCTAACAATTCTTTGAAATCTGTTGGGGACTGGATGCGCCAGAACTGACTTGAGCTTAATGGTGACAAAACAGAGGTGTTGATTATCGGCTCTCTATCTTCCGTTTCCCTCTGGATGCCTAATTTCTGGCCAGCATCCCTAGGTCCCCTCCCACAGTCAGTGACGGTGGTAAGAAGTGAACATATCTTCCGCCCTTTCCATGGAAGCACAAGTCAGCTTGATCTGTCAGCAGGGCCATTTCAAATGTAGAGTTTTGGCAACGTTCTTCCTTTCCTGTCTTCCGTGCTCCTGTTGTTGCCTCTCCAATCCTGAAGACACTGGATTAATGTAATGTACTACATTTATCTCAGCCTGCCCACTTTTTAGACACGCAGCTGTTGGCTCTGCATTGAGTTTAAATCTTTATGTTGAGTGCACCAAGCCTGTAATGGCTTGGGTGCAGACTATTTAAAGCTGTTATGTCCCCTCGTGGCTACTCCACTCATCATCAGACTTTTTGATTCAGATTCCCAAAGTCTACTGATCTAGAACTGGCAGCCGAGCTTTCTCTGTTGCAGCGCCCAACTTTGGAATAAGTTTCCCCTTTCTTTAGGAATGAAGGTTGACCGTCTGGCTTTTCAACACCATTTTAGGACACTTTATTTAATTAATTCTTCTGTCATTATTGACTGTTGTCCCAGTTTCCTTTGCGTTTTACTTCAACGCCATTTTGTCCTACGCTGTAAGCCGCTCTATACAAATGTTCTTTACATACAGTGTCTAGATGTTCCCTACCTTGTCCCTGCTTACCTCCTTTTTGCGTAAAGGAACAGCCTGCAATGTTGCTCCTTGCTTTGTCAGTAATGAAGTAAGCCCAAACGTAATTGTATTTATTGATTTTGTCATTTATTTATATAGTGCGCCCAGAACCAGGCCCAAATGTTTAAGGGCGTTAGCTCTACAAAAGCACTAAGACATACACGACAATCAACCAGTAGCATCAATACACGGAGGCACAGTCGCAGGAGACACATCATACACAAACGTGCACGTCCAATGACGCAATGCCTTTAAGATCCGGGGGCAGCACATTCCAAGAAGACAGTGCAGCTGCAAAGAATGCACCTCTGCTCGCCATCATCAATGCGGCCCTTGGAGCACGCACTACATTCTGATCACTAGATCTCATGAGCCTTTCTGCCAGGTACTCTGGATGTGCTTCAGACAAACATTTATGAGCAATCGTCAGCAGACGGTGAGATTCCTAGGCTCAATTGGATGCCAGGGAGACATGATCATTCTTCTTCAAGCCGTCCACAGATCTCAATGCGCTGTTCTGAATCCCCGGCAGCTTTGAGCAGTCTCCCTTGCTGATTCCCACCATGAGACTGCTGCAATAGTCCATTTCTGTAATAATACTGGACCTAGCCACAGTGGCACAGTTCTTTATCGACAGATACGGTCGTATCTGTGCCAGCTTTTTTACCCTAGATTGTACAGCGATTTTACATCCCGCTATAGTAAAATGCTGGTATTCTGCAACCATTTTATGTATCATGCCTGGGGTACCGGTGGTCGTAACCTCTGTCTTTTTGTCATTAAGTGCTTTAAGACTTTCTGTGCAATGGGGTTGCTACATACCTTTAGTGGGCGTGTGATTCATGTCAGTGATCGGGGCGTGTGGGCTTGCTGCTGCTGAGTGCTATTGTCAGATGCTACACAAATGACATTGTCATTTTTTTGAGTGTGAGACATTTCTTCAACAGGTAAGTCATCAGAGTCCTCCTCATAAGCCAGATACAGTAAGTTTGTTGATCCGTTGTTTTGTATTTTGTGGAGGCTCTCCCTGCTAGCACTGCCATAACACTGCCATCTGTTGATGCTTTGCATATTCCATGACGAACTACTGCTGGCCGACACTGCCATGCCAATAACTGTGTTGACCCACATGAATGTCAGCAAAAGCAAGTGTGGTGGACATATGGTGCATGGAATTGCCCATGTTATTTTGTTGTTCAGGTCATGTAAAAAAGCAACATAAACCGCTTTTAGCAGCTGTGCCAACCTATACATGTTCCTAGTAAAAGTGGGAGGAAGTGGGCATGTGGAAGCATGAAAGAACACATTTACAAGCTCCCAACAATTCCAAGAACACCACACAAGTTGCCCATACCCCTCACTCAAGTTAAGTTTACCCTGCATGCTTAATCACCAATGCTATGAGACGGATGAGCAATAGAAGCTCGGTTTGGTCGTGTTGGAGGTGTACCGATTCTGAAGCCAGCTGCATAGTCACCGTCAGTGGCAGAGGAAGCCCACTGCTACTGATAAGATGAACACACCAAAAAAAATCACACTTAATTAAACTACCTTGGGTGAGTCTGTTACCTAGGTGCCTGTAGGTCCTCCACCCAAAGGCATGGGTGACACACAACTTAAGTTTACCCCGCCATGCTTACACAACAAAGCAACTAGGTGAATGAGAAGTAGAAGCTCAGTGTTTTCAC
The DNA here is from genome assembly GCF_040938575.1 of Ambystoma mexicanum. Taxonomy (NCBI): domain Eukaryota; kingdom Metazoa; phylum Chordata; class Amphibia; order Caudata; family Ambystomatidae; genus Ambystoma; species Ambystoma mexicanum. Next base: position 1,155,253,786 of record NC_090941.1, on the reverse strand, counting down.
CCTATTTGCCCTGGTCGTCAAGAAGGTGTACCGATTCTGAAGCCAGCCACATCGTCATCCTCAGTGGCAGAGTAAGGCTACTGCTACTGATGAGAATATGAACACACCAGAAAAAAGCACTCTTAATTAGAATAGGTTGTGCAAGTCTGTTATCCAGGTGCCTGAAGACCCTCTCCCCAAACCCATAGGCTATACACAAGTTTACCCCATAATGACAAATGCAATATGGTGGAAAATCGGTACAAGCGCAGTCTGGTCGTCGTGTGGGCACCTTGGTTGCCTTGACCCACTTGGTCATCTTTGTAATTGTGTACCCAATCGAGCCATGTAGATGCCAGTGACAGATGAGGACAACTGCAACTGTGAAAAATACTCCAGCAAGGCTGTAGTACCTTTGTGACTGAAGCACACTTCCACCACAATGGAGGAGCAATACACAAGTGAACCCTTACCACACTACAGACGTCCCTTATTGAAAATGGAGGTAAGAGGGGCATGTGGATGCTGGAGAATTCACAGATTAAGCACAAACCCCACAATGCATGAGCAATACACAAGCGGGCCCCCTCACTAACTACCAGCGTCCCTTTTGAAAAGTGGGAGTAAGGGAGACATGTGGAAGCATGCTGAGACAACACAACTCAAGTGCAAACCCCCCCATTGCATGAGCAATACACAATTTGCGCCCACACCCCAAATGCATGATCGATACACAAATTTACAACACCATTCTTACATACCAATTGTACAAGGTGGAACGGCAGTACAAGTGCAGCGTGATAACATGGGTCATCATTTACTCAAGCCAGTAAAACAGATATCACTCAGTCAGAGAGGAAGCCAACTAATGAACACACCATACAACCAACATCATTTATACTAGCCTGGGCCAGGCTATTAACTTTGTCCCTCAAGTGAAAACTAACCACTACTGGCCATTACCTAATGGTTGCTACTTGCTAGAGCCAAAATAGACCAGAAAAATCTAAAAGAGACATGCAGATTTGTGCAATGTTTGTCATTCTGTGATGCGAAACCATCAAGAATCCGAGGAAAACCAACACGGGTCAAGTAAAGCGGTGCACAAAGTTTCTTTTTTATTATACAAAACCAAAACTGGTCAGAAAAACCCACACAAAGTTTCTCGAGACACTGAGCGAAATCAACTCGTTCCAGAAATAGAACAGCATAAAGTTTCATGTACCTTTGTGTGGAACTAGGACAGATCAAAAAACTCATGCAAAGCTTCTCATTCTGCAGCATTTAATATCACTTGTTGTGACTTTGCCATTGTCTTCAATATTATGCACATTTTTTAAAAGAACCTACGTGAACATGGATTAGCTTAGGTGCATCTTGTTAGAGTTATGTCACAGTTGCACATCCTTTTAAAGTCAGAGTTATACAGCATAATAAATAAAATACAGAAACACTTCTGCCATATGTCATTTAAAGCTACACATTAGCATATTGAACCTTTTTAGGAAATGTGCTGTTTGGCATGGGTGTGAGTGAATAAGTACTGTGTTCATATTTCTGTGTTTTGGTATCTGAATGTGATTGAGGGATGGGTTTGCATGTGTTTGAATGGGAGCTGCAGCACAATTGTACATTGCCTTTGCACTGAAATATCATGTTAACTAATGATGCATTTAAGAAGATAATGTTTGTATTCAATAACTAAATGTGCTGATCCAAATGACTTGCTGTGTTTATGCTACCTTGTGAAAGAGAGTGTACGCTATATTCACTGATATAATGATCAGCTCCATTGTGTTGTTATACTTGCAGTGCAGAGTGAACCAAGTGCAAACGTTTTCTTTGATGTATGTAATACTTTGCATACTTTATTTCATCACCATTATGTAAGACAATGATGTAATGAGGCAGCTCTTAAGTGTTTGCTTGAAATCAAATGGACTAGCCATTATGAGGTAAGCAAATGTGTAGTTGAAAACATAGATTTGTGAAATTTAATCAGATATGAAAATATAATGATGAACGTGCTTCATCTGAATTGTGTGGCGTTCTGGGCCTAATTATAAATTGGCAGATGCAGAATTAATGTGACCGTATTAACGTATACCGGCACATTTCCACCCTGGCCAACTACAAGTTTACCAGTGAGGTAAAAGCTGGAGGTAATTCAGGCACCTAACCTGCAAAAATCGCCAGTATTACCGGCATCAGTAATACTAGTAGAATCCCCCTTGGAGTAGAATGGGACTCCATGGAATAATGATCTACATTCGACACCTTCACTCGTAATCCAGCCTTAATACCGCTGGATCGAGTGCTGTATCTGTATTTCAATTCACCAGTATCCTGTCAGATCTACCTCCAGGATACTGACAATCATGAAATGAGCCCCAAAGATTGTTTATTTATTACACTTGCTTTTAATCATGAAACTGTCCAAAACTGAATTCCAAACAGCGCAAACAAATCTTCTATTTGCAATCTACACACAAGGAGCTAAAAACCATGCACGCTGATCCAATGTTTTATGCTAAATATTGCTATATCTAATTTATCAAAAGTCTTTGTTAAGTCAATTATAACGCAATACATAGGATTTGATATTCAAAAGAGATTGTTGTTCAATCAGATGAATTATAAAGCCATTTATAGAGGTTAGTAAATTTGTCCAGAACCTCATCTGTGTAATGTTCACGTGTTCAGAGTATTCTAGCCATAGATTCAATCTTTCCAGTACTGTGGATGCAAGGATTGTACTGGACACGTTCATGAGTGCAATTTGACGATAATTGACTGGGTCATTCCTATCTCCTTTTTTGTAAATAATCACTTTTATGGAGGCCCTCAAGAAGGAGGGAACGTTTTTAAAGTTATTATTAGTTTGAACAGTGTATGAAAAATGTCCACTCAAATGCGCCCAGATGCCCTCGGTCCTGGTGCACAATACAAATAAAATAAAAACAAATACAAATACAAATCTAGGGATCACCTTTCAAAACTCTGTTATCAAGGCCACCAGGGCCAGGTGCACGTGATGTATTCATTACCTTAATTGCCATTAGTAGATCCTAGGTGTCGACCTCCAGAGGACAGCTTTTATGTAATTCAGCTGTCAAACAACTTATTTTGATTCTTCCTGATCTTGATATGGGGCCCAAGAAGACGTGGGTATGGCGTTTACTAAGGAAATGAAGGTATCAATTCCCAAAAATTAAAATTAAAATATTTCATTAGAATACTTAACATTATTTCTGAATCCTTTTGTATTAGATGTTCTTTATGACTTTTAATACAGTTGTGTCCTTGGCATATTATCCTTCACGTTATCTTCAAATAAACCCCTTGATGTTATTGCAGTGTCTAATTTCTGTCCTTAGACATTTTCTTTTTTTCCAGCACCTGTATGTGAAAAATGAGGTTCTTAGTGTGTACTTGATTGGATCTGTGTAGTGTACTGACAGTGATATTATTGATCACCTCTTTTCTCACAAGGTCTCCGAATTCATGAGGCTGTAAAAGTGCCTCCAATGTTTTTCCCTTGGAGCTCGATACAAGGGAGTGCATTCTTTTTTCAAAGTTTCTATCCACTTTCTCATTCCAGCTTATTCTAATGGAACTTGCCTTCAAGGTGATATAACTGCATACAACTGCATATATGGGCTGCTTGTTTACATGCAATGTTTAAATTCAATGGTCACTTATTTCAGAATCTATGACTTTAGAAGCAGAACAACTATTGAAAAGAGACAACAAGGCATAGACATAGAGCCTCATTATGAGGCTGGCGGTAATGATTTTTTACCGGGCCCATGGAATGGGCAATTACCGGGTCATGCCGACCTCGGCAGACCTGGTAATTGCCCATTCCATGGGCCCGGTAAAAATGAATCCCCATTCCCATTTGAGCCCTATAGGGCTCAATGGTAATGGGGAGGGTAACAGGCCTGTTGTTAGCTCCGTGGTCCCCTCGGGGGATCCGGAAAAGAAGTCTGGTTTTCTTCTTTTATTGTTGAATATTAGGAATGGCAGTGTTAAATATTTAGTTTGCTTAGACAGACCTCAATTTATCCCATTCCCTGCTCTTTCTCTCTTGAAGTTCTACTTCTAGTCTTGTCTCTTCTCTTCGTACAGTTACAAAAGTTACAGTTTACGCTCACCCATGACCAAAACCAAAGTGGGGGGCTTCTACATGCAAATATCGTGTTGCAGGTATGCTGTGGAGTGTCCTGTAACTGTGCTTACTGGCTATTGCTACCTCCAAACTCATCGAGCGAGCATCGCCTGGTGGAACTGAGGCTCTGGGATTGATTGCTTTGCTGCTGAGTCTCTCGACACTCAACACTTGAGTCTGCCTGTGAAGCCAACCATAAAGCCAGAGGACGTGCCCGTCAGTGCATGGGTCATGTTGTAGGAGTGATGTGGAGTGTCCTATGTCTTGTGGAGTCGGTGACTGCCCTGCAAAGCTACAAGGTAAAATACCCTTGCGCTATGTGTCCCAAAAATGAAACATAAAATTACGTGTAAATCCACACTATGCAGTAAAACTGTTTCTCTGGCTCGAACCACCAAAAAACAAGTCTTAGGGGCCTCATTACGAGATTCACAGTAAAAACCAAACCTTACCGGCCTGGAGGTAATACCACACCTGGGTAGCATTGACGCCACTAACAGCGGGTGATTACGAGAATGCGTGCACACGCGTAGCAGCATGCCGGTTTCGTCTGTACCGCATGCCGTAGATGACCCCAAAACCCCCGTTAGTGGCATCATGGAAAGCGCTGGCACCTCCTCCACCTTCGTCCACCCCTAAATAACGGCCACCGGCAATAACGGGTCTGGCAATAATGGGCCCGGCAATACCGGGCCCGGCAATACCAGAACCAGAAGTAACATCATCGCGCCGGAACGGGAAATGGCACGGCAGTCATCTTAAAAAACACAATCCATTGCAATCCTCAAGATACAGGACCTGGAGCCTCACACCACCAGCTACATCTGCACCCACACCTCCAGCACGATGCCAATGGCCATAAAAAAAGGTGCCACCTGGCAGAGGAACGAGAGATTTTCAGAGGATGAATTAAACATGCTGGCCGACACACTGGCAGAGGATGCAGACGTGGTCTTTGCCTCAGACCTCAAGAGAGCTGCACATCTGAAGAAGAAAGAGGTATGGGAGCCAGTGACCCAGAAGGTCAGTGCCATTGGCACCACCCTCCGCACCTTAAAGGATGTAATAAACCGCTGGGATGACCTGCGCCTCTGTATGCGCAATATCTTGTCAGCTAATCAGAGCCAGGGTCTGGCTACTGGCGGAGGGTTGAACTCACCAATTCAACTCACCCAATGGAAGAAACGTAAGTCAGTACCATTGGAATGGAGTCCATAGAGGGATTGGGTGATATGGAACATGAAGCGTTGTCATCGGCAGACGGAGGTGAGTGTCCAAACAAAACACTGTAATGCAAAGTATGATGATGGTCCACCAATGTGACCGTGACATGAGCCAATGCATGGGCCATCACACACACATGGACACATCCCACCTATATGCTGTCCCCAGCAGTCACATTCACATGCATGCAGCATGCCAATGCCATACCTGAGACACACCCCACAAACAGGAAAATGTTATGTGTCACACTGCACGCAGTCCACACCACAAAGGCATGTCACACAGCATACACCACCTCACACATGTGTGAGCTAGACGTATTCTTGAATAACCTCACCATATGGCAAGCAACCTGTATGCCACAATTGTAAGACAGCAAGTCATCAAATGTGCACAACTGCACTAATACCATTGTATGCATGATGCATGTACAACCATCACTGATGCCGTCCATCTTTCGGTCCCCCACAGGCTCTGATCCCGACAGCGTTGCACAGGCCACCAATCCATCAAAGAGGGCCAGGGCCAGGGAAGACAGCAACAGGCCTTCCATGTCCAAGGGCACAGGCAAGCCACATCAGCCACCGAGGGCAAAGGCAACACAGGATGGCAAGGCGCAGGGGCGTCAAAAGCCAGCTGCTATACCAACAGTGCTGACTCCCGTGGAATCCACTGCTGTTGAGCCAGTGGCAGATGGGACCCTGTCTGCTGCTAACAGCTTGGTAGCGGAGGCAGCTGCCACAGCGCCCCATAGTGGCGATGAAGAACAATCCCAAGGCGAGGTATGTGTCCCTGGGGAGGACAACCACTCAGTGGAAGTTGGTGGCACACCCAGCCCCCCTAATCACCCCAGTATACACCAATAAGCACACCCAATGGCACCACACACGTCCAGTCTGGAGGAGAGGCAGAACAAGAGGCCTGGAGCCCCACAGAGGACCCACCTGAATTGGGCCCCTTGCCAGATGCACCATCCACCTCCACAGGGGTCTGGGACAGGGAGTTGAGAATGGCACAAATGGAGGGCTGGCAGCAGGAGCTGACCAGGCTTGTAAAACAATACATCTCAGATGGTGACCTGACAAGGAAGGAGGCCCGAGAGAACACTGCGGGCATGAAAGGGGACATTGAGTCTAGCACCTTACGCATCTGTGAGGAGCTTTCAGCTGTGAGGCAGGTCCTTGCCAGGATTGCCGATGCCTTGGAGGCTCAGCGTCCTGCCCCGACAGTGGAGCATGCGCCCACGGGGTCATCGTCCAGCTCCACACAGACAAGCCACCTGCGCAGGTCTGTACTCACCATGCAGCGCCCCGACATGCCGCCCCCGGAGTCCAACAGGAGGACAGAAGTAGCAGGGTCAGCCTGCATGTGCAGACTTATGCAGACTCATGTAGCATAACATTGCTTACCATGTGTGGGGGCGTTGTTGGGGAAGGGGGAGTGGGAAGGGGGTGTATGGGGGAATTGTGGGGGGAGGGGTTGGGGGAGGAGGTGTTTGGGGGAGTTGTGGGGGAGGGGTTGGGGGAGAGGTTGTTTGTGAGGTCGAGGGTCAGAGCCGTTTTTCTTATTTCCTGTTTAATACAGCTGTTGTGTACCAAAAAAATCACATGACTAGACATTGCTTATTGTGTATGTGTGCTTTATTGGTTTACAGTGCATAGTGTCCATGTACCCCCAGCATCCATGTGTCTTAGAAATATTGGCCTATCACAGACTGGCGCACAGCACGTCCCTCCTGTGCATCGCCACCTGGGTGATGTGCAACCCCATCTTCTTCATCACCTTCATCCTCACCTGGTGCTTGCTGTTCAATGTCAGGGGGCAGAGGCACGTTCCGTCGGATGCACATGTTGTGCAGCATGGCACATGCCATGATGATCTTGGCCACCTTCTCATGCCCGTACAGGAGTGCCCCACCCGACCTGCTGAGGCAGTGAAACTGTGCCTTCAAAGGTCTGCTCGATCACCACACGGGTATGGGAACGATTGTAGTCCTCTTCGTGCCTGTTCTGCGGGTTCCGGAGAGGGGCGAGGAGCCACGGCTTCAAGGGATAGCCACCATCGCCTGCGTGCTTGCAAAATAAGGTATGTGTAAGTCAATTCCTAAAATGACACCTTTACTTATCACACATGCCTGCAGATATTTGTTGTTCATATGCGCATGTCCCTGGATGTATTCACACATTTTAACTTGCCACAATGTGTGCTGTCCCATGGTCTACAGGTGTGGGTTGCGTCGTCCAGATGAGGCAGGGTGTCCACTCCCTTGCTGGTGTTCATGCACTGTGGATGCCTACCGCTGTGTTTGTTATCATTAATGTGATGTGTAGTGATTAGTATGATTTTTTTACTAGCACCATTGGCACAAGTCTCATCATGATTTCTCATTCAGCGCTTATTAGTCCCGTGGTGACATGTAGCACTACAGTGGTGGTGGCCCATTGAAAAGCATTGTATTCCCTTGGTGGGATAGAATTGTGCGCACTTATGGATGCATGTCCTGTGTTGTGTTTTGCTTCTGTCATTTACATTGTACATACTAACAGCATGTGGCAGGATTGTGTTACGGAGGGTGAGGTCTGATGATGTGCAGTGGACGTGTTGTGGGATGTGGGCTAGTTGCAAGTCAGTCATATTATCATTTGTGTGCAGCTCCCATCATTACTGTGGGTTTGGGTGTCATGTTCAGTTTGGGATGCTTTGGGGCACAGTGTTTTGCAGTAAAGACATTGTGCAGTCACCACCCCAATCACACCAGGGTGGTGTGTGCATCTCTACCCCCATTACACTGCCATGTGCCTGTCATGCAACTTACCAAGCAGCCAGGCCATCGTCCTGCATGTCGTTCCATGTAGCGTTGTAGAGTGGAGTTCCAAAGGACCATTGAGTCATGAGTTTATCCGGGATATCAGGCACAACAATGTGTGATGATCTTGCTGGAGTCACATACCATCTGCACATTGATGGAGTGGTATAGCTTACGATTGCAGTACACCACCTTCTTGGCATGCAGGACCACCAATTCCACATGGGTGCACTCAAGAGCACCGATACAGTTTGGCATGCCTGCCAGTGCATGGAAGCCAACTTTAGTGTCAAAGATCTCCTGGGCAGGGTGTGGTAGGGATATGTAGTTGCGTGAGTGCTTCAGGAGGGCATCCAACACTTGGTTCAGTATGCGTGAAAAAAAAAAGGTTGTGATATGCCATGCATCTGCCCCACTGTGTGCTGGTAGGTGCCTGTGGCCAGGAAGTGGAGCACAGACACTACCTTCAGTAGAGGGGGGATGGCGGTGTGTATTTCAATCAGGCTGATGATGTTGTTGTGGATCATGTCCACAATGGTGGTGATGGTGTCCCGGTCCAGGCGGTACAGGGTGTGGATCTGCTCAGGGGTTAGGTTGAATGGACTGGCTCTGATGCGAGGGATTGGAGGCTGCCTGCGTGGTACCACTGGCTGCACTGGTGGGGCTTGCTGGCCCTGTCTCACCCTCATTAACCCCCTGCGTCGCCTCTGTGGTGGCTGTTGTTGTTGCTGGTGTAGCAATGCAAACATGTCCTCCAGCCCCAATATTGCAACTGCAAGTGGGATAATTTTGGTGTGGAAAGGGGTGTGGTGTGTGGGTGTGCTCCTTTTGTGCTGGGCCAGACTCCATTGCCTCCACCTGTGCTGATTGTGTGCATCTGTGGCAGTTGGGAACACTGCACATTGCTGTTAACGGGTGATTTGCGATGTCGGTGATGCCACCATCCCGGTATCCCTTATTACCGCCTTTGTGATGCCGGTAGTTGCATGTCCGCATGACTTGTGATGTCCTCCAGTTTGCGCCATCACGGTATTGCCGGCCCGAAGGGCTGCATGCCCGCGCACATGCCAGTGCAGGGGTGCACGGTCTCAGCGGTGGCGCTGATACCGGGTTGTCGACTTGTAATAGGCTGGAGCGGTATGCTGTGCCGGTATTCCCTTACCAGCATAATTTTTCCATTACCGCAAATCTCGTAATGAGGTCCTTAGTCTGTATCGGCAAGGCCACTACCAATGACAAGGGCAAACCCGAGACATTTAAGTCCTTACAATCTGATATTACAAACTTTGACACTAAAAAAACAGCATCTAATGAAAAAGACTGATATGTCGGATCAATCACTTTCACACACCATTATAAACATGTCCAATTCACCGGACCTAGCAAACTGGCATCACCCTTGGACTCTTCAAACTCAATTGCAACAAGCAGTGCAAGTGAGGTCGAAAGTGCACTGGACTATAGATCAGAGACCGATGCAGACGCCACATTGCCACTTAGTGGCCTAAATGCAATTCTATCTAAGGTGGAAGCACTATCAATGCTGAAAGCTAATATAGCCAAAGATCTGATTGATATTAAGTCAAGGCTAGTAAAAGTCATAGACTTGACCACAACACACGTAAATACATTGGCACCTGTGACTATTCTGTTACCAATTCTGTCACAAAAAGCTCAAAAAGCAAAAATAATAAAAGCTGCCAAGACATCATTGGTATTGGTGACCCTGGAACTCAAACCCAAGAAAAGATTGAGTTGGAAAAATGTGTTTAAACTGTTACATTCGGCTCAAACCGGAAACATCAATCCACACAATAAAATACCTTAATGATGCCTGTCGATACAAATTGCGAGCCAAACCCCCACCACACTGACAGGAGCCTCAAAAGAAAAAAGTAGTAACATACGTACTTGTTGATGGCTCGGTCCGACAGGTCTTACTAAACAGGCCACTAGACCAACACTCCCTTCAACCTCACACAATACTTTAGAGACCCGACCACACACCCACATGCTCATATCAGAACATGGTAACTTCATGCTATTGCCTAAATCCAGCCAAATTTTTGTTCAAGCTTCTCACATGGACAACAGCCTGAAAAGTCTTCTCCTACCACCATATCTGTGCCTGCCCCAAAAGGTGAAATAAGGACCAGGTGTTCGGCAACTGATAAACCTTTAATCACCCCAGTAATATTCAAGGTATGGGTAAATGGGCCATCTTGGAAGAACTCAGCCCCACTAGCTACAGTCCTTTTTTTAAACAATTTCGCATTCTAGCTAAATTCAACCAGCTGCCACATTTATGTTTGATCAGTTCAACTGATATTATTTGGATCGAATTACCTGGGTTTGGTAGTCCTTCTAATTGGGCCTTGATTGAGTTCTCTTCATTATTGACTGCAGGATTATTATTTTTTTTAACTGTTTATATTAACTTTTACAGTACAATTCGTACAATTAACAGAGCCCCATCATAGGACAAACAACCCCCACCCACCTCCAGTCAGCCCTGGCCTTAAGCTCCTCCCAAGTTATAAATTTGTCATGCGGAGCCGCATCCCTAACTTGTGGATTTGCAGATTTTGGAAGTGTTGAATAAAAATGTGTTCAAATGTAAGAGGAATCCCGTGGACCCTATATATGGCCATCATTGGAGAGTACCAGGGTCCTAACCAAGCCCATTTTGCTAGATGATCCCAAGCCTTCAGCGTGATCTCCAGGGGTTGGACCTCAGCCCTCACGTGCCGCTCCCGAGTGGTCCATAAGAAGCCGCTTAGATCGTCAGTCTGAGCGATCGACCTCTCGACATGTGAATGAGGACAATTATTCGTAGGGCACCACCACCAGGTTGAATATTGGATCTGAGCTACAAGATAATAAAGAAAAAACTGGGGACCTCCAGTCCTCACTGAGCATATGGACAGCACATTGTGCGCAAAGAGATGCAGGGTAGTTTCCCTTCCCAGATCAGCCTAGACATCAGTGATTTTATGCAATTGCAAAAGGATACAGGGGGCCATATCGGGACGTTATTGAAGATGTATAGTAGTTTTGGTAGGATAACCATTTTAGATAGAGAGATGCGGGCTGCTTGGGAGAGAGGGAGCTGTGTCCATGTGTCTACTCTGTGTTCCAAGTGTCTGCGGCATTATTAATAATATATGTCACTTCCTTTACAAAACTAGATCTGTCCCACATTATTTGCCGAAAGACAAAGAAATCCTCGGCCACAGAACTCTGCCCTCAGGGATAAAAGTACAATCCTTCTACAAAAGACAAGCTAAAATCAGAAAGAGCAACTGTTTGTGCATTACAAGTAAATAAAGACCAAGCTGTGATAAATGACATGGAGGTTGATAGGCTACTCAAACGCTCTACCAATGGGGCAAATTGACGCTATAGCTCGACCATACCCATAAATGGATATCATGGAACAACCGCCTATCGTTCGTTCCTAGTTCATCCGATTGGTTTAGAGACCATTGCATCCAGCAGCATGTCTATTTTACAGGAAACCTGGTGCCCCAATCTTTTGTCACAAATGGTTTTAAGATCGTTTATAATCACTCAATCCCTTCAAAAAAGGGATGTGCTACAGGTGGCCTTGCTAATGGGACGAAATTAACATACTCAATGATATGCTTCCTGAAAAAAAACAATGTGGTATCGGTGATCCTCCAGACAATAAAGGACAAAACAACCCCCATATTGATTATAAAGATGTACGACACTCTGGGGTGCTTATAGAAGCACACGTTCTAATATTGTTTTTCCCTTTCTCGTTATTGCAGGTCGCAATGTTCGAACAGCAGCTGTGGTAGCGGTTCGCCAGAATTCCTTAAGCTAGTACTCACAGGTGAGTGATGTTTCTCCTTCTATCGGTCTCCACAGATTGCAGCCCAGTTGAGATGCTGAGTTCTGGATGGTGTTTTCTCAGGTCAAACAGAATAATCTTGTTTTTGTTCTTGCAGGATTACAGGAAGATCCTGAAGACCAGCAGCTGGACACGGTGAGCGTCACGATGTGGGTTGCAGAATAAGACGAAGCGTGTTCTGCAGTCAGGATGTGGTTTATATAGCCCAGGTAAAGTTGTACCAGGGAAAGTAGTTCCAGGCCTGCCACACCCAAAACACTAGACCGCATAGCTTTGTTCTTGGAATGGGAGGACACCAGGGGCCTGGGAACAGAGGTACTAACCGGTTGCAAGGTATGACCATCACATGGAATGTGTGGCGGGTGAGGAACAAGACAGTGCGGCAATACACTTGCCATTCAGCGTCACATAGTTCAACATCCAGGGCGTGGCCTGGAGCTCATGGCGAGTGGAAACTGAGTTGCCGTGCACCGGCCGAGACGCTGTATCTCGATTCTTTTGCCTGCCTGAAATTACATCTGAGACAGAAAGAATCGGTTCCGAGGGAAGGAGAACCGGCCCCGGACATGATCCTGTGGTTTTCTCCTGGGTTTGGACCTCCAGACCCACAGATTTTCCCCTGCAAAGGTCCCCCCCCCACTGCTGGCCGGACCCAAGATGGCGGCCCTCTCTTTAGCCGGCGCAGGAGGAAAACGGTAAACGCCTTCGCAGCGAAGCCGACCCACAAGCTGCTGCCACGATAGAAAAAAGAAGGAGGAGGCTGCCCCTCCACCCGGGTCCGATATGCTGTTGCTGCAGCGGCTGACCGGGGAGACAAGCGGGCGCTCCCGCCCGGGGAGACGGGCCTGGGCCCTGGACTCCGGCATCCGTAGCGGCCGAGGAGTGAGAACCGGAGAGACACCGTGAGCCCCGCCATCGACAGCAAAAGAAGGTGGAGGTGAGGAGAGCACTGGGTGAGGGCATAAACCAATCGAACACCCCCAGCATAGGGGACCACAGCGCCGCACCACCGACGTGCTGTTGTATGCCCCTCCGAGAACTTGAACACAGATCCCAACAGGCGATGCAGCCTTTACAGAGGGGCCCCCAACCGCTGCCTCCCTGTTGATCCCTGGAGACCCGCGAAAAACAGTCCCCACATGCTGCAAGCTGACCACCCCACCCCCGGAACCATAAGCTCCCCCAGCCCGCACACTAAAATCACCGGGCTGGTGGGGGCATTGCTGAGGAGGCGACGTCTACTATCATCTACCCACACATAGCCGAGTGGCGTCTCTGAACGTCCCACATCATAGTGGCCAGGAATAAGACGAAAACAAGCACCATGGACACGTATGTATCTGCTAAAGCGAAAACTCCTCCACAGCCACGCACTTCCACCCCCGAACCTCCCCAAGCAAAACCGGCGGACTCCCCCAAAAATCAAGCCCAGGTACTGGAGGCAATTGCATCACTGCGCACATTTATAGATTCCAGAATCGGGGAGTTCAAATCCGAGCTACAACTCATGCGCCAGGATGCCCGCAACATAACAGAAAGAGTGACCACTGCCGAAACAACCATAAAAGAAACGTCAGACGACACAGCGGAGCTGAAAGCTAAGGTGCTGGACCTGGAACGAAAGGTGTTCACACTTGAGGCCAGAGCTGAGGAGGCTGAGGGCCGGGCCAGACGCGCCAACATCAGAATACTCGGGGTCCCGGAAGGAAACGAGGGCTCGAATCCGACAGCCTATATAGAATCCCTGATACAACAGGAGGTGGGTGCTGGAAGACTAACGCAAGGATTCTCGATTGAAAGGGCGCATAGATCACTTCAGAAGAGACCCCCGCCGGGCTCACATCCTCGCCCTATAATCGCTTAAGTACTCAACTTCCAGGATAGAGAGACCATCCTCCGGCACTCCAGAGAAGAGGGCCCCATTGAACGTGGGAGCTCCAGAATAACGATCTACCCCGATTACACCCCGAAGGTCCAACGAGAGAGGAACTCATTTGTGCCGATTAAAGCCCGGCTCAGGCAACTGAACCTGAGGTACATGCCATTATACCCCTCCAGACTGAAAATGATCTACAAGGGGAGGGCGATTTTCCTGGAATCCCCAGCAGCTGCCAACATGTGGCTGGAAGACAACAATCTAGCTGCAGATAAGGATCCTCAACCCACGGAAAACTGAAGAATCCCCTGCGCTTGAGACATGGACGGATCCATGACTCCTAAAGCTAACTCAGACGCAAAGCAAATGACCAAAGAGAAAGTAAAATCACCCAACAGTCAGCTACATAGATGCGGCCCTCGCTCGGCCCACGCCAGGCACAGAGCCCTACCCCCACGAACAGTTCAGGACAGGCCAGTTGCCTGACCAACCTCCCTCGTGCCTGACACCCGGATGGGTCCTGACGGTATGAGAGCGCCTGAGCACCAGCAGGAACTTGTCGTTGCTGGGCGCACCAGTTCCAGTTTTGTTAATCGTTTCGTTCACACCACAGTCCTCGAAATATTAAGAAAGGGGAAGCACGGGACCAGAGGTCCTTGGGGGCAGAGGATGAGAAAACACCGGAACCCAGGAGAAGAGCCTCATCACCCGGAGAAGGGGCCGCCCCGTGAAATCTGGGGCGACCGGAAAGATGAAACCAAGACACCAACTCAATGGCACTCCAACTTAAGGTGATGACGTGGAATGTGAGGGGTATGGGCACGTACCTGAGAAGGAATCGGATCCACTCTTACCTGCGCAGGAAAAAGGTATTGATAGTGATGCTTCAAGAGACCCATCTCACGGAAGAATCCACAGGCAAATTATCCGGAAGATGGGGTGGGGTGGGATCAGAAGAGGGGCGCCATACTCCAAATTTGCTAGAGGAGTGTTCACGTGGGAGAACCCGACAGTGCCCTTCCAGCTACTGGACTATGAAGCCGACAAAGAGGGCAGATATCTAATACTATGGGGAACTATCGAATCCACGCCAGTGTGCCTGGTGAACTCATACTTACCACAACACGGAATACCCTCACACCTCGAAATGCTTAGTGCTAAAATGATTCTTCGCAGAGAGAGTGCGTTCATATGGGGTTGCGAATTCAATTGCATCAGGAACGGAACTATGGACAGATCAGAGCCCCCCCCGTCTTTTAAGTAGCCCTGCATCTAACGTGCTAAACACCACAATAGAGCAACTCGACCTAGTGGACATCTGGAGGGAAATACATCGCACCGAGAGGAGCTATTCTTATTCCTCGGCCCAGCAAAAGGCCCATAAGAGGATAGACTATTTGTTCATAGATCGTGAGCTGGCTCAACAAGTAGACTCCACAATGTATCTAGGCAGAACCATATCCGATCACTCTCTGCTGATTATGCAATGGGCTTCTAGAGGACCCAGACCGCCAATCCCACTATGGAGAATGCCACCGGCAGCACTCACAGACCACGCATTTAAGGAGGAACTTGGTGCTAAACTCGAGGAATACCTAGACATTAACACAGGCTCAGTGTCAAGTTGGAGCACACTATGGGAGGCCATGAAGGTTGTGACACGGGGAGAAGTCATATCCGGAGCTGGTGGCATCCGCAAGCATCTGAAATCGGAACTGGAGCACCTGGAGAATAAGATTACACACCTGGAATCCGAAATCGACATCGTGCCGGACGCTGAAACAGAACTGAAGGGCACCCGGGAGGAATGCCTTTTGGCCTGGAATAGACTGTCTAAATTCGACTACACAACCTACATAGCCAGGGCGCACAAAGAAGCAGATAAACCTGGTAGAATGTTGGCCTGGCTGTGTAAAGGCAAGTTCCCAAGACACCTCCCAACCGAAATAACTGATGAAAGGGGGACAACCCACAGGACGCAACAAGATATTAACTCTGCGTTTGCGGCCTTCTACTCCAAACTGTATGCCCACGACACTAAAATACCAGTGGAGGATATTAGGGCTACACTGGTAGAGATTGAGCTCCCAAGAATGACGGAGGCCCAAAGTGAGCTACTGGACGCGGAAATCACTCCAGAAGACGTGACGGAGGCGATTAGATCGCTAGCCACCTGCAAGACCCCTGGGAGTGATGGGCTTCCGCCAGAATTCTATAAAGCGTATGAAGCGACCCTCACCCCGACGGAACCCTACCCAACTCCATGAAAGAAACAATTATCATCCCTATACTTAAACCCAACAAACCTGTCGACAACTGTGAATCATACCGCCCAATCGTCATGCTAAACTATGACTGCAAGATCCTGACCACAATACTGGCTAAGAGGGTGGCGAGGGTGGTAGGAACCCTGATTCACGAGGACCAGAATGGTTTCGTTCCAGGACCCAATACTACCGCAAACCTGAGGAGGCTCCAGCACATCATGGCAGAGACCTATGATCGAGATGAGGACCTAGCGGTGCTATCACTAGACGCCATAAAAGCCTTCGATTCCATCTACTGGGAGTGGCTAATCGAAGTACTAAGGGAATTCGGCTTTGGCGAGGGCTTTGTAAAATGGGTCGAGGTACTGTATAATTCACCAGCAGCGAGAGTGAAGACTGGAATGACGGTGTCCAAAGCCTGGGCGATACAGCGGGGCACGAGGCAAGGATGTCCGCTGTCCCCGATGTTATACATACTGGGCCTGGAGCCAGTGGCCGCCTATTTCAGGAAACAACACTTTGACGCGGGCATTGAGCTGGGCAGTGACCATTCCATAATATCCATGTACGCGGACGACGTCCTCCTGTATTTAAATAACCCTCAGCTCAATGCATAAGTCGCGTTGTGCATCCTAGACACCTATGCCCGATACTCTGGGATAACATTTAGCAAGCTAAAGTCGTGTGCGTTTCCACTGGCCAGACTCAGGGGTCTGGATAAGTCTGATCTACCAGACGTCGGGATACAATGGCAATTAGAGAAGTTTAAGTACCTAGGAGTCGATGTGTGTCATACCCCTGCACTCACGCATGAAAACAACAATGAAAAAGCAGTGGGTGCCCTCCGCAAATCCATGAACTTTTGGTCAAAGCTACCACTGGCAGTGATGGGTAGAGCGGCAATAGTCAAGATGATAGTTCTCCCCTGTTTTTTATATCACTTCACGAACGTCTGCTTCTACATCAGACCTCCATTCTTCAAAAAACTGGACTCTCTAATCAAGGACTTCATATGGGGGTCATCCAGACACAAGCTCTCTTTACCTACACTTACGCTCCCGTACAAGGAAGGAGGGATACAACTACCCGATCTGCAAAGGTACTATCAAGCTGCACAGCTCAGACACGTGACTAAATGGCTCTCCGATGACCTGTCACCTGAAGTGGGGCTCCTGCGACATGCAACCTCCAAGCTATTCCCCAAAGAAATGCTTTGGAACCCGACGAAACAAACATCTGAAGTTCCCATGATTGTTACCCTGGGCAGGCAGATATGGGCCAGAACTGGCCTCCTTCGACAATTAAAACATCCCTACAATCCCAACACACCCATTCTGGCGGATGTATGCAAAACTCAGGCGGACCTAGCGACAGCCAGGAAATGGGAGAGAGCCGGAATCTCCACATGGGGAGACCTGTTTGAAGATGGCATGTTCAGAGAACTTGAATCGCTACAAGCTAATGAGGGCATCTCGAACACTCAATTCCTTTGGTACCAAGTCCTCAAGAGGACAGCTAGGGCACAATGGCCTGTCTGGCCAGAGGAACCCCCACCGGACCCCCTCCTCCAGGAAATGCACGACCTAGAAGATGGTTGGAAGCCGGTCTCCCGCTTATACATCAAACTGAATGATCCAATCCAAAAAGCGCATCCCTGAGACAAAAATGGGAAACTGAATTGGGGATCACACTATCTGACAGTGAATGGGAGCGAATATTACTATACCCCAAAGAGGTGTCGAGGAACATTAGATTCAAACAAGTTCAACTGAATGTGCTATACAGAACATACATGACCCCACTAAGAGTTGCTACCTTTAACAAACAAGCATCTCCGAACTGCCCCTGGTGCGGAAATGATAACGCGGACATGATCCACATGTTCTGGACCTGCACCAAAATGGCGAAATTCTGGTCCATGGTAGAAAACACCTGCACCAAAGCGGGACTCACAAGATATGAATGGAACCCAAAGGAATGCTTACTGGGAGCCCATCCCAGACTCAGCAAATACAAACACCTGGTCAAACTAATGGACCTAGCCTGCATCCTCGCAAAAAGGTCCATAGCTATGTCATGGAAATCACCAGGGGGCCCAAGGCATGGACGTTGGCTTAAGGACCTGGAAAAGTGGACGGAGGCAGAGACCAGAGCCTGGCAGGATGGAATCCACTCAAACGATGATGACTCCAATGACACCCTAGAATCATGGAAGGCCCTGTTGCGCGACATCCAATATGCCTCGGACCACAAACCCCCCTGAGCTCGCACCCTTGCTAGAGACTTGCCTGAGGCTTACCCCCAAGAATGGACAACCCGAAAACCCATCCCCCGTGACCTTGGGTATGCCGACCACCGACCCCCCACCCCCTCATCACAATTAAGAACAATACGTTGAGCTATGAAGACTGTGGTAGTTAACTAGTTGTTGTTTGTTTGTTATGTTACCGTTTGATGGTTATTATGTACCTATATAAATGCCAATAAAATACGTTTTAAAAAAAAATAGTTCAACATCCAGACTGGATTTCTTTTTGATATCTCATTCGCTGCTGGGGCAGGTATAGGAAGTGGAGATTCTAGCCCACACCTTATCAGACCACACTCCTGTCACACTGATACTTGGGCTACAGTGCCGGGAGAGTGGCCGACCCCCGTGGCGGTTCAAAAGTGAGGGCCTCACGGACACCGTTTTTTGGGAGGGTCTAACATCAGCTATAGGCACATTTTTTGAGATAAATGCGTGATCAGTGAAATCCGCAGGGGTATTGTTGGAAAGCTTCAAATGCGTGATAAGGAGGGAATACATATCGAAAGAAACAAGGATACTATGGCAGATTAGGAGGCTGTTACTTGCCAAGGAGAGCAGCATCCGCACGTTATAGATGGCAACTCCTACTCCGACGAATGGGGAACAGGCAGAAATTCTGATGCACCTGCAAGAATTTCAAACTGTAGCACTCAGAGAGATCAAATACATGGGAAAACTGACCAAAATTTGCCAGTATCGGGAGGGAAACACATCGGGTCGAATACTAGCAAGGGCAACTAGGATGGATAACCTAGGTGGCAGGGTTTAAGCCATAGCAGACGATCAAGGACAAGATGGATGCAGAGATAATGCGTCAGTTTTTTAAATTCTATAGCCATCTGTATTTCTCCCAATCCCAGGTCACTCAGGCAGACATCGATGGATACCTAGACCAAGTAGGCCTATACTGGTGTACAGACGACCAAAGAGAACACCTGTGCCGACCCCTGTCACTAGCTGAGGTGCTGCGTGCTCTAAAATCCTTGGCAAATGGGAAGTTGCCTGGACCCAGTGGGCTCACGGCGGAATTTTACAAACATTATGCTGAGAAATTGGGGCCTTACCTGTTGGAAATGTTCCAACACAGCTTAGAGGCAGGACACCTACCCGAGACACTCAGAGAAGCGGTAGTGGTAGTATTACAGAAACAGGATAAACCCGGCAATGACTGGTCCTCATATTGTCTAATTTCACTAATCAACTTAGACAATTAAATCTTTGCTAAGATTCTCGCATCTCGCCTGTCCCCAATGATGTCAACAATGGTAAGAGCAGACAAGGCAGGCTTTATTCCGTGTCTGTCCACATCATATGGACTGATTGCGGCAGTGATAACCGGGGACTTGGTCGTGGCGGCCCTGCTGGATGCCACAAAGGTATTTGACTCAGTTGAATGGCCATTCCTGTTCACCCAGTTGTGCCGAATGGGGATGGGCGAGCAATATATTGCCATGGTCAAACTGCAATACACCCCACCAGTCACTAGGGTGAGGGTGAATGCCCAGTTGACACTGAGCAATGCACTCGAAAGAGGAACACAACAGGAGTTCCCTCTTTCACCGCTGCTCTTCGCGTTGGCAATTGAGCCATTCGCCGAAAGGACATGAGAACTGCACGTGCATCGCGGGATCAGAATACACACCCACAAAGTGATCATTTCACTATACACGGATGACACAGTGATATTTGTCAAAGATCCCAAGGATAACCTAGACCCAATTATGAGTGATGTCCAGAGCTTCGGGGAAATATTGGGGATAAAGATGAATGCCTCTAAATCAGTGATTTCCCACTAACGGAAAGGGTAGAACAATACCAGGACGGGTGGGGATTTCAGTGGCACAAGACTCAAACTCGTTACCTGGGTATCGACATTGCCAGAGATGAAAAAGTGGTATACCATAGCAACTATCTGAGAGCCCTGGATCAGACCTTTGAATCCATGGCGAGATGGCAAAACCTCCCCCTTAACCTGTACGGTCGGATATCTGTTGTCAAAATGACACTGCTCCCTAGATTCCTTTACATCTTCCTTAATGCTCCAATAAGAATCCGGGGGGGGGGGATTTTTCTGCAGATTGAAATCAGCATTTCTACAATTCATATGGGCAGGCAACTGGCTAGAGTGTCCTGAGACAAACTAACAGCACCCATTCTTGCAGGAGGTCTTGCACCTCTCGAATTCGAAACCTACTAAAACGCAGCACAAGTACGGTTTATTAAGTATTGGCACGACACGCAAGGAGAGAGGCAGCATGTAGAGATAGAAAGGGCGTTAGCAGCATCGGACCTACTCAGATTCATTGTCCTAACAGCACCGAACAGGGCACCCCACGGCCGTAACCTGGTGGAGGTGACCTGCAGGACCTGGGCACGGATTGAACATAAAAAGAGAGAAGAGGTTCTCTACTCGCCCCTGTTCCCGGTAATGCACATCCCTGGGATTCCCATCATGGGTTAGGTGAGGTGAGGTTTGTGGCAATGGGGGCTAGGGGTGTCACACTTCGGCAAGCTATTCCCCGAAGGAAAGTTTGTAACCTTGGAAAGTCTGAGAGAGAAAGGGGTACTATCGGCCTTAGACATATTCCTGTATTATAGACTGAGAGTGAATCAACAGCAGGTGTTTACCACGTTCTCTGATCAGCCGCAGATCTTCCACATGCTAGATAGACTGATCTGCAGCACCATAGCACGCAAAAGCAATGTCGGAGTTGTATGCTATGGGCGCTCAATCTAGGGTGGATACAGACACTACACCCAAAGGGAAATGGGAGATAGCCTCGGGGCGTGCGATTGCGGCAATATGTGGAGATACTGCTACATGGGCACCAGGAGAGGGGTGCTCAATGCACGATTTAAACTCATTCATTTCAAATATCTACATCAGTACTATTACACCCCAGCCAAACTGAAGGAATACTTCCCGACACCTCAGGGAGATGCGCCAGATGTAACGCAGAACAAGCAGATTTCCTCCATGCGGCCTGGGGTTGCTCGAGTATACATCAATATTAGGAACAATCAGTGGTGTCACGGGACAGATAATAGACGCAGATTTGTTGATAGGACTATTGGTATACACCAACGGGATTCCCAAAAGCACCAGGAAACTGGTTGACCTGCTACTTATACTGGCGAAAAGGCGTGAGTCGCTGGTATGGGGGGGAAATGGAGCCCTCAAATATAGCAGTGGCGAGCGGATATACTGTATTGTATAGACATGGAAAACGGGTGGGAGTCATTAACTCAAGGTCGATGCATCTCCAGCAGTATGTGGGATGCATACACTCACTTTTTGATTTGACAGCCTGATACCACGAAGGCGAGGCATGACCGGCTGAGCAGCCAACGTGGCGCTTGGAGTAAGGATGCCGAGAGAACATAATATAAAAATGAAGCAAGAGACTCGGCTGGTAAAGGCCACCCAATATTGTATGCAAACTGGCTTCACTGTACGATGTGCATAACTGTAGAGCATATGTATGTACCATACCGCGTTAATGTTAAAGTGTATCAAGGGGATAGGGGAGGGGAGGGAATGTTGGCACAAGATGCAGTGCAATTGTTTACTTAAAAATACCAATAAAAGAGAAGTTAAAAAAATAAATACAAATAACGAATCAATAGGAGGCCTGAGAATAGTAATGTATGTTAATGAAGAAGGACACCAGTCATCTGGTGAGGCGGAAGAACATATTGAAGTGGTAACGGTGAATATGGTAATGTGCGCACAGGATGATTGTGACAGCCCTTTTGCTGATGTGTTTGTGGATGGGAAGTCTGTGCACATGATGTAGGCTACAATATGGGTAAGACATATGTTATAGGTTATTTGTCGCCAACTTAAAATTCAAAGGAAGAGAAACTCAGGGCAAGGTTTATGTGACGAGAAGTGTTGAAACATTGTTGGGGAGGAGAGAACAGAAGGAGCTGAGGATAAGGCTGGATCCCAGCAGGTGTTACAGGGCATAGTTAAAAGATATCCCAAGGTGTTTGCCAAGGACATTGGTTGTGTGAAGGGGATGATACATAAGACTGTATTGAAGGAAGGAAATATTCCTGTAGCGGCTAAATTACTCCCAGTACTGAAGGATTGAAGGAAAATGTGAAGAATGAGTTGAGTAAGTTGAGGGATGCCGGGATAATAGAACCTGCCGGCAGTGTGGAGCGCATATCACCACTAGTAATTGAAAAGAAGAGCAGTGCATGGACTTGAGAGAACTAAACAAAGGTGTGATCGCGGAAAGACAGCCGCTGCCCTATACTTCAGAATTGCTAACTATGATTGTGGAGGCAAAGTTATTTTCAAGTTGGATATGTCATTCGCGTATCATCAAATAAGGTTAGATGCAGAAGCTAAGAAACAAACAGGTATTATTACCCCTGAAGGAATATATCATTTTTGCAGGATGCTGTTT
Organism: Ambystoma mexicanum; assembly: GCF_040938575.1. Lineage (NCBI taxonomy): Eukaryota > Metazoa > Chordata > Amphibia > Caudata > Ambystomatidae > Ambystoma > Ambystoma mexicanum. The sequence continues at coordinate 1,155,230,857 of NC_090941.1, read as the reverse complement.
GGCACTATGTCGGCTTTGTCTGTGTTTCAGAAAGTCATGGACAGGCTGTTGAAGGATTTACCTGGGGTGCCCTGTTTTCAAAATGACATTTTGGTATGTGGAGAAAGTAGGAAAAACATGAAGAGAATGTAAAGAAGGTTGTGGATATTTTGGAGAAGAGAGAGATTACATTGAAAGCTGAGAAGTGTGTCTTTGGTAGGGAAACAGTAGAATATCTTGGTCATGAGATAACCAGAGACTGAATGAAACATAAGAAAGAACTTGTGGATGGGACTGGAAAAGGTGAAGACACCAGAGAATAAAGCAGAGTTAAGATCTTTTCTTGGCATGATTGACTTTTATCAAAAATGTGTATATAATTTTTCAGATAGAACTGCGAGAATTTATCTGGGATTGTAACTGTAAGAAAGAGTTTCCAGCGATAAAAAATAACATTGCCATGGTGAAACCTTTGGCTACATTTGATAGCAGGAGCAGAAGTACCATTGCAGTTGATGCCAGTGATGTGGGCATTGGGGCTGTTTTAACACAGATGGGAGAGGATGGACGGGAAGAGATTGTGACTCATGCATCAAGGATGTTGAGAGGAGCGGAGAGGACCTATTCTGTTTTAAAGAAGGAGGATCTAGCATGACATTGGGGAGTAGAAAGGTTTAGGAATTTTGTATGGGGTGCTGAATTTGTTATCAGGACTGATCACTGAAGTTTATCTTTGAGAAGAAGGGTCTAGAGAAGGCCTCGCGGAGAATTGCATGCTGGGTGGCTAGGTTGCAAGAGCACAGGTTTACCATGGAATTATTCCCAGAAAAGAAAAAATGTGTTAGCAGATCATATTTCATGGCTGGGTGAGTATGGAAATAGGGATGTGCATGTGGGGGAGGAAGTGGTTACTGATACTATATATGTCACCCATGATGGGATTTTACCTGTGATGAATGGACAAGAGTGTTGAGGGAGGAGAATGTTTTTGTCCGTGTTATGAAGTTTGTTGAGGATGGCTCGCCTGAGAAAAGGTTACTTGATGGTGAGGAGAGGAGGCTATGGGAGGTGAGAGGAGAATTGTGTGTGAGGGAAGGTGTCTTGTACAGGTAGAATAGGGCAGTTGTGCCAGGGGCCTTGGGAGTAGGTTGGTGGACGTTGCCCATGGCCAAGGGGTGATGAAACTAAAACTGCATTGAGAAGTGATTATTGGTAGCCAGGATTTGATCGAGATGTGGAGAATGTGTGGGAGGATATGTGGAGTGTGAGGTGTCGGGAAAGAATGTGGTTGCACGCTTGCAAACAATCGTGAAGGTAGTCAACCCTATAAAGGTATGGAGCAAAATTGCTCTGGATTTGTTGGGTCCAGTCGACAAGGGGAATGGTCGTGGACAATATATTTTTGTTCTTGTGGATTTGCTTTCACGATGGACAGAGTTTTGGGTGGTACGTGAAGTTTCTGATCATGCAGTAGTCAAGTTTTTACAGGGTGTGTATGAGAGGGAAGTGTTGCCTGATTCTGTTCTGACTGGTAATGGTAGGCAGTTTATTGGAGGGTGCTTTCAAGAATAAATCAATCAATGTGGAGTGAAACATAACAGGACAGCTGTATATCATCCACAGACCAATGGGATGGTGGAAAGGGTGAATCGTTGTGTGATGGAGACTGTGGGGATGGCTAGAGCATGTGGGAGAGATAGAAAAGTCAAGGTAAGAGATCGATTATATGCTCTGTTTGGTTCCATACTCGGGCACAGGGGTACGTTTGTTTGAGTTGATGAGGGAGAGAAAGCCCAGTACAAGTGTGCCCCCCCATGGATGGATGGTTGGGTAGGGCAAGGGAATCAGACTGCATTGTAGAGGAATTGAGAGAGAAGATGGATAAGAAGGAGGAGTGGGTGAAGAAGACTAATGAGAAGTAGGGGAGGAAGACTTTGGAGACTGGGTGCGTGTAAAGAAGGGTGTTGTGAGGAAGAAGGGGGATGTATTATATTCCAATCGTGTCCAGGTTGTAGAGGTATTAAGAGGTGCTGTGAGGGTGTGAGGTGGTTGGGTTTGGAATATGTCATGGATTGCGTAGGTCAAAACCATGTGATATGAGCAGAGACAAAGTGTTTGATTATACCTTTGCACTGTATACACTTTGTGCCGAAATTGAGACAATGTGTTTGATCGCACCTGTGCACTGTATAATATTTATGCCAAAATTGTTGTTTTATACATAGGTCCTGGGGGGTGGGATTTAGTTGTGGGAAAAAAAGCTATTTTTGTCGGGATCAGTTGTCATGTTCTGATCGGAACATGAAGGTGTTATGTTTTGTACCAACGACCAGTTAGAGTTTCTGATGTAGTCTGATGGCTCAGGGGTTTGTATTGCTGTATATCTTGAAAATGACATTAGAGACAATTCAAATAGCTGCAGAAGTGTGTTAGGCGTCCTTACACTTAAATTTTAATTTCCTTCCAACTATGAAATGTATTGGCACATGGCAGAATATCCAGTTGACTGAATGTACATGCTGCTTTGTCAGCACATTGAAGACTAGTCGTCATATATATATATTTTTTTTAAACTTTTGTTTATTGGCAGGAAATTAAGACAGGTACAATACGGATAGCATGTGGGAAAGCAAACATCATAACAGCACATATATGCATTACATCACACCTAGTATCAACAACACATATCAGCGGGGGGGATATTGTGGAGTAGCTCGGATGGGGCGTATCTCATGTTGAGTCCGGCTGAGCAGGTGAGGGGGCGGAGGTCCATTCAACCCCGTCTTTATTATTTAAGTAACTGCGAAATTCCGACCAGACATTCCTGGGGCGGGAGGGGATGGGCAGGGATCCGATGTACTCCTCTTCACATGTTTGCACCCACGTGAGGGCCCTCAGCCACATGTTGAAGGAGGGGGGGTTACGGCGCTTCCAGCATTGCAGTATACATTTTTTGGCAACAATAGCACCCACATTTAAGAATTTTGACATTTTTCTTTCATCCTCACCCGCCCAAATACCAAACAGCAAGGCTAGTGGGCTCATCTCAATTGGGGAGCCTATTATCTCCGAGAGCGCTTCTGTAATCTCAACCCAAAACGTGTTCAGCGCAGCAGGACCAGAACATATGACCATGATCTGCCTCAGTTAATTTACATTTCAGGCATGTGTGTGTCGAGTTGGGTGTGAATTTTGCCACTCTGTGCGGCGTGTAATAAAGCCTATTGAGAAGTTTGTATTGCATGCAGCGGAACCTGGCATTGAGTGAGACTTTGCGCGTATGTGCACACATTTTGCTCCACATTGCGTCGGTGATCTCCGTGTCCAGTTCCACCGCCCATGCTTGACGTGTGTCTGGGGACATATTCCCAAGTTTGTCCAGCTGCATTTTATACAGGGAGGATATTATACCCCTACAGCCTGAGGAGTTAGCTATGTACTGGAGTTCAGGGGAGTCTGGAGGCTCATCTGGGAAGGAGGGCCACATTGCCCGTACCGCTGCTCTCAGCCTGTAGTATTGCAACAAGTCGAGCGCTGAGCTGGGGTGTCCTGAGCGCCATGTTTGGGGGGTGATAAATGTGCCATCAGGGTAGAGATCTGTTAGGGCCCGATATCCCAGGCCTTCCCACCGCCGAGAGAGATGTCGATCATGTGTAGGTGGAAGGCCAGGAAACTGCCATAAGGGGAGCCACTTGTAATATGGACGCTGCTCCCGAGTGGAGGAGAGGATATCATTCCACGCCCTAATCGTGGCGGCCACTAGGTCCGATGGGGCCTCTGCACGGTATGTATAGTGTAGTAGTAACGTCATGGCGTGGGTGCCGTCGCCAGCCATTTTCTCTAATTTGACATGTGGGGGCGGATTTGGGTGTGTGTACCAGTGGGTGGCTTGTTGGGCCTGTGCGGCGTTCCAGTAGAGAGTTAGATTGGGGGCAGTGAAGCCCCCTCTTTCGTAAGGCAGGGCCATATGTAGCCACTTCTTGCGGACTGCTCCGGAATGCCATAGAAATTGAGCAAACTCTGTGTGAAGGCTCTTGAAATACTGCTTGCCTGGCCACACTGGCACATTGGCGAATATGTAGAGAAGCTTGGGGACCGCGATCATTTTAATTAGGGAGAGTCTGCCCGCTAGGGATAGAGGCAGGTTGCGCCACTTAAGCATCTTGGATTCGATGAGCTGAGCCGTGGCTGCGTAGTTGTCTGCCAACAGGGAGGCTTTAGCTAGTGACACTTGCACCCCGAGGTATTTGATTCCGCCCGGGGACCAACGCAGGGGGAACTCACAGGACGGTTGCTGAGTTGTTTTAGTTAGGGGGAAGATTTCGGATTTGGAGTAATTTATGGTAAAGCCCGAGTACGTTCCTATTTTTGTTATGTCGCAAATGATAGGGTCCAGGTATGTGGAAGGCTGTCTGACGTAGAGGAGTACATCATCCGCATATAAAGAGATGATTTCTGGTGAATCCTGCAAGCGTACGCCCTTACGAGTATGTCGGTTCCTAACGTGATCAGCCATGGGTTCAATGGACAGCGCAAAGAGGATGGGGGAGAACGGGCAGCCCTGGCGGGTACCTCTGTGTAATTCGAAGGGGGAGGAGGGGACGGAGTTGATTAGTACCCTAGCCGATGGTCTTGTGTATAACAGCTTTATATAGGAGATCATGTTCGGTCCTATCCCCATTTTCTCCAGCACAGCCCATAGGTATTGCCATGAGACCATGTCAAACGCCTTTTGGGCATCTAATGTGACTGCCACTGCGTCGGCGTTTGGATCAATTCTAGACAGGACATTAAAGAGGCGCCGGATGTTGAGTGCCGTAGAGCGACCAGGGACGAATCCGCTTTGGTCGGCATGGTCCAAGGAGGGCATGGACGGGAGAAACCTATTGGCAATTACTTTGGCAAAAATCTTCGTGTCGGTGTTGATAAGCGACAGAGGTCTATAGGAACCACATTCATCTGGGGGTTTTCCAGGCTTGGGGAGGATGGTGATTATTGCTTCTCTTAGAGAGGGAGGGAGGGTGAGTGAACGGAGTGATTCCGTCCAGACCCCATGCAGTATGGGCGCTAATATGGCAACATGCTCTTGGTAGAACTCAGCTGTGAGTCCATCAGGACCAGGGGCCTTGCCTTTTGGAAGATCTGAGATCACCCGAACTATCTCCTCTAGGGAGAACGGGGCGTCGAGGAGTTCTTTGGTGTTTTGGGAGATCAAGGTCATAGGGATAGACTCCAATAGGTCATCAAGGTCACGGGTTGAGTGCTCTGGCGTAAAAGCCGGTAAAAGTGTCGAGGATAGCCTGGTCCGACCAGTGCCTCACGCCCTTCTCGTCAATAACACTATCAATCCGGGTCCTACCTCCCTCAGATCGCACCAGTTTAGCCAGGGTCCTGCCCGGCCTATCACCTTCACCATACCTTCGGGCCGCCACAGGGCAGGCATAGTACCTCACCTCACTCAGGGCATGTACTTCAAATTGTTCCAATTCTGTTCTAATCTTCGCTAGGGTTGCAGGCGCTGGATTAGAGGCGTAATCTCTTTCTAGGTTTTTAAGCTTAATTTCGGAGTCATTCAGCGCCTGCCTTATGGCCTTGAGGACCCCTGCTTCCCTGGAGATGCACATTCCCCTGATATAAACTTTGAATGCCTCCCACCGGGTCCCCTCGGGCGTGTCGTAGGTGTTGTTGTTTTCAAAAAACAAGACTATGTCCGCTAGAATCTCAGCCCTAAAGACTATATCTGACAAGGCGTCGGGTTTGAAGCGCCATGCGGGGCGGGCCTCAGGGGCTTTACCAAGTTGGATCTGTAGCAGCACGGGGGAGTGATCGGAGAGCGTACGCGGAAGGATCCTGACATCCGAGACCCTGCCCATTCGGTCACCCGACAGGAGGAATAGATCTATCCTCGAGGAGCTATCGTGTACCGTAGAGTAAAAGGTGTAGTCCCTCTCCTGGGGGTGGAGTGTCCTCCAAGCATCGAGCAAGTTTAGGGAGCCCATATGAGTTTGAAGCCGTTTAGCAGCACGGGACATGGGTCTACGGGCAGTGACCGTTCTGTCCAAGGTCGCATCAAGTATTAGGTTCATGTCCCCATATGATAGGGACATCGATATATTTCATGAGAATGGCAGATACTGTATCCTTAAACTCCGGGGAATCAATGTTGGGGGCATACGAGTTCACAAGCAGGCATTCATCGTTAGCTAAGGTACAGTGCAGAATCACATATCTACCTTCTGGGTCGATGTGGGATGTGTGAAGTGTGAACCCAACAGACTTGTGAATAAGGGTAAGTACCCCCCTGGACTGGGTGGAGTACTGGGTGTAGTATCTGTTAGGGCCCCAGGACTGTGCGAGGTTTGATGACAGGAGTTTCTGAGCGTGAGTCTCCTGCAATAGGAGCACTTTGATCCCATGTCCCTGTGCGTACGCCGTTATCCTACGAGACTTAGTGAAATTGGTCAGACCCCGTACATTTCAGGTCAGCACTCTGGTGGCCATACCAAAGAGTTACGGGACATCCCAAATGCGGAATCTGACTTCAATACCCACCAGGAGCGCTAGACTGAAGCAGATCCACCACCCTGCCGCACCCGTCAAGACCATCCTGCCTTTTTGTGTAAAGCAAACCCCAACTGTCCCTCCCCCCACCCTCACCGCCCAGTAATGACTAGCAGTGCTTTGACACCCACCCTCAAAACAACCTGCGTGCCATCCCCAACTCGGCAACGCCAAAAACATAGCCCAACCGGGGCTTGGTGACACAACCCTCGCCATAAGCGGCATTGCAGCTGCAGTGGGGGCTGCTGCTGCCGTCTAGTCCACCTTTGTGTGATCATTGCATGATAAAGCATCGTTACAGTTTACAATATTTCCCGACCAGTAAAGTGGGGGTTACAAGAAGGAGGATAAACCATATTGTTCGAGATAGCAAGGACGAAATTGGGGCCAGCAAGGACAGTACATAACAGTGCGGCCCAGCTCACTGCCTCCAGGCCCGGATTGTGGGATCGGGGACCCAAGATGCAGGTAGACATCTCCCACAGGAGATGGGATGCTAGATATGGGGCCATGGGGCCGAGGCAGGCTAACCGGAAGAAAGTCAGGGGAGGGCCAGCAACAGTTCGCAGATGGGCAGTCCCCGGGCCGCCCCGAACACAGGAGGTTCACCTAGGAGCACAGGGATTACAGCTTCAGTCATCTCCAATTGGCTCCTCCGGGGGATTTGGCAGTGGGATCTGTGCTTCGATAAACTTAACCCCCTCATCAGGGACCGTAAAGAAATAGCTTTTATTGCGGTGGATGAATTTCATACGAGCGGGGAAAAGCATAGAGTATTCAATTTTCCTCTCTCTCAGCATCTTCTTCACCCCGCCAAATCGGCGCCTCTCCATTTGTACTCCCACCGAGAAGTCCGGGAAGATTCTGACGATTTGTGATTCAAGCCTTAGCTCCCCCTTCTCTCTGGCCAGTCGGAGTATATGGTCCCTGTCTTTGTAGCTCAGTAGCTTTGCAATGATCGGTCTGGGGAAGTCGCCTGGCTTAGGCCGGGGCGCCAGGGAGCGGTGCGCTCTCTCGACTGTAAAGAATGGCGAAAACTCGGGATTGCCAAGGAGATCCCTGATGAGCTGCTCGACCGCCAGCTCCATGCGACCCTTCAGTGCAGACTCGGGAACCCCCACAATGCGAATGTTGTTCCGCCGAGATCTAGATTCTAAGTCGTCATTCTTGGCCTTGACCTGTTTCATGTCGTGGACGAGCTCAGTGACTGTGTTTTGGAGAATATGAATATGATCCTCGCTGGCCCCTATCCTCTGCTCCGTTTCGGTGATCCTGGTCCCGTGTTGGTCAACCTTAGCTCGTAGGAAGGCTACACTAGCATTGATGTCGTCCAGCTTTTCATGGAAGGATGCGTAGTTTTTCGCCATGGACTCCTTCAAGGTGGTCAGATCCGGGTGTGGGGGGCCCGGGAGGGCCTCACTTTCTTCCTGTGACGCAGGGGAGGACACCGGGTCCGCCCTAAGCGCCGCTTTGGCGAATTTGTCCATGGCGCCCACTTTATTAGCACCCCGTGCTCTGCTGGACATGGCCAAGGTAGAGGAACCCGTCCACCCGGCCGAGTTGAGGATGGGGCGTCACGAGGAGGGTGGCAGCTGGTCAGCGGCAGCAGACCGTGGGTGCTGTGGGGTCAGAGAGCTTGGTAGTGCGGCGACTAGGCGGAGAAGGCGGGTTATGGTGGTAGCGAGGTGGCGTAATCTTGAGCGGGAGGCAATCAGGTGAGTGGGGCACTGTGCACTCCGGCGGCACCGCGAGGTCTACCAGCCAGCTGCTGGAGCCCCGGAGCGGCGGTTTTCAGTGAGAGATGTGGCTAGGGCGTAGGAGTGGGCACAGTTCCAGCGGCAAGGCGAGGTATAGGGGGGCGTAGAGATCCCAGCTCCTATGTGGACAGCCCCACAGCGGACGACGTCGGCGCACAGTCAGGATGCGAGCGGCTGAGGGAATGGGGTCCGCACCCAAAGGAAGCAGAGGGGGGGCCTCCAGCGTATCACCCAGCACCCACCTTCCAGCCCGTAGGGGGGCGAGACCATGGTGTCCTCAGGAGATAGAAGGGGTTCAGGTCTGCAGGCGGTGGTCGTCTGGCGGCGCGATCTTCGTGGTCCCGGGGAGGCGGTAGAAGCGCCCCCAAAAGCGCCTCTCAGATGGCGTCACTGGCAGCTCCCCCGGCGGGGCCGCCCGGGATCACAGGTGGCCGCAAACACGGTCAGCGGTGCAGCCCGCACAGGCCTCAGGGATCCGGTTGGGAGGCGGCGCCCGTATGGGGGGCCAGGGGGCCTCCGGGCCGCAGCGCACAGGCAGGCCGGCCGCCACAGCACCACGGCAGCAGGCGGGCCGCAGCTTCAGTCGCCCCGGCACAAGCCAGCGACCGGCCCACAGGCGCTCCGGGGAACAGTCTCCGCAGCAAGGGAAGCCTCAGGCGGCCGCGGACGGCGGCATACAGGAGACAGGCGCCGGGGTGCCTACAGAGCCGGCGGTCATATCAGCAGCGGCGAGGCCACGGGGGGAGGCCGCACTCCAATGGCGGCCGCGCGGTCTCCAGGCACCGATTCAGCCCAGGATTTCGGGTGCGTGTAGAGGGCGGTTTCTGCAGCAGAATCGGAGCAATAGCTGTAGCTGACGGTCCGGATCAGCGCCGATGCGAGGAGGATTCTGGTGGACCGCGACGGAGCTCACAAGCTAAGCAGCCATTTTCCTTGGCTGCTCAACAGCGCCCCCCCTAGTCGTCATATATTGACCAACTCTGTGGTCCTATGTAACACAAATCAAGGAAATTGCTCATTATCAATTTTGGTCCACTTTATTTGGGCAGAGTCAATAGTCATTGCTGCTGTGGCTTTTGCCATTTGGAAATAAGCCCACAAGTGATTTGAGCAAATTGATTGTATTCATATGATTTTAAAAATAGCTTAATTAGTAGGGACCTTGCCATGACATGTATTCATATTGAAATGAACTGTTTCCTTTTCTACTATTTTATATTCACATTCAGATTGTAAATAGCAATATGGGCTTTTTAATTGAAGAAAGAAATAATCATGTTTCTTTTTTATTGTTTCTATGCTTAAAGTTTTTAATTAACTAAATGCACAATAAAAAGATTATGCAAGCCTGATAGAATATCACTCCTACATTTAAGGAAAGATTTCAGCCTGACGTTTCTAGGGTTCCAGTACACATTGACCAATTAGTGCCAATTGCTTTTGCTTCCCCCCATTTTAGGCCAGTTAAGGCAAACCACTAGTTCAGTGCAGGGTTGTAAAAACATCATAATCCTCCATGGACATTCCGTTATCTATGTTTCCTGCAAGCATATAATGTCAAATTTAGTAAGATTAGTGGTCACAGAGAGATAATTAAATAGCTGACTGTGGGTCCACAAATTTCAGGCTGACATCGTAAGGGTTTGGCAAGTCTTCTTTTTGTCCCATGGTCATAAGTGCATTTTTAATCCATACCCAGTCCTGAATATCTTTTTGCTCATCCAGATTAGTATCCAGCGCTTTCCATTTACGTTCAGGCGGACAACATAGCCTTAGTCCATGAAATTCTTTTTCCCTTTTGCCGGTCATTTTTCCTGTAATTGAATTTGCTGTACATTTGTTTCATCAATATTATAGATGTCATACCCACCCTGACTATCACTGTGGCTTGTTCAAGTAAGATGTCTTTTATTATTGTATATGATAATTCTATTTTAACAACGTCAGGTTTTTCATCATCAAGTAATGTTACCAGCTCAAAATCATTAACTGTTATATTTCTTAACAGTTTTAGGATGTTACTTTCATTCAGTCATGTTGGGGGATTTGATTTAAAAAGGCTTTCCAGGCCCACGGTATAACTTGTGTTAGGAAAACTGCCATTATCATCTGTTTTTAGTTGCTGCCGATAGACACCAGAGCTCATCTTTTTTCCCCCATCATTTAAGGATCAATTCTGTACCCACCATTCCACTCTATACACATCTGATTATTGCTCCCCATTATTTGAAGCTGTTTGTCTTCTAGGGCCATAAAGCACAAGTATTCAGAATCAGTAACATCTGCAAGTTGTTTCATTTGCGTTTTCATGTTGGTAGGCAACATATCATTTGATTCCAACACTCCCTCTGAGCAATTTAAAATGTCTAGTATATTTACTTTGAGTCGTAGTTGCCCTCGTTCTCCCCCACTTAAGGCTGCCTGTTTCCTGTCATTTCTGAGGACACTTGTCCATACATATGAGTCAGCAAATATGTTTTATTTAGTTGTTTCTTTTTTGTTCGGCCCTGAGTTTCTTCTTCAATCAGTTGTACATCTTCCTCCATAGGCGTAAAGTTCTCTTTGGATTTTTCAAGTATGGAATTTGTGAATTTTCTTAAGAATGTTCTCAAGCCTGCAATTCTTCTAGCAGGCATGTGATTCCCAGCTGAGTCCTTTACGTCGTCAGTGTGTCTGTGCCCCAGTCACCACAAGGGGTTAACTATTTGCGAGAAGGAGAGGAGGCGGAGCTGCTTCGATAAGAAGCCCGGGAAGCGCGGAGCGCAGCGGAGTCCCAGCTGAGTCCTTTACGTCGTCAGTGTGTCTGTGCCCCAGTCACCACAAGGGGTTAACTATTTGCGAGAAGGAGAGGAGGCGGAGCTGCTTCGATAAGAAGCCCGGGAAGCGCGGAGCGCAGCGGAGTCCCAGCTGAGTCCTTTACGTCGTCAGTGTGTCTATGCCCCAGTCACCACAAGGGGTTAACTATTTGCAAGAAGGAGAGGAGGCGGAGCTGCTTCGATAAGAAGCCCGGGAAGCGCGGAGCGCAGCGGAGTCCCAGCTGAGTCCTTTACGTCGTCAGTGTGTCTGTGCCCCAGTCACCACAAGGGGTTAACTATTTGCGAGAAGGAGAGGAGGCGGAGCTGCTTCGATAAGAAGCCCGGGAAGCGCGGAGCGCAGCGGAGTCCCAGCTGAGTCCTTTACGTCGTCAGTGTGTCTGTGCCCCAGTCACCACAAGGGGTTAACTATTTGCGAGAAGGAGAGGAGGCGGAGCTGCTTCGATAAGAAGCCCGGGAAGCGCGGAGCGCAGCGGAGTCCCAGCTGAGTCCTTTACGTCGTCAGTGTGTCTGTGCCCCAGTCACCACAAGGGGTTAACTATATGCGAGAAGGAGAGGAGGCAGAGCTGCTTCGATAAGAAGCCCGGGAAGCGCGGAGCGCAGTGGAGTCCCAGCTGAGTCCTTTACGTCCTTCACGGCAAGAGCGTAGGAGCTGCATCACAACTCTATAACCCCCGTGCTCCCGTGTCCATCGGTGGCCGCGGGTGCTTTAGAGTGTGTGGAGCCACAGGAAAGACATCTACGGCGGCTTCCACCTGCCGGCATTATTGGAGCCAGGTACGTTTGGTACCCGAAATCACTGGTGGGTTTAAGCTGTCCCCTTTTGCGTGGTAGGAGGGCGGGGGGGAGAGACGGACTACGGCAGCTCCTTAAGCTGTCGGGTGTTCTCCCGCCCTTCCAGATCAGTGGCACCGTAACGGCCTTAGTTCCTTCGGTTTTTAGAGGGAGGGAGTGAACGTTAGCACCTCCTTTGTAGCCAATGGATTTACTGGGCTAATGAACTCCAAGACTATAGACATTTTATCACGTTGCACTTTGCACCTTTGCTTGACTATGGTAGTAAAAGGCTTATAGGTCAAAGAATATCGGACATTGGACACTGGACATTGGGTTATAAAACCTCATTTTGCATATTTAAAGTGTTTTTGTCATACTAGTTTATTTGTCAATCTATTGGTCGGCTATTTTTCTGTTGCCGTGGCTGTTGTTGTTGTCATATTAGGAGGGCATTTTTAATAGGTGGCTATTTATTTTTTATCTTTGTTTTCTATTTGTATTTTATTTGTACCATATCTCCACCTTTCTTTTTGCTAGGAGGTCGCGTGGGGGCTGCGAGATTTTTCTCTCCCCCTCTCCCCCTACATTTGGCGTCTAACCCCCCACTTAGAGTCTGAGTTTGTGAGGGTGAGTGGTTGTTTCATTCCCTTCCCCCCCCTAAAGCTTGTGCGGATTTAGTGGTATCTATAATCCGCTTATATGGGGAAGCGCAAAGCAGGAGAGGGGGGGGTATAGGGAATGGGGCAAAGAAAACAAAAAACGCAGCTACAACCAAAATGAACAAACCTCCGAAATCTGTTAAGTCTACAGCAAACAGAGCTGTTAACCCTTCCCAAAGATCGCTGGACTCTTACATGGATGTTATGGCCAGCAAAATTGTGAATTTCATGAATGCAGTGGAGTGTGCCCCTAGAGTGGTTAGCCCACAGTATAATGGTAGTGGTTTTGTAGGTCCAGAGGGGTTGGGAGAAGGAGACGCAGCCCCTAGTGCAAGACCCAGGCTGACTGGGGCCACAACTAAAGTAGTGGTAGATGGTGCAGGGACACCCCCGCTGACGTTGCAACCCCAGTGTTTGAGGGAGGAGGCCCCTAGTTTCATTGGTAAAGAGCTTGAGATTTTGGATCCTGGGTCTCTGGATAGCTCTACAGCTAGTGAAGGAGATAAAGGATGGTTAGAGGCCCTATTGGACGAAAAACTTAAACCTCTACAATTATTGCTGAACTCTCTGAAGGGACTCAAGGAGGGGGTATTAAACACCCTGGCCATAATGGATGACTCCATCAGAGCAGTCTCCCTTAAGATGGGCACTTTGGTTAATGCTGTGGAGGAGCTGGGAAAAGTGGCCAGGACCTGCCAATGTACACTATTAACTCCACCATCTGATGTTATTACCTCTAATGGTGGAAGGGGTTTAGATTTACAGGGGAGGGCACCTGACGTTATTGTCATAGGGGAGGCGGAAGTAGTCACCGAGGCCCAGAGGGGGGTGAGGGAGTCTGAGCCGGACAGAGTGAAGGGTAAACATGATGATAGGCCAAAGTCACAAGGCCCGGGGTTGGGGCAAGGGAGCGTAACCATTTTAAATCTCCCCCCGGAAGCGACCCCTTTTGTGGGGATCATTACAGGATTGCCTGGGCTCCCATCCGGAAATTTTGAATCAACTCTCTCACTGATTAACAAAGCATCCCACTGGATCAACATCAATCTGATGGGGCCCAAGATAGATCCCAAACTCATTCGCATGGCTAGGCGAGTGGGTTGGGTGGGGAACAGGCCAAAGAACTTGAGCGGGGATTGTGTGGTAATTACCCTATCAGACCCACAGATTATGGAATATCTTCTGAACACTAACTTGGCCCGAGGCCTTAAGTCCAATGGTAATCAATTGTTTAGCAAATTGCTCCCTTTGGATTATTTTTATGCACGCGAAGGGGGGCAATTGGTGCATAATCAACCCATTGGAAGCTTGAGGCGAGGAGGGTCTGTAGGGATCGATAATACCCTGGGTGGGTGGCCTCCCACCAATAATTTGGTGGGTAGTTGGAGTACTGTCCGGGCGAATAAGGGTCAGTGTATTGCCCCGGGTAGGAATGTCTCAGCCCCCCTGCCCTTGGATAATCGATTTGAGATCCTAACGTCCTGTGAGGATATAGACTGACAATTGGAGGATGTAGTGGGAACTGTAATGGTGCAATCCTTGTCTGTACCCCAGGAGGCTTGCGCAGATGAAAGGCCACACCTGCGCATGCTGTCTTGGAATATAGCAGGCTCATTAAGAAAATTGAAGTTGGTCCCGGTGATGGAGCTTCTGCAAGCTAACTCAGTAGTCCTACTCCAGGAAACATGGGCAATAGAAATCCCGCACCTTGATGGTTTTGTCTCCTTTGATATCCCAGCTAATAAAAAACCGAGAGGCAGACATTATGGTGGTCTATGTATACTAATAAAGACCTCTCTTGAGTGTTCGATTGAGCGGTTACAGACAGGGCTGGATTTCCTACAGGCGATATTTTTAACTACTCGTAAGGGAGCTGTCTTATGTATCATTAACTTTTATAACAGCCCCCATATCTCTGACCTGGACAGGTTAACTAAAGTCAAAAAGTTTATGGAAGATCTACTGTCCAGGGGCAGGAACAAAAGTATTTTTTATATCTGGGGGGGTGATTTCAACATCAAAATGGGAGGGGGGATTGACCTGGATATTCTTGATCAGGTGCATGCGAGATGGGAGAGTTTGCCCTAAGGGTTTACAGCTAAGTTTATGGCTGTTGGAATGGGGTTTTCGTATAGTGAATGGCCGTTTGGCTCCAGATATACCGGGTGAAGTGACTTTTAATAACCACCTTGGAAGCTCTACAATCGACTATTTTTGTATCTCTACAAACCTTTGGGAATCAGCTGTAAGTTTTGAAGTGTTGGCTGACCCTCACAGTGACCACCTACCCATTTGTCTGAAGCTGAAGGGATTGATGGGGGAGGGGGTCTCGCAGGTAATGGCCCCTACCCCTCCTATGGGTATATCTACCGGCACCAGAAGAATTAGTTGGGGGAAAATTCAAAGGGGGGATTTACACTATAAAGCCATTACCGACAATATATCCCTTGTGATGGATGGATATTTTGGATGATTGTTCACCTCCGGGGGCAACCGTAGCGAAATTTGTGGAACTGACGGCTGCCTTCACAACTAAATTTTCGACAGTAACTAGGCCAAAGGGTAAGGAAACAAATAGAGGTTGGATCGATGAAGCTTGCAAAGGGGCAAAAAAAACTCTGCTATTAACTTTAAAGGATCCGTCCAGCAGTAGATCTATGATTGCCCAAGTTAGGAAGACCTATAAACTGGAACTAAAGAGGAGGAAAAATGAGTTGGAAAGGGCAGCCTGGGAAGGTTTTTTGGATGTCGCTCGTAGGGGGGATCAGAAGGCCTTCTGGGCTTATGTAAAAAGTGGCCCAGAGGGATGTGGCTCCAATGAAGGAAGTGGCACTTACGTGGAAGAAGGGGCTTGGTTATCCCATTTTGGAAATTTATTTGGGTCAGAGTGTGCACAGGCTGTCTTAGTTCACGCAGATGCCTGCTTGAAATTTGAGGTGGAGGAGACGGTAAAGGCCATAAAGCTCCAAGCACACAACCGAGCTCCTGGGCCGGATATGATCCCTTCGGACCTGTTTCAGGACCCTATTGCTTTGTGGGCACCGCTTTTAACAGCGGTTTTTAATGCCTGCTTAAAGTTAGGGGAGTATCCCCCGTCCTGGAAAAAGGCCATAATTTTTCCAATCTTTAAAAAAGGAGAGATTTCCAGTCCAGGTGCTTATAGGCCAATCTCCTTGCTGGATTCCTCCTTCAAAATCTTTGGGAGAATTCTGCTAGCCCGAATCGAAAACTGGATTGGGGCACAGTCGATCTTGTCAGATATCCAATTTGGATTTCGCCCTGGTGTAGGCACCATTGAACAGAGCCTTAACCTTTATATTTTGGTGGCTAATTCGGTATTTAGTTTGGGTGAGTCAGTATATCTGGCTTTCATGGACCTAAGCACTGCCTTTGATAAAGTGGACAGAGCTAAGCTCTGGGCAGTGCTTGGGTCCTTGGGGTGTCCTGGGGAGATCCTGCAGGCTTTGGTCGACCTTCACACGGATAACGAGGCCTGTGTACGTAGTGGGCCGGGTGGACACTGTACAGCTTGTTTCCGGGTGGGTTGCGGTGTAAGGCAGGGGTGTGTGCTCGCTCCCATTTGTTTTTGCCTTTATATCAATGGTCTCTCGAGGGACCTTACTGATGTAAGGGCAGATTTTCTGGTTTTGGGGGGAAGGGGTTTTCCGGTCCTGGCTTATGCGGACGATACAGTCCTAATAGCTAGAACTCCAAGGGCACTACAGGTCTTGATCGATGCCTATGCAACCTTTATGAATAATTTGGGCCTAAAAATCAACACTAAAAAGTCAGCGGTTATGGCATGTGTTGGAAGGAAACGTTCAGCACCAATGAAACCCATGCTATGCGTTGGGGAAACAATCCCTAGAGTTAAGGTGTTTGACTACCTTGGGATTAGGTTCTCAGAGGCCCTAAACGGAAGGGCACATGTGGCAAAGCAATCGGCAAAAATGAGCCAACAGATAGGTGGACTCTTTAGATTTGCGTCAAAAAGTAGAGCCCAGCCTCTCGACGTGATCATGAAAATTTATGGTGCACAAACTTTGGTAACCACCCTGTATGGTGCAGCCATTTGGGGTTTCCAAAACGCGGCTGAAATCCAAGGTAAAGAGAATACATTTTTTAAAAACCTGCTGGGGTTACTGACCAGCGCCCCCGGAATAGCTATTCATAGAGAACTGGGGGCAGAGTTCTGGGAGGATCAGTGGACGATGGCACCTTTACTCCTTTGGATTCGGCTGTGGGTTAATGAACACGCAACTCTGTGCCATTTTATTTTACGTACTGTTTTGGGCAGATCAGGATGGAAAAAAATCCCATGGTTAGCCTATGTTTCTGCTAAATTGGGGGAAGTTAACCTAAGTGCCCTGTTTCCGCCTGAATCTTTAATCACTAAGCCTGAGGGGGCAGCCTATAAGGTTAAACTGGGAGAAATTGTAGCTAGGGAAAAAATTCTCCTGGGATACACTCAGAAATGTGATTCTTTTCACGTTAGCATCAGCAATCTCTCTGGAATTCAACCACATCTGATTAGGAGCACTTTTAAGACAGACAGGTGGCTGATTACGAGGGCCCGCTTTGACTGCCTTCGGCTACAGGGAAACACGTGCAACTGGAAAAGTTTTCCAAGTGATGCCGGCTGCCCAGTTTGTGGCCACAAGCGTGAGGACCTTTTGCATTTGTTGTTCTTTTGCATAGGTTATGCGGGTATCCGCAGAATGACCTTGGTCCCCGCCCTCAAGAAAACGGAGATTCGTTCACACAAGGTCGCACTTGAGTTTCTTCTGAGTGCCGAGTCAGTTTTTACATCCTGGGCTCTGTTGACCTTTTTAAAAAGAGCGATGTATTTTAGAAAGAACCTATTAAATTTGCAAGGTGGGGGTAGTTAGTGCCACTAATTTTTTACAATGAACTGTGTATGGGGAAAAGTGGTTGAGTCTTGTCTTATGCTTGATTATAATGTATAATTTTGTCTTTAAATATCCCCTCCCGATTGGCAAGTAAGAGCCAGCTATTTCCATTATTGTAGACTGTGATTTGTAATTTTCGATATCTATTTTTATTTGTCTTTTATATATTTGGTGTCTTTGCAATGTTGATAACATGTAATTTATCTTTTTTTTGTCGTTTAATGGAATTTTTATATTTCCGAATAAACTTGTTTGATTGATTGATATTCTTTGACTTTCTTATTTTTTTATGTTCCTTTCATTTTCATCTTGTTTTTATCTTGCACATCACAACAAATGTAATTCTTGGAAGAGTTGTTGCTTTATTTTGACAAATGATAATCAGGGTATCTTCAATTGGAGTCAACTCCTCTTCATTTAGGGGCAGCAGTATTTCACATGATGCTCTGCTCTCTTACCCACATTCTTAAACCCTTTGCAACTTTCACAATCATGTCCATTTGATTTAGCTCTAGGTCTCGGCAGGATAGCTCAGGGGCAACATGCTCGACTTTGAAGCAAGCATAGCAACACAGGTTCAGTACCCGGGTCCGCGCTTAGAAACCTCTAGGTTATTAAGCACTTTATAAATAACCTATCATATCATATCATTCTATGAGGGCAAGTTCATTCTTCATTATATGTATTGTGGCACTTTGTTCCTTAAATTCCCTTTATATATTGTCATACATTTGATGAGGGAATTAAGGGTGAAGTTGAAAGCAAGTAAGGAAGAATGTGCCATGGGCTGGTTTATGTGATAATTCCTGCATTTTAGGAGGTAACAGTGCACCTTGAGAAGGATAGTAAGCAGGTGAGGGCTCAACTCATTTAGAGGCATTAAATAACAGTGAGGGTGAGTTAGCTGCAAGGTCTGTGTCGTCAGGCGAATTCATTATCCTTCCAGATAAGTTTATCATTTCAGTGTGGTCTTAAAAATTCACATATGTTGTCTCAGTAGTTCTACATAGTGTTAGAGAGGGTAGTTTCTCTCTGTCTGCCATTATTAATGACTCAATGCACATTCTATTGTTATCAGCTGCCATTAAAAGTTCATGGCCAGAGAGGCATTCATCGTTATCTCCTCTGGCTGTGGAGATGTCATTTGATTCTGATTTCTTAATTATGCTTTTTTGAAGTATGTCTC
This sequence comes from Ambystoma mexicanum, assembly GCF_040938575.1. Lineage (NCBI taxonomy): Eukaryota > Metazoa > Chordata > Amphibia > Caudata > Ambystomatidae > Ambystoma > Ambystoma mexicanum. The sequence goes on along the minus strand of NC_090941.1, from coordinate 1,155,212,215 downwards.
AATGTCAGTTTGTAATTTAGAAGATTTTTGCAGGTAGCTACTGCATAAGATTGACTGAATTAAATGCTGAATTAAATGGAGGAGTAGAGAAAGCGCTCTGTTTTGCTAGCATCCTGCTCTGTACCACCTGCATAACTAGCAACACAATGGTAAGGATATGCCGTTGCAGTTCGCAGCACTAAGGACTAAATCATAGACATTTCTCACATCAGCACTACGTTTCGGGGCGAGTTAGTAAATGCCATGCCTCGCTCAGGGCTTCAAGCTCGCTTCCAGATGGCTAGGGTGAGCCAAATATTCCTGCTCCCCTTGCCTCACCACAGACTGCTACAGAATGCAATACGCTGTGCACACTCAGTGTGTCAGAGAAAGCAATCACATCAATTAAGTGAAAATTCACATAACTAAATACCTCAGGATATTCTGAAAGAGAGGAAGGAATAAAATAACACTATGAACCCACCGCAAAGCATGCGGGCCAACCTAACACAATACTACAGGTTTGCATTCCACTGTTAGATGACACTGAGACCACTGCCCTCGCCAGGGAGCTCAAAAACAAAATAAGGTTGAGCATGTGAAAGAACCGCAGATTTAAAAAGGGGCAGTATGGGGTAGTATGGGTCTAGCCCGTTAAAAATCACTGATGCAGTTCCCTGCCACCAAAACTCCACCAAGGGGCCTCCACGGCACCTGCACGCCACCCACGTTTCTGCACACTGTCAAGGCAGATCAAGGTTCACAGTATATGCCACACAATATCACCTCACCAATAGGCATCTCACTGCCCGCTCCCGAGCACCTGTGCCCGTCCCTGTCTCACCATTGCACCTGATCTTGGCACTCAGGCCTCGCTCTCCGATCTCCACTCTGCGCCACACCGAGCACCAAGGAAAAGACCTGGCACTTGAAAAGCCATAGACTTCCTCTGACCAGTAACAGATTTGGTAAACCACAGTTATGCATTAACTACTCTCCTGCAGGGGATGTGGATATACACAAACAGTGAAAGCTCAACATATTGCATAGGACATGGACAGCAATGTCCTTGAGGAAACCCCTCTATTCTTATGTGTGGATTGTGGAGGATTCTACAACAGGGGGGCCATAGTGAAATATTTTGTCATCAAATGGTGACATCACTTGTCATTTTCATCAAAAACTTGTGAATTAATTAAAATATTATTAGGCAAGTTACTGCTTCTCTTTTTGAATCTAGATATGGCAGCTATCCACAGCAGATTGGCATTCAAAGCTTGTTGGTAGCTATGTCCAAGGTTGCAAACACTGGTACTATTAGGCAATGCAAAAGGAAACTGTCAACTACATGTTTGATAACAGTGACTGATTAAACAAGCCCCATTTCCCGGGTGCCCTTCCTGAAGCTGATAAAACTAAACTAGTTCTGCATTGGAAATTACCCCCACCTACATGAAACGGCAAGAGCGATGGGATAAAACTGATTTTTGAAAAACAAAGGCAACCACAGCCCCTCCTGCCACGAAAGATCAATTATATACTACAAATGATATAGAGCAGCAAAGTGCTTTGCTCATGATTGATGGAGGTATCACATCTCTGAGAATGTGATGCAAAGCACGCTCCAAGCATCTTTTACACCTTCAATTGAAGGCATCATCAGGATCACGAGGTAGTCTTTTGCCACAGTCAATTCAAAACATCAGTCATAAATATGCAGACCAGGGGCCATAAAATAAGCATCACTCATCTGTGTTGTCACCCACAGAGCAGAACGGTTCCCCCGTTGCAGTAGATCAGAAGGTAGATATTTATAAAGTCAGAACCCAGAGCAAATGCTGGTGGGAGATATGTTAAATAGCTTCACAAACCACATTATTGTATTGATGCCTTTTTTGAATTGCTTAAATCATCATTTAACTCACATACAGCAACAACTTAATTATTGAAAATGGCATCAATTTCAGCCCTTTATTTACTGTATGAGAAATGTTCTTTCTCAGAGAATATTCTGGCAACATATTACACTGTATCTGGCTGTATGGACGATTGCTTTATGGAGTTACTAGCACCCTTGGTGGAGGAGCCAGCCAATCAGGAGGCAAGGAATGTGGGCTGAAACTGGTGATCTCAGCCCGCATTCCAAGCTGACGGGTGGCCTGTTCTCCCATCTGCCATCTTCCCTTCACTCTCCATTCCCTTTTTTTATTTCCCCCCTCCCACTTCCCTCATTGCGATGGCAGACAGTGCTGCCACTGCAGATGCGGCTGCAACTTGCGCTCTGACCCAGCTGGCCGCCATTGAAAGGACAGAGGGGCTCCGTACTGAGCCCTGCCTTCTCATTCCATGGTGGCCATATTTTCACAGCATTTTCTTTCCATGAATGAGACACTACGCCGCAACACATTCACTGACGGAAAATACTTTCAATTAGCCCTGTCCAGCACTTCGGACGGGTGCTAATAGTGTTGACAACCCATTCCAAGGGCTCGAACGGATGGTAACAGCCCGGTGACCTTGTTAAATGTCCCCACCTGTTTTTGCCCTTGGAACTAGTTTACACACCCATCGCCGTTATTGCTCCTCTTCTGGTCCACTTGGCTCCATACCCAGTTGTGGTGTTTTTTTGTGTGGGCTATTTGGTCTAAAGTGTACTTTGCAAGGACAACTGTCACAGTGTTCCCACTGACTAGTTTAATTAAATTTAATTTTATTATATTCGCATATTTTTAACTGAAACAAGTTAGTTTTGTTTGGTCCATTTCTATTGCCTGAATGAACTTTATTTCATAGTTGGTTTTGCTAGTGGTTTGTTTTATCTTCTCTTTGTTTGCTTGTATTCATCCCCCTAGGTGCGATTTAGGGTGCATGGCCTCACTTCTTGGACTACCCAGTCATTCCCATCATTTTTATCAGTCTGCTTTCATTGCAGACTGCCTGCACAATGTTCTTCAGTTCAATTGCAGCCTGCTTTAGAATTGGACATTTCCAGCTTTTAGCTGGCTCTCTCTGCACTCACAGGAGATTCTCCTTTGCAAGGACAGCAGTGGTGGTGTTCCTGCAGACTGGTTTAATTTTATTATTTTGTTCTCATGTTTTTTAAATGAAATTAGTTAGTTTTGTTTGGTCCATTTCTATTGCCTGAACACACTTTATTTTATAGTTGTTTCTGTTAGTTAATTGTTTTTATCTTATCTCCTTTTCCTTGTATCTGCTGCACCAGGTGTGGGTGAGGGGGCCTGGTCCATCCGGTGGAGGATTAGCACATTTTATTTCAGTGCAGCACGTCATGTATCTGACTACCATTTCAGCATAATATTCAAATGGAGATGCTATTTGTACGTATCAATCTGTCTACTACTCAAACTGCTTATGTCATGCTTGTTTACCACTCTCCGACACACGACACAGCTTTTTGCTTTCTGTTTTCAGACCTTGCAGTGGACTGTAAACATCTATTATCTGACTTGCTCATTCTTGGTGAGCTTTATTCAGTCAATGAATGACTTGGAACTTTTACAACATAGTAAGAGCCCAACTCATAGACAGGGAAATAGGCTGGACTTCCTTTTCTCTGCCTCAACTATGATGATGGTCTTCACCCCTTTTAGTGTTTTCTGGACAGATCGTTTGATTATTCCTTTTTTAATAAATGCTTCCATTCCCCAAGCTCTTGCGGTTCAGCCTTCTGTGCACAAGTCAGCTTGATCTGTCAGCAGGGCCATTTCAAATGTAGAGTTTTGGCAGCGTTCTTCCTTTCCTGTCTTCCGTGCTCCTGTTGTTGCCTCTCCAATCCTGAAGACACTGGATTAATGGAATCTACTACATTTATCTCAGCCTGCCCACTTTCTAGTCAGGCTGCATGTGCTCCACAATGCAGCTGCCTGGGTTTTTTCTGAAAACATCGATTCATGACCATATATCGCCTTCGTTACGCAGCTGTTGGCTCTGCATTGAGTTTAAGGGCCTCATTACACGGATGGCGGTAGGGATTTACCGGTACCGGTAAAATACCGGTACCGATAAATCCTTACCGCCTTACTACGAGGTCCATTTGCGGGTTGGGGGATTTAACGCCTGCTTTTTGCAGGCGTTAAAATCCAACCCGCTAAGGGACCTCGGAGCTAATTACGGCACCGCAAAATTGCAGTGCCGTAATTAGCGCCTTCCCCATTCCCATAGAGCCCTATGGGGCAGAAATGGGAATGGGGAAGGGCAATGGCGGAAAGGGGATTTACCGCCCCTCCAACCTTGGAATGGGGCGGCAAATCCCCTTTCCGCCAAGGCGGTGCCGGTATTTTACCGGCATGAGCCATGGCGCTAATAGCGCTATGGCTCACCGCCTACCGGGTAATGAGGCCCTAAATCTTTATGTTGAGTGCACAGGGCCGTCACGAGGGGGGTGCATGGGGGGCAAACTGCCCCGGGCCTCGCGCTTGCTGGGGGCCTCGCGGCCCCCTCCTAAGTGGAAGGCAGCACAGTCTCCCGTGTCCTTTGCTCACAAGGGGGACTGTGCTGCCCGTGCAATGATTTTGCTGTTTCTTGTCAGTGCACCAAGCCTTTAATGACTTGGGTGTAAACCATTTAAAGCTAAAGGTTTTGCAGTTATGTCCCCTCGTGCAGGGCTGGTCTTTGTGTCAGGCTGCTTGACGTGTCAGCCTCCAGGGGGCGCCGCATCAGCAGTCCGGGAGTCTATCCAGTCGCATAAAAAAATGTTTCTGAAAAAATAAATGATTACTGTTGTGGACTTACTTAGGACTGGCTTGGTTTATTGAGGCCATGATATAACACACATACAGTGCCTTAAAGCAACGCCTGTCGAGAATACTAAGCAGTTCGTAAATAATGTGGCCCAGCATGCCGCGCCTTCTAAAGATATCGTAAGTCATCGAGCGGCACTGTGGCAGGGGAACTGGGCATGGTGTGTGGAATAACAAGTGTATTATTTTTGTCTGTGACCACTAGACATCCTCCTACCACTTCCTCGGAAGGGGCAGTTTGGAGACGGTTCCTTATGCCACTCCCCTGATCAAACTGTGGGTGACCCACGACTGTCCTACTCCAGTCCTATTGTCTTTCTAGGCGCAACAGAACAGTGTAGTCAGAATGACACTTTCTTGTCACGGGAAATGTATTTGTAGTAAGTTCTTCTAGTGCAAAGGCCTGAACTGTTTCTTTCCCAAAATCATCAGCAAACAGTAAGAGAGAAGGCAGGCGCAGGGACCGTCTGAACTGCTTTCCCAGCATGCTCAGCAAGTTCTCAGTGGCAGCAACTGTGACCTAATCCACCTCCTTTCTGAGGATGGAGACGCAGTGACCTCCTGAAACGCCAAACTCCGATACAGCAGCCTCTGTGAGGACGGACTGTACAGCAACATGATCAGTAAACTGCGGCATAGCATTGCTAGTAAGGCGAACAATGTATTGCCAAAACGATTAATATGCTATCATAAGCATGTCAGTTTCTGAACTGCACAGCAATATGGGCAGTAACTTACCGAACCTGTCCCCAGCATGTGCCATACATTGTAACATTGCAGACTGACATGGCTGCTTACTAAGCTCAAAGCTCTCTGCGTCTCAGAATGCAGAGCAGGTTTTGACATAGCAGAATGGGGCCTTGTCTGCTTATCAATCCCATAATGCTTAGCAATGTGTGATACAGAAGGGGCTGTTTACACAGGTCTGCTGACTCCCCAAACTCATTTCAGAGCATGCTCCATAATGCACTATGGCCTTCTGGACTGCTTCGGTCCCAGAATGCTCAGGCAGTTGTGATATAGCCGGTATGGTGGCCTCATGAACTAGATGGAGGGTGACACAAAAGATTGCAGTTGTGAACAGAGCATTCAACTGTGTCATGGTGTGTCACTGAGTACCAACTTCGGACGGGATGATTAATGTATATAAATCTGATCTCTGTACAGCGCTTTGGATTAAGGTGCTATTTAAATAGCAAAACACTTATCATTTATCATTTAAACAAAGGACACATATAAAGCAAGTCTGAAACCAAAATATCTACACTGAGTAATAGAAGAGTTATATAAACACAAGTGACAGCACACAACAGAAGAACAGATAGTAATACTAGGCAACTGGCCAACAGCCAAACCACCAAAAATAGACTTTTCAATATGTACTAAATGACATAAGAGATTTCACAAAGATGAGTTTGATGTTTGTTTCAAACCGGATACAATACACCCCCAACTGCGAAGCAAAAGAAACGGTTAGAGTCGATCAATGTAGGCTCCAGACTATAGTTCTGGCAAGAGTAACTTATGAGCAAGACATGGTACCCTGAAGGTGACACTGGCATCTATCGGGATCCACCTCAGGGCAGGGTGACCATGCTCACATTTCCTGGGTCCCGAAAAGGACCTGGCTGCAGCATGAAGAACCGCGTTCAGAGGACGTGGGTAGGAAGACTGTACTGGACCACATGATCATTCTCAAGAAGGGCGCAGACTAAGCACTGAACAAGCAGTGCAAGACAGAGGCACGAACCAACGATTGAACCATTTTAAGAGAGTAGAGGGAGAAATGAGCAGATTCTAACAAGAGATGTGGCTGATAGGACAAGGTAAGACGCAAGTGGAAACTCAGCAAGTGAAGAAAGAGGAAAGGGTGGGGAGAACGTGGAGGGTTGGCACCATGAATCATGTTGTGGTGGGACCTAAATCTGGACTTGCCCCAGCTGATGGCTTAACCCCTCGGGTCTATGCATAGCTGTTACTTTAAATTTGTGGGTGAGCGAGCTACTTGTCCTCTCAGCTGACATGCAGTATACCGTTTTTTCCAAGGATGAAGTGATCTTTTTACCAAAGTGATTAATTAGTGAATGCTACCATGAAACAGACACAGCTCCAGGCTTTTTTGCTTTTCTGCACCCACCAAAGGTGGCAGAGCGCATACACATGGTTGATCCTAGCAGTGCCTGGCTTCAGCCAATTTATTGACAGGCCAGATGAATAGTGGATGGACAGACAGCTGATGGTGGGATTTGCTAAATTATTCAGAGGGTTGGCTGTGTCCAAAAAGACCAACTTCAGGTGGATTGTTGTCTGCATCAGGCTTTGCTCGAGGCAGTGCTTATCACCTATTGCCTTCTAACACTGGTTCCTCCGCATCAGCCATTTTCTGACATGTCACAGAAGGGTTTAGAGCTCTTCATTGGGCATTTCGCGTTTAGGCCCCCTGACGGCTGTCTTGTGATAATCGGCTGCTATTATCCTTATCTTTGTCTCCATTGTAATGTAAGCACACCTGGGTACTTCTGAATGTTTTCGCTCCAAGGAGGGAGCCCCCAACCATCATGTTGAAATGGGGCCCCACACATCTTCAGCCGGGCCTGCTTGAGTAGAGTGATCACCACCAATCTACGGTGTGGGTGCTTCTATTCCATAGTGTGGTGACTCAGCCTTGTACGAGAGCAGGGTGTTCAGTGGGGAAGTTTCACAAATACAGTAATGATAGGTTGTTTATATAGAGCTTTATCCAAAACAATTTACATAGAACATATTTACATACAGTATCACCCAACCGAGGTTGGTACTCCAAAAAGCTGATGAATACATGCAACAAAATACCATTAAGGAGCTCTTTTTTAAATAGCATACATTGCTTGGGGCTCTGAGGGCGGGGTTCACCACTCGTCATCAGACGTTTTGATTCAAATTCCCAAAGTCTACCAATCTAGAACTGGCGGCCGAGCTTTCTCTGTTGCGGCGGCCAACTTTGGATTAAATTTCCCCTTTCTTTAGGAATGAAGGTTGACCATCTGGTTTTTCAACGCCATTTTAGGACACTTCTATTTAATTCATTCTTCTGTCATCTATGACTTTTGTCCCAGTTTCTTTTGTGTTTCACTTCAGCGCCATTTTGTCCTACGCTGTAAGCCGCTCTATACAAATGTTCTTAACATACACGTTCCCTACCTTGTCCCTGCTTAATTCATTTTTGCGTAAGGAACAGACTGCAATGTTGCTCCTTGCTTTGTCAGTAATGAAGTAAGCCCAAACGTATGACTGATTTTGTTATTTATTTATATAGTGCACCCAGAACGAGCCCCAAATGTTTAAGGGCGTTAGCACTACAAAAGCACTAAGACATACAAGACAATCAACCAATAGGAACAATACACAGAGGCACAGTCGCAGGAGACACATCATACACAAAGGTGCACGTCCAATGACGCAATGCCTGCAAGATCCGGGGGCAGCACATTCCAAGTAGACAGTGCAGCTGCAAAGAATGAACCTCTGCTTGCCATCATCAATTTGGACCTTGAAACACACAGTACATTCTGCTCCCTAGATCTCAAGGATCTCTGGCTTGACCTCCTTGAAAGCCTTTCTGCCAGGTACTCTGGATGTGTTTCAGACAAACATTTATGAGCAATCGTCAGCAGACGGTGAGATTCCTAGGCTCAATTGGAAGCCAGTGCAGGTTTTTCCTTGCTTGGGAGACATGATCATTCTTCTTCAAGCCGTCCACAGATCTCAATGCGCTGTTCTGAATCCCCGGCAGCTTTGAGCAGTCTCCCTTGCTGATTCCCACCATGAGACTGCTGCAATAGTCCATTTCTGTAATAATACTGGACCTAGCCACAGTGGCACAGTTCTTTATCGACAGATACGGTCGTATCTGTGCCAGCTTTTTTACCCTAGATTGTACAGCGATTTTACATCCCGCTATAGTAAAATGCTGGTATTCTGCAACCATTTTATGTATCATGCCTGGGGTACCGGTGGTCGTAACCTCTGTCTTTTTGTCATTAAGTGCTTTAAGACTTTCTGTGCAATGGGGTTGCTACATACAGTTTGTGGGCGTGTGATTCATGTCAGTGATCGGGGAGTGTGGGCTTGCTGCTGCTGAGTGCTGTTGTCAGATGCTACACAAATGACATTGTCATGTTCTTGAGTGTGAGACATTTCTTCAACAGGTACGTCATCAGAGTCCTCCTCATAAGCCAGATACAGTATGTTTGTTGATCCGTTGTTTTGTATTTTGTGCAGGCTCTCCCTGCTAGCACTGCCATAACACTGCCATCTGTTGCTGCTTTGCATTTTCCATGACAAACTACTGCTGGTGGACATTGCCACTGCCAGTAACTGTGTTGACCCACAGGAATGTCCGCATATGCAAGTGTGGTGGACATATGGTGCATGGAATTGCCAATGTTATTTTGCTGTTCAGGTCGTGTAAACAAGCAACATACACAGCTTATAGCAGCTGAGCCACCCTACACATGTTCCTAGTAAAAGTGGGAGGAAGGGGGCATGTGGAAGCATGAAAGAACACATTTACAAGCTCCCAACAATGCAAGAGCACCACACAAGTTGCCCATACCCCTCACTCAAGTTAAGTTTACCCTGCATGCTTAATCACCAATGCTACGAGACAGATGAGCAATAGAAGCTCGGTTTGGTCATGTTGGATGTGTACCGATTCTGAAGCCAGCCGCATAGTCACCGTCAGTGGCAGAGGAAGCCCACTGCTACTGATAAGATGAACACACCAGAAAAAAAGCACACTTAATTAGACTACCTTGGGTGAGTCTGTTACCTAGGTGCCTGTAGGCCCTCTGTTAGGCAGAATCCTGTGCAGTGCCCTTAGGGACCACTACACACAATTAAGACTACAGGTGGCAATACAAGTTTTACCTTTGGTACAAGCCTGTACTACTATGTTAAAGTGGTAGCAGTAGCGGAGCAGCCAGGCTTACCTCAAGAGTATATGAGCAGTAGCAGAGATTACACAAAGGGACCACAATTACTGTGACTCAAGCAAACACTGACTCAAGGTTTCAGGTAGAAAAATATAAGTACATTTATTTTTAAACCATTTGTTATAAACACAACACTTCTATTAAATTCAAAACCACACGTAAAATAAACTACAACTAACCAATTCACTTTGTACGGTTTGACTCAAGGTAAGTACCCTGTGTTTGAATGAACCAGTGTTAGGAAACAAGACATGTTACCGTGAATACGATTGCAATCACTTTTTGACAGTTCGGTCTACTAAATAAACGCATATCTGTGACAAGAAATGCTGCCGGGGAAAAAACACACTTAGCACCTGAGATACCCAGAGGGAGTTGGAGGCAAAAAATCATAGGCAATATTATAGTTAGGCAGACAGAATCGAAGAACATTAATAAACAGGAATTCAAGAGTCAAAGGGCCGGAGCCAGGGTCAAGTGACACCAGGTGCCCATTGTCGAGGATCACACAGTCGGACAGTTCACGATTCAACGTAGCCAAGAGTACTTTGATATTGTCAATGTTCGGAAGCAAATGTTATAAGAAGGAGGGAAGACAAGGGCAAGCCTTGGAGATGAAGAAAAGGGATTCACCCTAATTCCTCAAGCAGAACACAGTACCTTATTCAAAGGAGAAGCTGGTGCCCTGGCAGTTGTTCCTGTTGGTTTCTCGCAGACCCACAGTTCCTGGAGCTTCGATGTGAAGGAGGACGTCTGGAGGGGTCTGCACCACAGAGGGATGAAGCCGGCAGCAGCGACGATGAATAAAATGTGTGCTCCTTAAAAACAGGAGAGGCTCTTCAGGTGGCTATCCGGACCACTACAGCAGTGTGCAGCGATTTCGACCACGAAGGGATTCCTCTGGCTGAAGAAGATGAGCTGGTTATCCCCACCAGGCTCAAGGGAAGAAGACTCTAGACCGGATCTTCTCTTAGTTATTGAAGGGTGGATAGCTCAGGACTGTAGCAGGGCTTCACCAGTACGGGATAGTTGCAGCAGTCGACCTCTCCTCCACTTCTCTTTGGTTCCTTGTAGTTCCAGTGGCGACTCTCTGACTTCTAGCCCAAGCGACCTGCCTTTTATGCGAAAATCCCCCATTCACACAGTCTGGCTGTCAATCATGCAGCAGGGGGGTTGTCCGCCCCGGACAACCACCTCAGCCAATCATGGCAAAGTGTGACTTGGGTTTCCTAGGATACTCTGTGCAGGGGGTGACTACACCCCTTCCTCACATTCAGCCCACCTAGACATTCAGGCGCCTGGAGGAGGGCTTCTTAGTAGAAGCCCGCCAAAAGACGGTGAACAAAGGAGGCAAACCTGGTTTGCCGCACAAAGTAAAACACAAGAAGGACTTTACCAAAAAGAAATGGGGAATAAACCCGATAGGATCCAAAAGAAAAAGTATTTGGTCAAGCAGGTTTAAGTTCGAGGCTAATATAATAGCCTAAAACAATACCACATTTATATAGTATAATCGCGGTAGAAAAGTTAGGGTAGATACCACTGCCACTAGCCAAGTCTAAATGTTAAAAGAGCGAAACAATGCACTAGGAGGTACAGATACAAAGGGATACAAAATAACCCTTTCCAGTAATCCCTGGAAGATGGGGTGTACTGTATCTGTGGTAAATTGACTAATTAAAGTTAAAGACAACTTTACCCTTTTCTGGGGCACTGTAGTCAGCCCTAGAAATGGAGTCGGTGGGAAGTCTAAAAGACAACCCTGTGTCACTGCACTGAAAGTGCTGTGTAACACACAAAAGAAGGGGGCTACTGAAGTGGTGTACTTCAGAGTCCACAATCCTAAAAACAGGTAAAAGACACATGGAAAAACACGGGTAAGAGTGGGGGGAAAGCTCAAACTCTTACCAAGTCAAATAAATAAACTCCAGAAGTCCAGCAAAGCTGCTGGGGGACTCACTAGGTGAGGGAAATTAGCCATAAAATGAGAATTCTCCCTAACACTGGCCCCCCCAGACTAAGGGACAGGAGGATTTAATCTACTCCTGGATGGACCTCATACCTCTAGTCGGTTAAAAACATCCTAGAGAGACCATCAGCATTTTGGTGGTGACTTCCTGCTCTGTGCTCAATGGAGAAATCAAATCCTTGCAGGCAGATTGACCATCTGAGTAACTTTGGGTTTTCCCCTTTCATTTGCATCAGCCATCTCAAGGGTTGGTGGTCAGTCTGAATGATGAAGGTAGATCCATACAAGTATGGTCTAAACCTCTTCAGTGACCACACTATAGGAAAACATTCTCGTTCTATTGTTGCCCACCTTGTCTCAGGATCCTTTAACTTCCTGCTGCTGAAACAAATGGGGTGTTCCCTACCTTTCTCATCCAGTTGACTAAGGGCTGCGCCTATACCTACATTAGAAGCATCATTTTGTACAATGAAGGGTTGGTGATAGTCAGGAGCTCTTACGACTGGAGCTTGACAAAGTGCTTTCTTTAGACCTTCAAAGGCTTGATCGCACTCCTCCTTCCACCTAAGCTTTTTCGGGAATTTGGGAGAGGAGATGACATTCAAGGGAGAAGCTATGGTCCCATAGTTCTCTATGAAGCTCCTGTAATATCCAGTGAGCCCTAAGAAGGCTCTCACTTGGGTTTGAGTAGTAGGGACCCAGTTTTGTACAGCTTGTACTTTGCTAGGCAATGGCCTTATTTCACCTCCTCCCACCTCATGTCCAAGGTAGACCACTGTACTCTGACCAATTTGACATTTGCTTGCCTTTATGGTCAGATGGGCCTGTTCTAGGGCCTGCAATACATATCCTAGGTGTTCAATATGTTCTTTCCATGTAGGGCTGAACACTGCAATGTCATCCAAGTATGCCATGCAGAAGTCCTCCATCCCATTCAGAACTTGATTGACCATCCTCTGAAATGTAGCAGGTGCATTCTTTAGTCCAAAAAGCATTACCTTGAATTGGTAGAGGCCAGCTGGGGTGGAGAATGCAGTTTTCTCCTTGGCATGGTATGTCAGGGCTATTTGCCAATAGCCTGACGTTAGGTCAAATGTGCTGAGGTACTTGGCTGCACCAAGTTTGTCCACCAGCTCATCTGTCCTAGGCAAAGGATGGGCATCAGTCTTTGTGACTGCATTTAGAGTTCTATAGTCCACGCAGAATCTCAACTCTTTGGATCCTGCCATTGCTACAAGCACAACTGGCCTAGACCATGGGCTAGGAGAGGGCTCTATAACCCAAAGATCAAGGATCTTGTTGATTCCATTCCTTATATGGGTTCTTACATTGTCTGACATTCTGTACCCCCTGCTTTTGGCAGGCAAACAGTCACCAGTGAGTATGTCATGCTGGCCCCCAGGGGTCAAGCCTGGTGAAAGTGAGAACAGGGAGGCAAACTGATTTAACAGTAATTTGCACTCATCCTGCTGGTCAGATGTGAGACTGGAAGACAGATTAACTCCTTCCACTTGCTCATCTAAAGGTAAGCCTCTAAGGAGGTCAGGCAGAGGTTCACTCTCCTCCTCCTCTTGAACTGAAGCTAGGAGCAAAGCTCCTATGTCAGGTCTAGAGACATAAGCCTTGAAACGGTTGGTGTGAAAGACTCTGGGAGCCTCCTTAGGATTGCCAAAATCTACCAGATAGTTCACCTCTCCAAGTCTACCCACAACTTTGAAGGGTCCTATCCATTTGTCCTGCAAGGCCCTCTGCCTTGTTCGGACCATAACAAGAACAAGCTGGTCTTGAGTGAACTCAACCATGTTAGCGATTTGGTCATGCCAATGCTTGACCAGAGCTTGACCAGCCCTCAAGTTATCACTTGCTTCTGCCATCATGTGTGACATTCTCCTCCGGAGACCTATCACATAGTCAGTCACTCTGACTGGCTTGGGGGAAGGAGCACTCTCCAACCCCTCCTTAATCAGGGCCAATGGACCTCTGACGGGATGACCATAGAGAAGTTCGAAGGGACTGAATCCTACTCCCTCCTGAGGGACTTCTCTATATGCAAAGAGAAGGCACGGCAGTAGAAGGTCCCACTTTCTTCTAAGGGGTTCTTCTAAAGCACCTATCATGCTCTTCATAGTTCTGTTAAACCTCTCCACCAATCCCAAGCGGAGCATGATGCTGTGACTCTGCTTCACTACTACAGGCTTAGAGGGGTGATGAAGACGAAATGGGCAGATTTTCCGAGGGCTCCTATCCCACATGCAGGGCAGCAGCATGTTGTCCAACCCCTGATGGACAAGAAGATAGTTGCTACTACATACAAGTTGACCAGGTGTGGCATTGGAATAGCGAGGCAGGGGTTCAAGGCTTCCTGGGAGTCCTCATTGGGTATTAACCTAAGCGAGAAGCAGTGGAGACTAGTGTGTATGCAAACAAAAACAATCTTGCTAAATGCAAGACATAGGCTGGTACATTATAAGGTCTTGCATCAGGCTTATTATACACCACAGAAGCTTGGCAGGTTTTACCCTAACAAGGTCATGGCATGCAAAAGATGCAGAGTAGTGGCAGCAGATTTTTACCATATGGCGTGGGCATGCCCTAATATTCGATCCTATTGGGCTGTGATTGAAAAAACAATGAAAGAAATACTCTCCGCGGAACAGAACTACTCACCGGTGCTATGGCTTCTGGCATTAATTGAGGGAGAGTTACGAGTTGATAAGAGATTGTTGGGCAGGGCAGTCGGGGTGGCCCGATGTGTTGCAGCAAGGACCTGGGGTAGGAGTTCTCGTCCAAGATTTACAGCCTGGCTTGAGAATATGAGAATGTGTGAATTTAAGGAAACCAGATATGCTTCGACGCTGCCCCCTACTAGCCGATCATTAGACTATTGGGGACCTTTCAGGCAGTACATGGCAAATGAGGTGCGATCAGAACAGTCCTCGATAGCAAGTGTCTGAATGGTATGATGGAGGGCGGTTGGGGGGTGGGAGGGATCTTGCGGCAGAGACTGTGCTGGACAGCGGGGTGTACTAAAACCTTTGTCGGAAGATGTTACATTTTAGGCGGGGGAGTGTGCTATGAGTTGACATGGAGGAGGGGGGACGAGCCGGGGTGAGGGGTTGGGGTTAGGGTAGTGTGGGTTGAGGGGGGAGGTGTGGGGGATGGGGTTCATAATTGTGTGTTATGAAAGTTTTTTTTGTTGTTGTTGGTTTAATATTAAAATCAATAAAGAAAGTTTAAAAAAAAATAAACTCTCCACCAATCCATTGGTTTGGGGATGGTAGGCAGTTGAGAACTTGTAGGTGACTCCACAGGTTTTCCACATGGCTTGCATGTAGTGGGACATAACATTTTATCCCCCTGTCAGATATCACCTCCTTAGGAAAACCTACCCTGGTAAAAATACCAAGTAGGGCCTTAACCACAGCCGGAGCCATAACAGTCCTCATAGGTATGGCTTCAGGAAATCTAGTGGCATGGTCCACTACAACCAGGATAAACCTGTTGCCTGAAGATGTGGGAGGGTCAAGAGGACCAACAATGTCAATCCCAACCCTCTCAAAAGGAACTCCCACCACTGGGAGAGGCACCAAGGGTGCCACATTCTTGGCTCCACTCTTGCCAGAGGTTTGGCAAGTGTGGCAGCTTCTGCAGAATTTGTCTACTTCTGAGCCCATCTTAGGCCAGTAGAAGGAAAGAGAGATCCTTTCCTTGGTCTTCTTAAAACTTGAGTGACCAGCCAAAGGTACCTCATGAGCTAACTGCATAAACTGGAGTCGGTTCAATAGAGGTACTATAAGTCTCTTGCAGTCTCCAGGGGTTAACTCAGTTGGTTCACTGTAGAAGAAGCCATCCTCCCAGTGTAACCTATACTTACCAGGCTCAGTCCCATTGAGCCGAGAAGCTTCCTGTAGGTGAAGACCTTCCAGGGTAGGACACTTTCTTTGTCCTTTGCTGAAATCTGCCCTGTTGGGTCAACCTTCTGCCAGTAAAGACTGCAGCTCAGGATGGTCAACAGGGTCAAGATCTCCTACCACAGTAAGATCTTCTTCTAGATCTGATTCCTCAGTATCTAGCTTAACCAAACATGTGACTGAAAGTGGTCACTAATGCACAAAATTCCCAAAGCTGCACGTGAAACCACAAAAGGGCCGACCAAAATATTTCGGTTGTAATGCACATTTTCTGGTGTAGCGAAGTTTCATTTGTGGCAGAAACGTAACGCTGATTTCAAGGAACGGGCCGAAGCACATTTCGCACATTTCGGTTTGTGGGCAGAAAGTTCTCCTACCCACAATGGTAATCTGATTTGGCATTGTTTGTCTTCCGCTATTGATGTCTAGCGGCTGTTGTTCAACAGCACACTTTGCATTTTTATGCTGTGATTTTCTGATGTGCGTTTAATATCACTTGTTGTGACCTTGCCAGTGTCTTCTATATTATGCACATTTTTTAAAAGAACCTACGTGAACATGGATTAGCTTAGGTGCATCTTGTTAGAGATATGTCATGGTTGCACATTCTTTTAAAGCAAATACCAAACATGGATTAGCTTCCTTGTTAGACATAAGTCAGAGTTATACAGCATAATAAATAAAATACAGAAACACCTCTGCCATATGTCATTTAAAGCTACAAATTAGCATATTAAACCTTTTTAGGAAATGTGCTGTTTGGCATGGGTGTGAGTGAATAAGTCCTGTGTTCATATTTCTGTGTTTTGGTGTCGGAATGTGATTGAGGGATGGGTTTGCATGCATTTGAAGGGGAGCTGCAGCACAATTGTACATTGCCTTTGCACTGAATTATCATGCAAACTAATGATAAACTTAACAAGATGATTTCTTTATTCAATAACAAAATGTGCTAGTCCAAATGACTTGCTGTGTTTAAGCTACCTTGTGAAAGACAGTGAGCCTCATTTTGAGGTGGGTGGTAAGGGGTTACTGTCGCCGGTAAGGGTGCTTTTGCCGTTAACCCCTTACCACCACATTACGAGGTCCTTTAGCGGGTCCCGCTAAGGGCGGCTGGTTTTATCAGGCGCCCTTAGTGGGAGCCGCTAAAGGACCAGCATGCTAGCATGGTCCCCATTCCCATTGAGCCCTATGAGGGCTCGAATGGGGATGGGGATGGGTTCCCTGAATGGGGAAATACCGGGTCCTCCAAGGTTGGAATGGCCCAGTAATTCCCCATTCAGGGAACCCGGACCCGATATGCGGCAAGGGCAGGCCTCCAGATAAGGTGGGTACTAGGCCTTTTTATGCATGAAAATCTTGTAAATATGACAGCTTTATTATTTTCCTTGGTACATTTACACACAGGTTTAGAGCAGAAAGCAATGCAAAAGTCAGGTTACTTGACATAAACCAGAAGGCTTCTTTTGATGTTTGTCTACATGGATGTAATTGCAAGCCACCTCTGAAACTGAATGTATTTTCTGCAGCCTTTCAAAATAATAAACTGCACACTGTGATAAAAGGAATGGTTTCTTTCCATTCAGCTTCAGAAGCAGTGTGCATGTTTTCCTAGAATTTTAGTATTGTATAACTAATAAGATGGAAACTAAGTTGCAATTGAGAATTCATATTTTTTATTGTATTGCAAATATTTTTCAAAGTTTTTCAAAGTTCTGTTGCTGTGTACATAATCATGCGGAGGCAGATCATGTTTACACTTATAATTTAATTTACACTCTAATTATAAAAACAGTGTGTAAAATGATGACTATGCACAGCCTAGTTTACATCCATTCAACCTTGCAGTCAATGGGGTACATTACTATAAATGGTCAGTGGCAGCAGAGTCTTTGCTCAAGTGTGAGTAATTGTCATTACACTGATCTCAAATCATCAGAACTACAAATAAAACATCCAAAACCTGACTCTCAAGAAAGTGCAAGCGCTGTTCAAAAACAAACAAATTAAAGTTACATTGGTAATTGAAATGGAAACTCAGCAAAACCTGTCCCTGTGATAATCCAAATAGGTATTTAACTTTATGTAGCGCTTCATGAATGGATTGTCATACATTTAGGTACTGTGATTATTATACCTCAGTCGATTTTCAGTTAACCAACATCTGATGGATGTTAGCCAATAAGATAGCTCAGCCGGTTCAGCAGTCGTCCTGTAATTTGTGCGTGATCTGTAGGTTGCAGGTTCAAATCCCAGCATGTCCAACTCAGCCTTTCATTCCTTCAAGGTCAATAAAGGAGTACCGACTTTGGTTTGGTGGTAATTGTGATAAATGTGTTCTATGCACAGCGCTTTCCCAAAAGCGCTATATAAATAACCATTTGAGCACTAGATTAGATATAGAATTTAGCCTGGAGTCCTTGCCTCTCTGCACTGTTGTATCATATCATTGGCATACCATTAGGTAGTAATAGCTCTGGGAAATTAGGACTTTCCTAAAACATCAAAACACAATTCTGCTTTTGAATCTCAAAACACACAATACAATTCATGTTTCCTTTACTATATAATTGGCTAGGTTTTGGTGATTTCAACATTTAAAAATATACAGGAGAGATCAAATGGCCAGAAATAATGAAAGGTGTCTTCTGTCATTATGCAGAAAGCTGCCGCCCGTATAGTAATGATTTCCATACAGTTTTTACACACGTCAGCTGGATGTCGCATACATTTTAATCTCTTGCAAAGGAGAAAAGTCATTTTTACTCTCTTAAAATCACGTTTACTTTCAAAGTTTAAAAATAGAGAGTAAAATACTCCCACCTCCAAAATCCTATCTGGAGCACTGGGTAAGGGGGTAGCCATGGCGCTAATAGCACCATGGCTACCTCCAACCTCAGGATGAGGCCCAGTGTATTAAGTGTACCCTATATTCACTGCTATAATTATCAGCTCCTTTGTGTTGTTATACATGCAATGCCGAGTGAACAATTAGCAAACATTATCTTTGATTTATGTAATACTTTGCATACTTTCTTTCATCACCATTATGTAAGACAATGATATAATGAGGCAGCTCCTAAGTGTTTGCTTGAAATCAAATGGACTAGCCATTATGAGGTAAGCAAATGAGAAGTTGAAAAGGGCCTCATTCTGAGTTGGGCGGTAAGGGTTAACGGTCAGCGGTAAGGAGACTGGTGCCGTTAAACCCTTACCGCCTAATTCCGAGGTCCCTTAGCGGGACCCGCAAAGGCTGTGTTGTCTGACCACACGTCCTTTGCAGGTCCCGCTAAGGGACCAGGGCGCTAATAATGGGCCCGTAATTTACGGGGTCGTAATTAGCTCCTTCCCCATTGAGCCCTATGGGGGCTCAAATGGGAATGGTTGGTTGAATGGGGACTTACTGGGTCCGCACAGGTCGGAATGTCCTGGTATGTCCCCGTTCACCCAGACCGGACGCGGACCCGGGTTTGGAGGCAGCCATGGCGCAAATAGCGCCATGGCTACCTCCAAACTCGGAATGAGACCCATAGTCTTTTATTGATGAAGATCAGGAATGTGAAAGTGTTAAAATTTCTATTTAGTTTGCTCAGATTCCAGAAAGACCTCAATGTATCCCATTCCCTGCTTTTTCCCTCTTGGAGTTCAACTTCTAGTCTTGTCTCTTCTCTTCATAAAGTTACAAATATTACAGTTTAAGGTCACTGTGTCCTGTGTGACTGTGCTTACTGGCTATTGCTACCTCCATACTCATCGAGAGAGTGGCACCTGGTGGAACTGAGGCTCTGGGATAGATTGCTTTGCTGCTGAGTCTCTCGACACTCAACACTTGGGTCTGCCTGTGAAGCCAACCATAAAAGTAGAGGACGTGCCCGTCAATGCGTGGGTCATGTTGCAGGAGTGCTGTGGGGTGTCCTATGTCGTGTGGCGTCGGTGTCTGCCTTGCAAAGCCACAAGGTAAAATCCCCTTGTGCTAAAGTGTCCTAAAAATAAAACATAAAATTAATATGCAGTACAACAGTTTGCCTGGCTAGAACCACCAAAAAATATGGCTTAGACTCTATAGGCATGGCCACTACCAATGACAAGGGCAGACCCAAGACATTTAAGTCCTTATAATCTGATATTACAAACTTTGACACTAAAAAACAGCATCTAATGATCAAAAGACTGATATGTCGGATCAATCACTTTCACACACCGTTGACAATAACATGATTGATATAAACATGTCCAATTCACCGGACCTAGCTAAACCGGCATCACCCTTGGACTCTTCAATCTCAATTGCAACAAGCAGTGCAAGGGAGGCCAAAAGTGCCTTGGACTACGGATCGGAGACCAATACAGACGCCACATTGCCACTTAGTGGCCTAAATGCAATTCTATCTAAGGTGGAAGCACTATCAATGCTGAAAGCTACTATAGCCAAAGATCAGACTGATATTAAGTCAAGGCTAGTAAAAGTCCAGAACAAACTTAAATTAATTGACACCTGTAACTGTTCTATCACAAAAAACTCTAAAAACAAAAATGATACAAGCTGCCAGGACATCATTGGTATTGGTAAGCCTGGGACTGTAACCCAAGAAAAGATTGAGTTGGAAAATCAGTTAAAACTGTTACATTCGCTCTAACGGGACACATCAATCCACACAATTAAATACCATAAAAATGCCTATCAAAGCAAATTACGAGCCAAACCCCCACCACACCGGCAGGAGCCTCAAAAGAAAAAAATAGAAACAAATGTACTTGCGGATGGCTCGGTTCAACAGGTCTTACTAAACAGGCCACTAGACCAACACTCCCATTCAACCTCACACGATATTTTAGGGACCCGACCACGCAGACCCACATGCTCATATCAGAACATGGTAACTTTGTGCTATTGCCTGAATCCAGCCAATTGTTTTTGGTGAAGCTTCTCACATGGAAAACAGCCTGAAAAGTCTTCTGCTACCACCATATCTGTGCCTGCCCCGAATGCTGAAATAAGGACCAGATGTTCTGCTACTGATAAAAACTTTAGTCTGCACCAGTGACATTCAAAATATAGGTAAATGGGTCATCTTGGAAGAACTGAGCCACATTAGCTACAGTCTTTTTTTGAATCGATCTCGCCTTCTGGCTACATTTAACCAGCTGCTACATTTATGTTTGATTGGTTCAACTGATATTAGTTGTATCGAATTACCTGGGGTTGGTAGTCTTTCTAATTGGACCATGATTGAGTTTTCTTTATTATTGACTGCAGCATTATTAATAATATATGCCACATCCGTTACAAAAATAGGTCTGTCCCACATCATTTGTTTGTTTGTTTATTTTATTTGTAGCGCGCGCCAGATGCGAAGGTAACCGGGCACGTGTTCAAGAATACTTTAAGCTTACAGGTTACAGTTACATACAGTTAAACATTCCAAGTAATTACATGATGCATTGACAGCAAAAGGTTGGCGATATACAAGGTTATATACACAGGTATTTGTACACAGAAGTGTATACACAGTATACATTGAGAGTTAAAAGAGCTAGTCGGTGTACGATCAGTTGCAGGTTAACAGGTGGGTAAGGCATAGTAGTACTCGTGTCGGTCAGTTATAGGTCATTTTCTTTGAGCCATTTGATGCAGTTAAGTCTGAAGTGTGGATAGGATTGGTCAGACCTTAAGGAGGATGGGAGGGAGTTCCACAGCTGGGCCGCTTTGACAGGGAAGCTGTTGCCTCCGGCTGTGCACAATTTAAGTGGGGGGAAAACTAGTTGGTTGGTATATGCTTCTCGGGTGGGTCTATTAGAGGTTCTTCTTTTGAATCTTTCTGTTAAGTATTTGGGGGCTAAGTCATTGATACCTTGAATGTTAGTGATACTGTTTTAAGTTTAGTTTTGTCCGCTGTAGAGAGCCAGTTAGATTGTCTTCTGATGTCTGATATATGCTCTCTACTTGGGATTCCTAGTGCGGCTCTAAGAGCATTGTTCTGCAAGGTTTGGATTTTTTGCAGTGTGTGTTTCTTAGACCCTATGTATAGTGCGCTGCAATAGTCCAATTTGGATAATGCCAGAGCTCTTGATAGGGTGAGGCAGCTGGTAGTGGACAGGTATGGTTTAGCTGCTCTCATCAGCTTACAGTTGTATGCGCTGCTAGTGGCCATCACACTCACTTGCTTTGTTAGGGAGAGGCAAGAGTCGAGGTAAAAACCTAATGTTTGAATAGTCATTGTTCAGTATTTTGATATTTTGTGTGTTCCCCAGTATGATGAGTTCCGTTTTGTCATCATTCAGGCATAGAACATGACAGGCCATCCATGCCTGGATGATGAGGTATATCTTTTTCACCAAGGCCAAATCCTGTTCGTAATCCCCCGAAAGTGGGATGAGAATCTGAGTGTCATCTGCATAGTTTGTGTAGGTGACACCCAGAAGGTCCAGATCATCAAACAGGGGCTTCGTGAAGATGTTATGCATAGTGGGAGAGACACAGGATCCCTGAGGGACGCTACATGTGATAGATACTGGGTCAGTCGCTGCGGAGGTGGAGAAAACCCTCATGGTTCTGCCGCTTAGGAATGACCTGATCCATGCAATGGCATGTGTGGAGAAGTGGGCCGCGGTCTCCAAATGGGTACAGAGCACATCATGATCCACCAAGTCAAATGCCGCTGAGAGGTCCAGCAGGAGGAGTAGGGCAGTTTTTCCAAGATCTCTCAGCTCATCGACTTTTTTTGAGATAGATAAGTGCAGTTTCGGTACCATGTTGAGGCCTGAAGCCTGCTTGTCTGGTACCTAATAGTTGAGTTGAATTTGATTACTAGAGCTGATGGATTTAGTGAATCAGGTAAGGAATTTAGAGTTGGGAGGATAAGTGGTAGCAGTTTGTCCGTAGTTATGTTTTTTGTATTTCTGGTTGGTAAGGGGGGGCAATATAGTTTCCTTAGGTTGGACGGTGTTTTCGTTTATGAGGAAGGTTATTAGCGCATGAGCTGTCCAGATTTGTGGGCAGACATCAGTAATTGTTACATTACAGTTGTGGTTGGCTACCCAGTCGAGTGTTCGACCTTTTTCGTGGGTAGGTTGTGATATTCTTTGGGTAAATCCAAGTTCTGTAATGACATTGGCGATATTGATCGCTTGCAAGTCTTTGTGGTCATTGAAGCCTAAGTTCATGTCTCCCAGAAGGATGGCTTGCGATGATTTTTTTATATTATTTGAGAGGATCATAGAGATGTCCTCCTCAAAGGTTCCAATGGGACCAGGTGGCCTGTAGATGAGGTGTATGTTGATGGATTGAGAGGATGATGTTAAGAGTTAAGCGATTAAGGATTCGCAGGATTTAGTATTTGGAGGCTTTTCTATTTTTATGGTGAGACTATTTTTAGTGATGATGGCTAAGCCACCTCCTCGAGAGTTGGTTCTATCTTCTCTGAGAATATTGTAGTTAGGGGGCAGGGCAAGCATCAGAGCGGGTCCTGCTGCTTGTTGCAGCCAGGTTTCTGTTATGGCTAGGAGGTCATAATCACCTATTTGGATGAGATCGGCGATTTCGGTGGCATGTGCTATTAATGACCTGGCATTAATAAGGGCACCTTTCAGAGATGTGTTTGGTTTCGGTGTCGCAGGAGTGACGCAACTTTTCTTTTTGGTAGGTTTATTGCTTGATTTCCGGTGATTGTTAATGGGACTGTTAACATGGGAGTCTCTTTTGGTGGGGGAGGTGTTTAATTTGGGGGCATTGCGTTGGAGGTCTCTTCTATTGCTAGGTTTGGTGACTAGTCTGGCTAGAGGTTCATAGATTTTAGGTAATCTTGACCGTAACTTTGCATTTCTGCTTAAGGTGTTGCATGGGATATTTGTCAAAGGGTGCTGGAGGATAGGTGACTGTATAGTGTCTGGGGTAATGGTGGGTCGGCGCTCATCAGAATTCAGTGTCACAGTGGGCATATATTTCGGTGGGTGGTTTGCTGTTGTCATTGTGGACCAGAGGGTGGTCAGGAAGATGAGGGTGGAGATCATTCTATCCTAGGGATAGTTGTCTATATCTGGTGGGGGGGCACAGTAATGTCGAGGAAAGTCAGTAATAGGTTGTTGAGTTCGTA
Organism: Ambystoma mexicanum; assembly: GCF_040938575.1. NCBI lineage: Eukaryota > Metazoa > Chordata > Amphibia > Caudata > Ambystomatidae > Ambystoma > Ambystoma mexicanum. The sequence goes on along the minus strand of NC_090941.1, from coordinate 1,155,188,530 downwards.
ATTTCTAACATTATATTAGCATCATATTGATTAGCAGCCACAGTGGGCTAAGTATAGGCAACACAAGGCTGAGTATAGGCAACACAAGGCTAAATATGGGCAACACAAGGCTGAGTATAGGCAACACAAGGCTAACTATGGCCAACACAAGGCTAAACATGGGCAACACAAGGCTGAGTATAGGCAACACAAGGCTAACTATGGCCAACACAAGGCTAAATATAGGCAACACAAGGCTAGGTATAGAAAGCACAATGGCTAAGTATGGGCAACACTCGGGTAAGTATGGGCAAAACATTTGCCGAAAGACGAAGAAATCCCCGGCCACAGAACTCTGCCCTCAAGGAAAATAGTACGATCCTTCTACAAAAGACGAGCTAAAATCAGAAAGAGCAGCTTTGTGTGCAGTACAAGTAAATATAGACCAAGCTGTGATAAATGTCCTGAAAGAGGTTTATAGGCTGCCCGAACACACTACCAATGGGGCAAATAGACTGTATACCTCTGACCATACCAACAAATTGTTATCATCGAACACCCGCAGCTATTGTTGGTTCCTAGTTCATCCGAGTGGTTTAGACACTATTACATCCAGTGACGTGTTTATTTTACAGGAAATTTGGTGCCCCAATCTTTTGTCGTAAATTGTTGTAAGATTGTTCATAATCACTCAATCCCTACAAAAAGGGGACGTGCTATTGGGACAAAATAAACATACTCAGGGAACTGCTTCACAAAAAACAAACAATCGCCCAATGTGCTATCGGTGATCCTCCAGACATTATAGGACAAAACAACCCCCATTTTGATTATCAACGTGTACGACCCTCGGGGGGTACACAAACTAAATCCATACAGTCTATAGTTGACGATGCTATCATGAAATGGAATAAATAATGCTCGATTGGCTTTATATTTGTTGTGGGTGATCTTAACGCAAGAAGTTCACACCGCTCTTCATCCTCTTGCTAAATGCCTGTTTGTCCATTCTCACGCTTTGTAAGAACCCATGATCTAATGCATCTATCATTCAACACACCTACCACAGAAACAATGGTTTATATATATAGGACAAATGGTGTTGGAAAAGTACATTTATATTATGTCATGGCTGATTCTGGGCTAATTACAAAGTGTAGCCCTGTTAAAACTCAAAATAACTTGGGTGATCACCCAGTCCTAAGTTGGACCCTGCCTCTCAATTGTAATTGTGTGAACATGTGAACATGGTCAGACGTCACTTCCGAAATACAGGGAAACCAGCTTTGTTGGACTGCTATGAGCATTAAGGACATGAATGATCTCTTGTGGTGTGACGAAAAAAAACATAGAGACTGCCCTGTCGACAGCAAATTGGGATCTTGAGCTCATGATCCATTCTATAGCTAAATATATTTGGAAAAACCGATATAATATGGTGAATCATCAAAACATAAAAAGCAAGAGCCCTTTTAATACTATTATAGGTGAAAAAATAGCAGTCATATCGGAAAGTTCAGGCCCTAGTCAGAGGCACCCTTACCATGAGTGCGTGCGAGAAAACAACCTGCACAAACATTCTTGCCATACGGTACGAAAATTGGATAAAACAAAATAAATACTCTACTCACAATTCTAATTGGCTACTTTTGTTTGGATGGCTGAAAATGCATGACACACAAAAATGTTGGTCACACTACAGAAAGTATTTGTCGCCTGCTGAACTAAATCCTATATCAGAAGCCACATGGTTAACCCATATTGATGAATTATACAACAAACTCATTTGGAGCTGCCTACAAATGGGCCTGAAAAATATAGAATGAGACTCTGCTCATTTGGATATAGATAAAAACACACTGATAAATATTATCATTAAATTGAGGAGTTCACGTGCCACTGGTCCAGATGGCATACCAAACGCTGTCATAAAAGCCCATCCGGAACTTTGGGTGAAAATACTAGCAAACATATATAAGCACATAGTGCTTACTGGTTCTTTACCCGCTAGTTAGTGCCTATTTTAAAATAAAGCGATGGATTAGATCCCTCCAACTATCTCCTTTTGGCCATGATGGACTCCAGCCGAATATCTTTGCGACGATCCTACTAAGACAACGTACTAGTTGGGCTGAAAAACGAATTTGCTTAGCCCTTATAAGAGAGGCTTTAGAAAGGCTCATAACACAGTCACCAACAGATGTGCTCTGCAATATCTAATAGCGGAAAATAGCTGCAAACACAAAACGAGTTTGCATTGCTGCTATTCGACTTAAGCAAATTGTTTGACCTTATATCTCAACCTTTACTTAGTAGTCAGCTTATGACCTGGATGATTAATCCAATATTATTCCAATACATCCAATAATTATATACAGACTCTTCATTTACAGTCCGTTTGAACTTGGCAGGTGTACACGTGAAATGCCATCACACACATCGTGGCCTCAAACAAGGCTGTGTTTTTGCCCCAATTCTGTACAATCTATATGCTGCTGACTTGACTCAGGTTTTTCAATCAACCCACAATTTGACACCTAAAATTAATGGTGAACACATACCGTAGCTCTTGTATGCTGATGACATTATGGGGTAATTCATAGAATTCAGCGCACAAGTGGCGCACGTGGCTGGCGAACATTGTGCGCGTGCGGCAGTCTGCGACAGAGCCGCGTGTGCCAAAATCCATTTCCGTGGACAGCCTATTCATGGATTTTAACATCCATAACCAGCCGTGGCGCAGAGTGGTGCAGCGACCCTGCAGCAGCTCCAGTTATGCCTTCAACCCCTCCCTGTGCGCCATGAACAGCGCACAAATCCCGTACATGGCGCACAGGCCAGTGGACCAGCATACAGCCCCCCAACCACGAAAGCGTCCGTAAAAATCCCAGCGCACCCCTCCGAATACACGTACCCCACTGCGTGGGACGTGTTACACGCAATTGGCCCTGTGCGAGCGGGGTACATGTATTTCAGGGGTGCATGGGAAGCTTGCGAGCGGGGTACGTGTATTTCGGGGGTGCGCGGGAAGTTTGCGAGCGGGGTACGTGTATTTCGGGGGTACGCGGGAAGTTTCACACACGATTGGCCCTGTGCGAGCGGGGTACGTGTATTTCGGGGGTGCACGGGAAGTTTTACACGCGATTGGCCCTGTGCAAGCGGGGTACGTGTATTTCTGGAGTGCGCGGGACGTTCTACACACGATTGGCCTTGGGCGAGCGGGGTACGTGTATTTCTGGGGTGCGCAGGGAGTTTGCGAGCGGGGTACATGTATTTCGGGGTGCGCAGGAAGTTTTCGAGCGGGGTACGTGTATTTTGGGGGTGCGTGGGAAGTTTTACACGCGATTGGCCCTGTGCGAACAGGCTATGTGTATTTCGGGGGTGCGCGGGAAGTTCTACATGCAATTGGCCTTGGGCGAGCGGGTTACGTGTATTTCGGGGGTGCACGGGAAGTTTCACACGCCATTAGCCCTGTGCGAGCGGGGTACATGTATTTTGGGGGTGCGCAGGAAGTTTTACACGCGATTGGCCCTGTGAGAGCGGGGTACGTGTATTTCGGGGTGCGTGGGAAGTTTCACACGCAATTGGCCCTGTGCGAGCGGCGTACGTATATTTCGGGGGTGCACGGGAAGTTTTACACGCGATAGGCCTTGGGTGAGCGGGGTACGTGTATTCTGAGGGGAGTACAGGGAGTTTCACATGCGATAGGCTTTGGGCGAGCGGGGTACGTGTATTACTGGGGTGCGTGGGAAGTTCTATACGCGACTGGCCCTGTGCAAGCAGGGTACGTGTATTTCGGGGGTGCGCGGGGAGTTTCGCACTCGATAGGCCTTGGGTGAGCGGGGTACGTGTATTCCTGGGGTGCGCGGGAACTTTCACATGCGATTTCGCTGTCTGAGCGGGGTACGTCTATTCTGAGGGGTGCGCGGGAACTTTCACACGTGAATTTGCTTGCAGAGCGGGGTATGTGTATCCAGTGGGGTGCGCAGGGTGTTACACACGTGAATTGCCAGTGTGGGTCCTCCTAGGTGTGCCCTCGACCCCCTCCCCAGCCCGTGCAGGTAGCCCACACCACAGGGGACTACCCTGCACCCCTGGTCATGTCCAGCAGGCAGCCCAACCACCATGGGCATGCCCCCCAGCCAGCCTACATGTCACCTTGCACTAGTGATCACCGACTCATGTCCCTCAGCACCCCCACCCACCCAGCATTGAGGGGAACCTGCCAGCAGGCCCTGACTCATGTCCCTCAGCACCCCCACCCACCCAGCATTGAGGGGCACCTGCCAGCAAGCCCCGACTCATGTCCCCACCAACAAGTCATAAAGATGCACAATCATGGGCCTCATGTGCCACCCCAATCTTGAGAGGCAATCAAGTCCCCAATCCACCCTACACTGAAATGGCTATTCCATGACACAAACCGAAAGTCAACTATGTACACCAAAACATGTCCCTCACACACACACACTGGGTGCAAGTGATTGTCTTAATCCACTTTTTCACATGCAGTAACCCAATGAGCGAATACCACACATGGAAGTAAGAAACAAAAATGTATTATGAACAAAATGAATGAAATGAAATTAAAGCATAAAACATATTTCAAACGATGAAATGAAATGTATGTCCGAAACAGAATAAAAAAACATGATGAACCAATCCAAAGTGATGAAAAAAAAAACATGTGTCCAATCTCACGGTCCACCAAATGAAATCCAAAGGAAACGTAATTTGAAAAATCCATTGATCCATGGTGATAAATAAAATAAAATCCTTGCATAATCCACTGTTCAACTATGTAGACCGAGTTCATCCAGGGTCCATGAGCCCAACAAAAGAAATGAAACCTATGCAAAAAACTACCTAAGAAAAGAACTTTATACAAATGTGTGGGGCATAGTCCAAACTCCCCAAATCAAAGGAAAACAAAAATGAAACCTAACACAAAAAACTATATACAATGGCGGCGGGCTAGTCCGACGGCTCACTTTCCGATTTTCCAGGCCAGGGCATCATCAAACTCCTGCTCAATGTCCTGGAGGCAGTCCTCTTCCATGGCCACGAGGGTTCGCAGGGACGATGACATGTTGACCTCCAACTCCCTGCGAATTGCCTTGAGGCACTCGGCCCGCCTCAGTGCCCTCCGCATGGAGTTCTCCGCCCTGACCATTGTGAGCTGTGCCTCTTCCACCCGCCACCGCTCCGCATCCGTGGCCTGGCCCAACCGCTGCCACACGGAAGACAATTCCAATCCTGGGTCCTCCTGCCCTCTGGCCGATGCCTGCCCCTCGGATGTTGAAGGCCCCGAGCCATCATGGCTCCCACCTTGTTGCTGCTGCTGCTGTGCCTGTGCCTGTGCCCTGGCTCTTGCTGCCTGTATGTCCTCCTCCAGCTGGGGTGCAGTTGTTGTGGTGGCCACCCCTGCTGGACGTTCGACTCCCGACTGTGGCAGGGTGTGTCCTCCACCAGCCTGGCCGCTGGGTCAGAGGCAGCGCCACAGGGTACCCAGGTGATACATGGGTGGGAAGATGGCATGGAGGATGACTGGCGCACAGGGGGTTCAGGTGAGCAGGGGGTCGGAAGAAGGTCCAGCATACGGAGGAATCCAGCCATGGTGACCCGTCCCAGTAGGTCAACGCGGTCAACGATGCATCCGAGATGACCTGCAGTGTCTTCACAAAAACACTGCAGGTCACCTTGCATGCCCCGTTGACGCAACGCTATCCCAGCCAGGACAGGCTCAACCCGGTCCCGGATTGCCACGTCCGCAGGGAGAGGAAGGCCAGTTGTTGTGCGCTCATCCCCTCCCTGAAAACGGGTCTGGACGTAGGCATCCCTGCTGGTGCGGGATGATGCAGTCACAGGATCGGGGACAGGATTACACACAGGCATCTCTGCGGCGGCCTTTGCTGCCTCCTGTCCCTGCCCCTGCACTGCACCACTAGCACCAGTGGAATCCCCACCTCCAGACCCCGTGTGTGTCCCTTCCACAGCCTCCTCCTCCACCAAACCCCCCACCAACTTGGATGACTCCGTGCCATCTTCCTCTGTCGGACCCTGTGGGATCTCAGCTGCCCCTTCTGCTGCCGAGGAGTTCACCTCTGACCTCCGTCTCTTGAACCTACCCTCGGCAGCTGCGGCCTGGGACGTGGCACCAGACTCCTCACTCCCCAACGAGATGACAACCTGGGAGGGGAGCCGGGCCTTGAGTCTCTGGCTGGCAGTGCGATCCCTGCCACCTTGCTCCACAGCACCCTCTCCACCCTCTTCATCAGTTGACGCTGCAGACAGGGAAAGATAGGACACAGGCATCAGGGCACTGTACAATGGACTGATACACACATGACAGTTGTACATGAATGGCAGTGTCAAACTTCAGACAAGGCATCACACTCCCCAACACACATGTCATTTCAACTCACACACATGAGCAAATCAACAGGAATATCACACCAGGCAGCACCATCCATACACATACAACAGCACGAGCAGCCGAAGGTGAGCCTGACGTCACATGCAACACAGGGAGTGCATAACACATGCACACACCCCACCAGACTGACATGTATCTGTACATCTCCACCACTGCAGTGACAATGTCACCATCCATGTCACATCTGGCAATCAGCCTCCTACATGTCAGTGTCACATGCATCCATGTTGCATCACAGTTGCACACTTGTCACATACACACACGTGCACATGTACACAGTGCAGATACATGCAGCAGGAACCTACATCCATGTATGACACCACAACCATGCCACAGTACATACACATAATTTTCACATGTGCGCACCCAAACATGCATTTGCCCAGCATGCTTGCCAACACATGCACCATCGATGTGTCTCACACATGAGAGGAATCACATGTGGCTGGTTCATGTCCCTGTACATACGCATCCATACATGGCCCTGCAAAGACATATGTTGAACCTGCACACTCCTGGCACACCACAACACGCACAGCGTACAATCAGTAGGCATGTACACTTACCGCTTGACTCCAGACGGGTCTGCCTCTCAAGGACCTGGACATGGAGCGCTGGGTGTATACGTTCCAGGACCCTCATTTGGATGGTGGTAAGGCGGACCCGGCACCCCTTGCCATCCGCTGGCTTCAAGAGGTGTCGGTCTTGCTGAGGGTCCTGGACCTGAAGTCCTCCCAGCGCTTCCGGACATGTTGAATGTCGCGGACTGCCACCTCCTCCGCGTTGATGGCAGTCACGATGTCCATCCAGATCCTCTTCCGTCCTTCATTGTCGGCGTGCAAACTTCCAAAGAGGGCATCATACTGCCCCAGGACATGCTCCACCAGGACACCAACTTCACTGGCACTGAAGCTGGTGGCCCTCTGCCTCTCTGGCTGGGGGTTGCCAGTGGTGCCAGATGGTGTAGACATGGCAACCGCAGAGGCAGGTGTGGGTGGGCAACTGGATCCTGGGGCTGGGCTGTGGAGCGATGGTATCTCAGTCGGGAGTCTTCAGTTCCAGCAGGGGTGGTCACAGCAACTGCACCCCTGGCTGACGTGCAGGCACCAAATAGGGCACGTGGGCAGCAGGCAGCAGCAGATGGCAGGTGAGAGCATGCTCAGGGCTCTGGGGGGCAGGAATATGGCCTTCTGGGCAGGAGCGTGGTCTTCCGTGTGTTGTTGCGTGGCCAGCTTGATACGGAGTGATTTGGCACATGAAAAAATTACGTGAGCGGGCGTTTCCAACAACATGGGTGCATAGTGGATCAGCACGTGAAAAAACCACATGTCCGTGTGGGAATGCGTGTAATTCGAGGAAAGGGCCTAAGCGCGTAAGTGACGTGACGCGCGCGGGTGTTTCCCTCAGCACGGGTTAAAGGTGAGCGGGGCCAGCAGTTCGCTGTACGTGCCTTTCGTGGAGACCGACGTGTGTGTTGCTATTTTGTGTTGTTTCGCGCGCCATCACTACTTCACAGTGGATCAAGGACGTATCTCTTCTTTTGGCGGGGGTATTGGCTATGCGTGCTTTTCATCATCACGCTATTCTGACGGTGAGTCGCGCACGCTACTTTTCCCACTGCGGGTGCCCCTGTGTATCGCACCCGTTTTCGAGGTCATAGTAGCCTGCGTGTCCCACGCGTACGCGTTTTTTGTGTTACTGGGTGCCACCGCGTACTGCGGGAGGTCAATTCCACGCACGTAGGCTGTAGGGGTTGCGTGCACGGTTTTATTGCAGTTTTGGGGTACCTGAGCATTGCGTGACCGTCACTACATCCCCGGGGTCACATACAGCCTTGCAGGTGCAGGGGTGCTGTTAACATCTTGCATCCCACCCCCTTCACCCCAATTGCCCAGGACAAATGTGGTGTACACCTCCCATTGGCACTCCTCCATCTGTGCCGGCACTACTCCATCTGTGCCATGGTTGGGAGGCCACCAAAGGTGAGGGGCGCCTCAGCTGGGCGTCCTCCTCGTGGCGGGCGCGGTCAGGGATGTGGCTGGGGTGACCAGGGAGTAGGGGGACTCCAGCGAGTCCAGGGTGGCCGCAGAGGGGGAAGAGTCAGGGGTGCGCCACTTGTGCACGATGTTGTGCCATGTGTCGGTGCAGTCATGCCACCACCCCCTGTGGTTCCGGGAGATGCAGCTTCTGCATCTGGCACTGGCACCCGTGTGACCAGGCAGTCCGTTTCATCGACTGCCACGGGCCCAAGGGTTGTGGTAGCTGCAGGTGCAGCTGTGGACACCACCACCAAGGTTCAGAATCTGCCAGCGCAGGCTGCGTTGGCACTTGAAGAGTCCTTGGATGATTTCCAACAGGGCAGGAGGGAAACCGTAGGTGCACACCGCAGGGCTGCCCTGACCGAGACACATGTCCCTGGGGCAGTAATGTCATCTGCTGCCCCGACCAGCCAGGTGTTGGCAAGTGCAGGGGCAGATGCAGCCAACAACACCCCGATTGTGAGTCTGCCAACCAGGACAGTTGCGGTCAATGACCCTGGCACAGCAGATGTTGCTGCGCAGGGTCCATTAGAGGGCACGCAGCTGCCACTGACGCAAGTCAGGCCTTTGGTCATCCATCCACCTGCCACTCCCTTGGCTCAATCCACCGGTGCCACTGGCCATACTGATCAGGGTGGCAAGAGGAGGAAGGTTGGACCTGCAGCACAGGCTGGGACCCCACACACAGCCACCACCTCCTGCATGTCGAGGAAGAAGCCTTTCTGCAACCAGGAACTGGACTTCCTCGTGGACTACGTGCGGGACCACAGCCGTGACATGCTAGTGGGGCCTAATTGTCAGACTACGGCTGCCCACCGTGATATCCACTGGAAGCAAGTTGCGGAACATGTGAGTGCATTCGGCCATGGGGTGTGCACGGCGCAAGAGTGCAAAAAGCGTTGGAATGACCTCAAACGCAGCGCTAAGGCTCAGCGTGCCTCAAATTACAACTTGACTCTGGTGACTGGCAGTGGGCCTGCACCTGAGGAGGAAGACCTCACTCTGCACGAGTCACTCGTTGCGGAGTTCATACCACCTGGATCGGTCGAAGGAGTGGGAGAGATGCCCAATCCAGTGAGTGTTGCTGTGTGTTTGTTGAGGACATGTGTGTTTTAATTGTGTGATGTGTTGTGTATGACTGCCACTACATGTCATGTGTACATGGTTCTGATGTGCAAGTAATGCAATGCTTCACTGATGCATGGCTGCTCTGCAGGATGGTGGACATGTGGAGCAGACGGGGACTGTCCGCATCACCACTATTGCACCCGACTCACATGCTGGTCACCAGGATGCCCCTCCAGTCCATGTTCCAGCTCACTGGCCCGTCTGCATGTAGCCTGGGGTGACCTTCCTCTCAGCCCTGGGACTATGTCATAGCATGACTGACATGCATGTGTCCTCTGCCTGCATGCGGGTACTCCATGTAGGCATGCTCCCTTACCCCTCCACCCCCCCTCTGTACCCCAATTCCACCTTTGCACTGGTCGCTTCAATTTTGCCATTGAGTACTTGCCTGTTCATGCGTCCTGTGTACATGCTAACTTCCACCAGCCAATCTGCCAGACATATGCTGTGGGGTACATCCTTTGTACTTGATAAAGGGTGTCTCACTTGGACTGTGCAGAGGTCAGATGCCCCGCAGGGACATGAGTGCCCATTCATGCTCCATGTGGATTCCGTGGACTAGATTATCATTGTAGTACGTGTCCAGGGTGAGCTACATTGCATGGCATTTCATCAGCCTTCCCATGGCCACTGTGGCTCAGTCCTGCGTCGCACACATGTTTAGGGTGGGACAGTCTGTGTGTGTCACAGGCCTCAGCCTGTTTCATGGCCAATGACTCTGTCCAACTGGTGTAGTGTCTTCTTCACACGTGGGTGTACTCCTGAGGTTTCATCGTGTGTCCTGCTTACTGTCCCATCATCATCTGCTGTGTTGACACTTGAATCACATTAAGCTGTTCAACACTGTCAATACACAGGTCTATGGTCATCCTTTTGATACCATGCAAGGCATCCCTGCATTTGCACTTGGGGGAGGGGTGGTTTGCTTGTAGCCATGCTACCGATTGAATGCACATTGCACTTGATGCCTGAAGTTGACCTTGCACTGCCATCACATTTTCAGATACACATCATGAAGTACTTGTACATGTAGATAGTGAGTAACGTACAAATTTGCTTCACTGCATCGACCCACTTCTGAGCGATATAACACCATTCTACATGCCTAATCACAGAAGCAATGTCAAGTTGACCCAGCATGCATGGCAGTTTATCTTTTGTGTGCGACATGTCTGCTTGATGTGTTTGGTGTTTGTGTGATGTCTATGTGTGTGTGTGTTGTGTGCTTCTAACATGTGTAGTGACCTTTTTTCTCTCTACTTTTCAGATGATGACGCAATGGAGCCAGAGGATGGTGTTGTCATGCCAGACACAGGGTTGTTATCACTACAGCAACCCGGCACAAGTGGGGTTCGTGGGGTGGTAGACCACGAAAACCCATATGTGCTACAGACCATGTTGTCTCTGGCTGGCAATGAGTCCAGCCCTGATGAACACTCTGACATCCATGTCGAGTTGGATGTGCATCAGGTCCATATGTCAGGGGTGAGTGATTCTGATGTGGGCACTGCTCTGTCCGCAACACCTGCAATGAGAGGTCAGACAGTGTTGGAACCTCTGCCTGTGGTGGATCGGGATGCAGGGTCACCCTCCACACCAGTCAGTGATGTGCCTGGGCCATCACGTCGACGGGGGCATGTAGTCGTGCAGCCGCAGGCGGTGCCAACACAATGAGGATACCCAGTCCTTGGGTCCCGCAGGTGTCAAGCCCAGCAACGCGGTCTCCATGCGCAACCACAGTATACTGAGTGGGAGCAAGACATGACTGCCAATTCTGAACGCCAGGGGGCAGCAATGGAGAAGATCGCTGTGAGCATGGAGCGTGTGGCCCAATCTATGCTCCCCCCTGCTAGGCAGGTGCTTCTCCAGCAGCAGGCGGCACGGTCCACAGCCTGCTCACTCAGGCTGGGCATGGCGGCCTCAGACAGGGCACGCCAGGCTGAAATGTTGTCTCTGCGTAGAGCAATTGCTGCTCACGCAGAGGCACACATGGAGGCCCTGAGGCAGGAGTATGCTTCCCTCAGATCCACTCTGGGTGTCCTTCTGATGTCCCAGAGGGAGCGGTCAGAGGAGAGGTTTGCACAGCTTGAGCGTACCATCTCGGCAGAGCTACATGCTTGCCGGGAGGTGCATCAGTTGTCCAGCCAGGCCTTGCAGGAGGAACTCCGTGTTACACGTGCTACCTTGCAAGAGGAAGCACGTGTATCACGGGAGGTTCTGCATGCAGACCTACGTGTCATCGCCGCACAGAACCAGGCTCACCCGTCTGGCAGACTTGCTGCCGACGAGGGGCAAGCTGCGGCTAGGTGTGGTCAGGCTCCTGTGCCACGTCCTCCTTTCCAGGAAGAGCCAGACTCGGGCGACGAGGTATCTCCCACATAGGTCGGGCTGTGCAGGCGTTGAGCCCATGGAGGTTTTTTTTTTCCTCAACATCATCGCATGTGGGTGTTGAGCAGCACCATGTGCCCCCCCTACTGAGTGCCTCCCCCCGGGTCGTATGTGGCCATTTTTGATTTTTCTTTTAGTTTAGTTAGTTAAGTTTCAATTTGATATTTAGTTTAATTAGGTAATGTAGGTTTTTCATAGTGTAATTAGTTAATATAGTTTAAAATTGCTTGTCTGTTGTGCTTTCATGTGACAGTGTGGTGCTTTGTGGCTTTTGAAAGCATCCACTGTCTGTTCCAGCTGGTCCCTTCAAGCTTGTCTCGTGTATGTGTTTGCAGCTTGGGGTCCTGACTCACATATGTCACATCTGCTTCCCTTATCCATGGGCTCACAAGGATGGTTCGGTGTTACAGCCTATTACACAAGGGCTTTGGACTGTCATATCTGTGGCATGTCTGCTGCTGTACTACTTGTGTTGACACCCCTAGTGGGGATGATAGGGGTGATATTGACCACAGTTCTTCCTTTGCTAGATGGGTGGTTTCATGATTCATGTGTGCATTAATTGCTATACATTGTGTAGTGTGTTTCTTATCTTTGCTGTAAATGTGCTTGATGCAATTCATGCTGTAGACAGTGGCTGACACACTTTGGCTGGGAAAGTCGCACTGATGGAGTGATTTCTGATGTACGTCTCTGACATGGTCCACTCATGACATGCCTGAGGAGACACACAGGGAAATTTCATGCATTAATCATGTGTTTTCTGCCCTTTCTGCAGGGGATGAGCCTCCAGACCACCTTTCCCAGCAGACATGACCCATTGGATGTCTGGAAGCTGGCCACGTTCGGACGGGCAGACATGCACATGTGTGCGTAGGCAGAGCCACAGGGATTGCGCTCATACATCATACAGAAGCTGACGTGTTTCAAGGAACTCCAGGCAAGGTGAGCAGCACAAGGGGGCCACACCGCAGCCAACCGTCCACCAGGACAGTTGCACATGCATGCTAAGTAGCACCACTGACGGTGAGCTTGGACAGATATTGGTGTTGAAGCGCACAGTACAGCTAAGATGCGTTGGTGGAGTAATGGGTAGTTGATGGGAAAGTTGTCAGGGGCACATGCAGGGGCAGTGGCACATATCCTCCGGTCCAACATGGTCCATCGATGCAGTTGTATTAGCCATGTAGCGTCCAAGACAGGGAAAGAAGCAGCTCACAGGGACAGACAGCGAGGGACAGACTTGTGTGCAGTGCATTTTATTTACAGGTTTAAATTGCCACATGCACTGCCTACTTTATTTAGGTTATGCTGGAACACGACTTGTACTGAAGTCGTACCTTGCTAAATGCATCTGGATGCTTACCCAGGGAACATTGAATGTTGTGTGAATATTGACACATTGGTCTTCCATTTGCCACGCACCCACCGGCGCATTACTTACTGCATTGACTGTGTATAAACCATCACGGGGGAATCTTACGTATGGGTACGAAGCCCCACACCATATAGTTTGTAGAGTATCTTGTTACTTTGGGGCATGCATGGTGGTGTGTGTGTGTGTGTTATGGGCACGCACAGATTAGTGACTTTGGTTCTCTTTGCAGCATTGAACTGCTCATGTTACCTGACCTGAGAGTGCGCAGGCAGGAGGCCAGCACTCACCCCAGAGAGAAGATTCTCTTTGACTTCAATTTGAGTAATTTGGTACTATGTGCATGATGTACACGTTTGGTCTGATTGTGTATGTGTTAATGTGATTATTAGGTTTTTGTACATTCCCTACTTTCCCTTGTCAATCCTACTCCCCTCTCCTGCCCCTCATTCCGGTTATCCAGTATAATATGCCTGTTCCGACTGCATATCCCTGACCCTCCTTCCCCACCAGGGTCTCAGAGGCCTGTGTGAGTTTGACCTTTCAGGCACCCAGACCACGGTGGGGGTGTTTGGTTCGTGCCACTCCTGCGCCTGTACACGGGAGCTGTGACAGTACACATCAGTTTGTGGTGCATCATTCTATGTTATGTACCACACATGGTACACATCCTGTTGTGACATTGTTTTACTGTGCTACCTTGGTTGTTCCATCATTGTGCTAGTACTTGGGCTTTGTGACGTACTGCTACTTCAAGTCATCTACTGGAGGCTCTTCTGGTTTGTTTTTCTGCCTGCAGGCTTTTTTCTTGGCTTCTGTGTTGGCCTGCTTTGAGTTCTCTTGCAAGTCAAGGTGGCCTCTGAGGGTGCTGGACACTTTTTACACACAAGGTGGAAGATGGTGACAAAGGGGAAGGGTGATCCTGTGGCCAGTTGAACTTCAAGGATGAAGGCTACAAACCCCATGCGCAGTTGTTCAGTGGGTCATGGTGCTATGTGAGGGAGGGGGGGTATTTTGTTGTTGGACAGTTGCCTTGCCCCACAGTGTGATGGGCACCCTGACATTGTAATTGTGGTATCCTATGTACATGATGTATTCTGCTGCTCAATGGCTGTTCATGTGTTGTGTTTACCTTTCAGGTGTGAGGGTATAGTTGTGGTTTGACATGCTGGGGTGTACACATGGGCAATGTTCACATGTGATGAGGACACTAATGGTCACTTGATTGCTCATGCATGTATTGAGTGCATGTCCCTACTGACAGACACACACACTCGCACTATGATCCACAACATGTACAACCACTCTTCCATGTCCACATGTGCACGCAGTTAGCCTTCTGGGGCCCACTGTGTCCCTGCAGCACATGATCTATGACCATTTGTGGATCCTGTACATGTGTAATTTGCTTTTTGATTTAGTTTGTCGTTTTGATGTGATGCTCAGGGTGTGCGTCACACACAATGGCTGGTCACTATGCTATGTGCTGAGCAGTGTGTTGCAGGAGATGGACACAGCACACGGATTCTGCAGTGTTGATTTTGCAATGCACAATGTGCATGTAAACAGGTATTCATTGTTATGTTACAACTACAACTGGTGAGATGCATTTGGGTATGACTTATTTTGGTTGGGAGGTTGTTGGTCAGTCATTTCATCTGATTCCATGTCAGGCATCATTGTCTGATGCCACTTTACATTTTTCACATGTCAATGTGTACATTAGTGGTACTGTGTTGGTGTTTTGCTATTGCTTGCCATGTCATGTTGTGGTTTGGGAGGGTTTGGGTGACATACCAGTGATAGTCATGGCCTGTTTTACAGGTCTGTTTGATTCAAACCTTGCATGTGTACCTTTTGGTCACACAGGATTGGTTGGTTTGAGTAGCTAGGGATGCACACAATGTGGCACTTCCATGGCAACATTCTCAGGGTGGTAAGGTTGTGACAGTTGACTGTCTCTTTGTCATCATCGATTGTCACCTGGTATGTGCCAGTCCTGTGTGCACTCCGCAGGAGTGGGAGTTTAGGTGAAAAATGTGGCCACAAGCTGGGTCCGGGCTGCCTCGCCACGTGCCCTATCCCCTCCCATGGCCAGCGCCTGTGCCTGTGGTTGGGGATGTGGGGGCACCACCATGTCCACCAGTGCGCCATGCCGTGTTGCAACATTGTGCAGGACACATGCTGCCACAATGATCCTGCACACTACTGGGGGTGCATAGAGTAGCTGCCCGCCGAGCGGTCAAGGGAGCGGAAGCGTGACTTGAGCACTCCGAATGTGCGCTCCACTATGCCCCTGGTTGCAATATGGGCCGTGTTGTATCTTACCTGGGGTGGTGTGGTGGGGTTCCGGATTGGCGTCATCATGTGGTTGCTCAGAGGGTAGCCACTGTCCCCTGAAGAGGTGATAATGGTTGTGATTATTGGGGTTTGTGTATTTGTCTGTGTGTGACATGCATGCATGTGCACGGGCATTTGTACTCACCTAGGAGCCATGTGTCACCATGCTGCCCAGCTTCCAGGGCCCGCCTCAGGGCAGACATTCTGTATATGAAACTGTCATGGGTGGAGCCAGGGTAGTTTGCATAGACAGAGGTGATGATTCCCTTGGCATCGCATACCACCTGTAAATTGATGGAATGCCAGTGCTTGCGGTTTCGGTAGATGTGCTCAGTGGCCCTAGGTGGACGTAGGGCCACCTGGGTGCAATCTATGGCACCGAGCACTTTGGGGAAGTGTACCACCCTGTAGAAGTCCTGGATGATGGCCTGCCTTTGTGCGGGTGCGGGTTTTCTGGGCATGTATATGTGCCTGCGGACTGAGGGGCGTGCAGTCATGATTGCCAAGACCTGGTGTAGGCAGAGTGACTGCGTGGCCTGTGAGACCCCCCCACTATGGCAGTAGTCCGCTGAAATGACCCAGTGGCCAAAAAATGCAGGTCATTGAGCACCTTCTCCAAGGGGCTCAATGCTTGGGAGCAGAGGGTGGGGGATGTAAGGTCATCTTCCCACTCCCTGACCAGGTCTAGGATGATACAAGGTAGAAACCTGTACCTGCCGTAGACCTGGTTGTCAGGCATCCCAAAAAGGCTTGTCTGGGGGGAAAAAATGCGGCCCTGGCTATTCTCCTCCTCCTGCAGTGTCCCACGATCAGTGCTGCGACAAATGGGGCATTCATCGTAGCGGTACATATGTGTTTGTTGTTTGTGCGCGCTTTTATACTCTGCGCGGGGACGCTTCCGCCTGCCTTCGTGTGGTGGACGCGTTGACGCCTATGCGTGTCTTTTGCCGTGCGCGGGTTTCCCGTATTCTAATCCATGAATACGAGTTGTTCGCGTGCGTATGGGCGTTCCGTGTATTTCCCTGCAGTACTTCCACAGTTACGCCGTTTTTTTCACGCGTTGTTCCCCATTCCGTGTGTTACGCCCCGTGTCCCGCCCCCTTTTTGGCGTGTGCGCAGACGTTGTGCACTTTCCCTGTGCAAGTCGCGCACAGCGTTCGGGATGTTGCAATGACGTGTGCGCCCGTGTGCACCACGCATGGGTTTGGCGCACATTTCGGGAAAATCACGCTCAGGGACTTCCATGAATCGGCCCCTATATTGTTTGATGAAACATTGATTGGGACACAGCATTCGAATGATGCCTTAGTCAACAATGCCACAAAAAATATTATGGTCATAAACACATTTTTTTTTTTTTAATATATTTTTATTTTATTTTTTAAGATCAAACAAACACACCGTTTCAAACATAGAAAGCATCATATTTCAACACATTTTCAAACTCCCCCCTCCCCCTTTAAACTAGAGCCAGTTCTCACATATCATTTACGGGAACATCACTGGGTGGCACACTACCTAGACTGCTATCAACTGGGTCCTCTATTTCGTTGTCACCCTGGTGAGGGTTTGCCAACGAGGCCACCAATTGCCGCCAGGCCAACAAGGGCCCTACTTCTTCTTCGCCCCCCCTGGTGACCGCTTCAAACCAGACTACGGATTCAGCTTCTGCCCATCTCAAGAGGTCTGTCCACCACAACTCCACCCTGGGTCTATGGGCCGCCTTCCAGCCCATGGCGATCCTACGTTTGGCCAAGACATAGGCCAGGTCCTTCATCTTGCTTATGTGTTTCAAATGCCGGGGTCTAGGGAATAGTCCAAGCAAGCATGACCAGGCCGATTCCACATCCAGCACTACCCCCCCGCCAGCCAGTTTCGTCTTGACCTCATTCCAAAATCTATGCACCTCCGGGCAAGCCCAAAACATGTGTAGCAGTCCCGCGTTCACCTCCCCACACCTGGGGCATTGCTGTATAGCTGATCCCCCAAACTTTGCAATCTTCTCGGGGGTTAAATAAGCCCTGTGGGTAACATACAACTGAAGCTGTTGGAATCTCGAGTTACGGGACACCTTTTTATGGTACCTCTGGGCCCGTTCCCACTGCCCATCCGTCATGGGTCCTCCCACCTCCTCCTGCCAATCTTGTCTCAATTGGAGCAACTCCTTCCCTGCCCTTGCCCGCAGGAGCTCATATATCCTCGATATTTCGTGCCCGCCCTCCGATACATCGTACATGGTTTCCAGGGAGGCATCTGGATCCTCCGTGAGCACTGTCTCCGGCCATCTTTCTCTAGTCTTTTTCACTAGCCTAGTGTAGGTTATATATTGGCCACCATGTACTCCCGTCTCTTCCTGCAGCCGCTGAAAGTCCACCGCCTCCCCTTCCTGCCATATGTCCCCGAGGGTGGCTAGGCCTACCTGTTCCCAGTATCTGCGGACCGATTCAAGTAGTTGGGAGTCGCTCCCACACAGAGCCGCCAAAGGGGCCTCCTGGGAGTATGGTTCCGAGTCCCCCCCAATCTTCCATGTCCTGTGCCAGATCTCCCAGCCCAACCTCAGTAACTGCCCCTTGCCCACCAGTTTATCTCTGCCCAACCACACCACTTCCATCAGAAAGTATGGGGCTGTATCTTCGCGCAGGAGCCTGGCTTCCGCCGAATCTTCAGTCGAGAGCCACCTGGCCACGTACTGCAGCTGCCCCGCCAGGTAATAGAGTTCGAAGTTAGGCAGGTCTATCACCCCCCGTGTCGCACGGGTTCTGGAGCTTCCACAGAGCCACCCTATTCCTAGAGCTGCCCCACACAAAACCCCTACACACGCTGTGAAGTTTCGCGAATAGGCTTCTGGGTATCAGAAACGGGACGTTTGTAAAAAAGTGCAAGAGTCTAGGCAGGACCACCATCTTGAGCAATGCCACCCTCCCCATCATGGTCAGGGGCAGTCTGGACCAAAATACCATACTGTTCCTAATCCCCTCTATCACCTTTTCCATGTTGTGCTTGTGTTCTGTCTCGATCTTGTGGTAAATGTTTATTCCCAGATACCTAAATGTTACCGGCTGCCATGCTATTGGCAGAACAGGTAGCCTCTGCACCGGGACATTCCTATATCTACCCAAAGGGAACAGACTGGACTTTCCAGGGTTCACCGATATACCGGAGAGGATGGCGTACCGTTCTATCACCTCTAGGACGTACTGTAGGTTTTCTTCTGGATAGCGTAAATAAAGGAGCATATCATCCGCATATAATGATATCAAATGCTCTCCACTGGCCGTGTTTATGCCCACCTCCCCATATTGTTGACGCAGGCATATTGCCAGCGGCTCCAATGCCAGTATATAGAGCATCAGTGACCAGGGACATCCCTGTCTGGTCCCCCTGCCCAGTTGCCAAGAATCTGAGACCGTGGACCCTGTCTTGACCCTCGCCATCGGGGTGCTGTAAAACAACTGTACCCATCTGAGGTATCCGGGTCCCACTCCATACCCCTTTAGGACCGCTTTCAGCCAGGGCCATCGTACCGAGTCGAAGGCCTTGACCGCGTCTAACGACACTATGGTCAGCTCGCCCGTGTCCTCCTCAGTTTGACATGGTGTAGCCTCCGGTGATTGTCGGTGATGTTCCTGCCCGGAACATATCCCGTCTGATCTGGGTGTATCAGTTTTTTAATCACCCTTTTCAGTCTATTAGCCAGCACCGCCGTGAGTATTTTGCTGTCCTGGTTGAGCATGGACAACGGTCTGTAAGACCCGCACTCCACGGCCGGCTTGCCTGGTTTCAAGAGTGGGACGATTACGGCCTCACGGAGAGACAACAGGAGTTCTCCCTTCTCATAGGCCTCGTTGAAAGTGGCAAGCAGTGGCTGGAGCAACTCTTGCTGGTATGTTTTATAGAACTCGCTGGGCAGCCCATCCGAACCCGGCGCCTTGCAAGTGGGCAAGTTCCGAATCACTACCCCCAGCTCATCCGAGGTGACGGGTGCGTCCAACTCAAAGCGTTCTAGATCATCTAAGGTGGGCAGCTGAATGTCCCCCAATGTGTCTAGTATGTCTTGACCCATATCCTCCCCCGTGTCCTCATACAAGTGTCTGTAAAACTTATGGAATTCCTCATTTACCTCTTTCTGGGTGTTGCAAATGCTACCTCCTTCGCCCTGAATCTCACTAATCGCCGAGTGGGGGGTCTCGCTCTTGTACAGCCAAGCCAGCAATCTGCCCGGCTTATCGCCCCCTGCGTGTATCCGCTCTGTATATTTCCTGTAGCTGAGTCTGCACAGTCTATCCCAGAGTGCACTACAGGACAACTGTAGCTCCTCTACTTTGGTTCTGTTATCATGAGCGGTGCTCTAGCTCTCTTTACGCCTCCCGGAGCTCCCTTTCAACCCCCCATGTAGCCCTTTAACTTGGGAAATAGCTACCCCACGCACCACCACCTTAAACGCTTCCCACAGTGTGCCCACAGAGCTTACGCTTCCCATGTTTTTATCAAAATATTCTTCAATGGCGTCCCTCAGGCCCTCCCGAAACCCCTCATCCTGCAGAGCCTCGGTCCTAAGTCTCCATGTAGGGATCTGCGGGCGTGGGGGCTGGTGTCTCTAGTCTACCACCAAGGGCGAGTGGTCCGACAGCACTCGGGCCTTGTATTCTGCTCCTCCTATTTCTCTCACTATCCCGGCTGTTACAAAAATGTAGTCTAATCTTGTGTACAAATCATGTGGCGCTGTGTAGTGTGAGTACTGTCTATCTGTGGGATGCAGCCGCCTCCACGCATCCTCTAGGCCTAGGTCTTTCAGTAGGGTACTCAGCGCTTTAGCCGCCGGTGCCTTTTTTCCTGCCTTATCCTTGGACCTATCCATACTGGGGTCTATGGTACAGTTAAAGTCCCCCCCACACTACCGTACCCCCCGCCAGGGGGCCAAGTTTATCATAGAGGGTCCTAAAGTAAGCCGCTGTATCGTTATTGGGGGCGTACAAATGTATGATGTGTATTTCTCTGTTTTCCAAGAGACCCGTTACCACCACCATTCTACCCTCCGGGTCCATCGTAGAATCAAGCACTCGAAACGGCACGTGGGGTGCCACCCAAGTGACGACCCCTCTGGCATACGCTAAGTACGCCGCCCCCACAACGGTGCCCTTCCATTTCCTCCCGACCACCTCCAGCCTTTCCCTAGTGAGGTGGGTCTCTTGCAGCAGGGCTATGTCTACGCGCATCCTCTTTAAATACATCATCACTTTGTTGCGTTTAAGGTAGCTGTTGAGGCCCCGTACATTCCAGGTCACAATTCTGAGATTACCCGATGCCATCTAGTCGGTCTATCTCCGTCCCATCCCTCCCCGTAATGTTCCCCATGTAGGGTCGTTTCCTGGCTCCTTCCCTACTATTAACGAACCGTGCCTCCTCCCCCCTTCTCTAACCTCACACCACTGCACACAACTCCCCCCCGGCCCCACTAACCCCCAACAATAGCCCAGTTCCATCCCTGGATCTCAGGCCTACCCATGTCTGGACCCGTCTCGTGACCAAGAACAAGGACCCCGCGGGGTGTCACCAATCTAACAGTGACCTAACTAAGTATACTACCATCGGGTGCAGAGGTTGCTCCCCAGGAGCTCCCAGTCATCTATTTAGGAGAAGTGAATTCAACGGGACCCGCCGGCAGATGCTGTGACTTCCCCCACACAAGCACAATATCAAACTATATTCTAGTCCCAATGTCATAGCTATGGCCTCACGGGTGCCTCTGCAGTGTGCTACTTATCTCCATCCGCTTCTGTCTGGGCATCCGATTCCTGTGGTCGACCTTGCATATCCAGCCATTCCATCGCGTCGCTCGGCGTCTCAAAGGAGAGGGATCTGTTCTTATGGATCACCTTTAACCTAGCGGGGTAAAGCAACATGTAGCGGTGGCCTGCCTCTCTGAGCCTCCTCTTCACCGTTCCAAAGTTCATTCGACAACGTTGTACAAGCAGCGTGTAATCTGGATAGGCTGTTATATTCGCTGACCCCCTTTCTATTGTGCCCCCTTTCCGGAAAAATTCGAGAATCTTCTTGCGGTCACGATAGTTCAAGATCTTTGCAATCAACGGCCGCGGGGGGGCTCCTGGGGCCGGTCTCCTGGTCAGGGCCCTATGTGCCCTTTCGACCGCGAACCCCTGGGTCAGCTCTCTGCCTGTAATCTCCTGCAAAAGCATGGTTTCAACGAAATCTGTGGGGTTCGATCCTTCCATTCCCTCCGGTACCCCCACTATGCGAATGTTGTTGCGCCTGGCGCGCCCTTCCGCCTGCTCTGCTCTGTCCTCCAAATTGCCCACTCGCTGCACGAGGGCATGAAGTTCCTTGGCGTGTGCATTACACGCCTCCACGGTCGGGGCCAACTCCTGCTCCAGTTCCCCAGTGCGCTCCGTGATCGTTCAGGTTCACTTCTTCTCGGACCACTCCTATCTTGAGGTTTAGGCCCTCTTGCAACTCTTTCATGGCCAGGCCCAGCTTCGTGTCCCAAGCCACCTTCAGGTCAGCAATTGCTGCCAGCACCTCCTGGATGGTACCCGGTGGGTCCGTCGCCGCCGCAGGGGTTCCTTTGCTCTTGCCCCCTTCCGCGCCCGAGGGCGACCTAGCATAGGTCTCCATCGTAGGCTGCTTGGTCCGGGGTCGCACCACCTTGGAAGACATCCTGTTGCGTCGATTGGGCCCACGCGCCCAGCTGTATCCTCGCAGGTTCACTCTGCTAGTCCGTCACAACCCATGGCCTCTGCAGTAGGGGCTCGCCCTTATGTTCTTGCTTTCAGCCCGAGGCGCATGCGACCCGTCTATCTGGTTGGGCTCGTCCACGTTCCGACCAAGCTTGTCTTCCTCAGCTTGTCAGACCTTTTATGGCCCTTTGTCCACAGGTGGCCATCTTGGGTGCTCCCCTTCCTTTGCGCGACCGCCAACTTCTTCGGGGTCTAGTTCCGTGAATATGCAGTCTTGCTGTTGGGGAGGGCACGCACCGTATGCCCCCCACTTTCATACGCCTTTAGATGCACCGTGGGCTCGAAAGTCCGCCAAAAACCATCACTTTTTTCAGAGGATCATGATCGGATAATCGGGAGCTCCTCTAAGGAACGTCCTCTCACGTAGCCATCAAGCCACGCCCCCCGGTCCTAAACACATTTAAGACAAAAATTATGTGTTTGGGTAAAAGCACCATAAAGAACGGTACCAATGTGTGGCATTTGAAAGACAACCCTCTGGAAATAGGATTTCCCATTAGACTAAATCTGCCACCATCATATTACGGAGATATGAATATAGAAATCATTTGGAAAAAATGGCTGGTATCAAGGTATTACATTGTGCATCGTGGAGGTTACAACGTTGAGGGTATCCTGGAAGCCTACCGCACTTGTATTGAACCTGGAATATTGTACGCCCTCAGAGTGTTACCATACAGGCAAGTTATTGTTGCTTGATCGACTTGAAGGAAAATTCCTTTACACAGCCATTAATCTTCCTAACTCGGTGCTGGTTGAGGCACTTAGGCTAAATATGGACAAACCTTTTTATTGTGGATTGTACAGAGAACTCTATTGGATGTTAAAATGTATGCAAACAAATAAAAAAAACAATGATTATTTCAACTGCTGGGCAAGAACATGGATTTTGATGATGAAAACGGCTTTTTCACGGAATTTAAATCTTCAGCCATGACACACCTAGAAGCATTAGACGTTGAGGTAGACATTTTTAGTACTATACCTAACTTTGAAATGATAATAAAAAATGAATCAATGTGGTAGGACATGGGAAAAAATGTTGACACATTGCATGGCAAAAGAAGATATAACAAGTACTGACACCAGAGTTCTCACCTGCATAAAATGTGCAGTTATTTGACTAAGTCCTGTGCAGTAGAGTTAAACGTTTCATTCTATACATAATGTTGTGATGTATATCTTTGGAATGCTTGGAAGGGCTGTGGAATGTGGTGGAGTCATGTTCTGTTCAGAACGTGGAGGTGTTATGTTTTGTACAAACAACCAATTGGAGTTTATGAGGCAGGCTGATGGGTGGGGGTTTGTACTGCTGTATATCTTGGAAACGACATTAAAGACAATTCACATATCTGCAGAAGTGTGTGTCGCGTCCCTAAACTGACGATGAGGATTCTACATCAAACCCCCACCAGCAACGCTAGAGTGTCTCCATGCTTTGTCGTGGGCACTGAGTGAAATAGAAATCCTGCCCACCTGCTGCTGATCAAGGTTGGAATAACTTCTCACTGCGCCAAGCTAAGAGCAGTGAAGGGAGACCTGTGTGCCTTGGGAGACTTGTGTGCTACGGTATGCCGCCCGAGCGAAGAGCAGAGAAGGGAGACATGTCTGCATTGGTACGGTCAGCTGCAGTGCTGCCTTCGATGAGTGCTCATATGGTCAACCACCAGCCCTACATCAGGTGAGAGCCTTGCCTGACAGCGTGGAAGAGTAAACAGAAGACGTGCCACAACCTCATCTGACCTGATAAAGTGTGCATCGCGCATGTGCCAGGGTCAGGTGGAAGACAGGGACAAATGAAGGTGAGGAGGTGGTAAAACGGATTGAAGACAGTGCGGCTAGCATGAGTTCGTAGCTGGACAATATCATCCAGCACTGCAGGGCTGTCTATGTGTGTAATCCTTGCGGCAGTGTCTGACTGGAATAAAACAAAGGTTAAAGGGTGAGCTAAGGCTGTGGGGAAATTGCCATTGTGTTATTGGTGCAAACATGCCTGAAAGAAACAATGCAGACATCAGAGAGCAACCCATTGTGAATGTTCTAGTGGGCCAATACTCATGCAATAACCCAGCAAAGCCAGCAATAACATTGTTATCAGGAGTACTTCACTCAAGGTGATGAGTTAAATGGGAGAAAGCATGTGTTAAAGTGAGAAAGAAACTCACAGTGAGAAAAATAAACCTTCACACGTGGGAGCAACCACTAACCATAGGAAGGTGAAAATGTACCTAGATAATAAGGAGGGTTGAGGCGTAAAGAATAGTCATATCAGGAGTGACAGGTCCACCTGTTTTTATGGCTAACCCAGGTCCAGTGAAGATTAAGTGGGGACCCTGGAAGAAAGGCTTCAGGCACTATGGGAGAGCTGCCTGTGGAAACACGATATCTGCGGAAAGAAAAGTGTCACTCCTTATTCACTTCTTAGGTTATGACGGTCAAACGATCTTTGAGACTTTACCGGACATTCCAGAATTAGATCAGGAAAGTTATATGAATGATTTTGATGTAGCATTGCTTAAAGTAGACCTCCATTTTTTTTTTTTGATGAAGATTTCTTTTTATTTTATGGGTCATTTCAAATCAAAGTTCAATACTATTCAATTTTTGTAGGAATATCCAACAATGTAATGGCTCCCAGAAATAGATAGGACATTTGAAATTGTGCGGTGCATGAAATTAAGGTGTAAAGGCATTGCAATTTGCTTTTATGCCTCATTCAATATTCCAGCCTATGTTTGAGTGCAACAAGGCAGAGAAGGGGCATGGAGCACACTTTACATCTCTGCAGTGCTTTCCTCAGTCTTGTATGTTCCCTTTGTTTTACACCAGCAAGAGATTTCATACTGACATAAAACAAATGGATTGCTATGGAGTCTGCTTCAAATGAGCACCTGCTAAAGAGCTGTCAGCAAATGCCATCTGCAAAATTGTATTTGCTGGTAACATTTACTTTTCTACAAGACAGAGTAAAAATGTAGAGTAAACATGATTGTGCTTGTTTCGTTTACTCTGAGTTTTTGCACTACGGCTTGTAAATGTTTATAATTGCATGCAGGGGACCCAACAGCATGTACTTGCTAACATTGGCTCTCTTCAGATGCAATTTAAATTTTTTATGAAATTACCCTCATACTGTTCTGACTTGACCTTTAGGACTAGAGATAACACCATGAGATTAGAAAGTGGTAGCGGTATGGGGTTAAATCATGTTAGATGTTTTGGCACTCAGAAGAATTGTTGGATGCAAGGAGCAACATTATATATATTGGTGTGCTGGATTCAAGCGTAGTCAGTCTTACATAATCAGTAAAAAAATTCTAAAACACATTCATTGGACACAGGTGAATAATATTACAGGAACAGTACAGAGCAATCCATGGTGATGGAGGCCATGGAGAGTCTGCAATTCAAGAGCAGGCAGGAGATGGCATATTCGGTGAGTCTGGTAGTCCTTAGTGCTCAAAGGGTCTGAACTGTCTGTCAGGCATGCCTCGGGGTGGAAAAGGGGCAGAAGCTGGGGCAGGAGGTGGGACAGGAATCACGATCGGCTTAAGCTCTTGAGTGGCCGTGAAGACTCGCATTTCACTTGGAACAATGCATTCTCCACTCTCACAGATGGCAGACACTTGGAGACTGTAGGCAATATTAAGCTTCAGCCCCTCAACAGAACTTTTTGTAACTTTTTCATTCCATTTTTCCTTCCCATCTCGACCTGCTTGTTCGGCTTGCTCTTTGTACTCGATCTTGTATTCTGAGATGCAGTAGTTGGGAGTGATGGCTGCGGGTTCCTGCCAGGTGAGAGTGATGACACCTGCTTTCTCCCTCACCTCCTCAAGTTTTCTAGGTGGGCTAATTGGTCGTGTAGTCAGGAAATCTGTGCTATCGCTGAGGAAGCCGATCCATTCTCTGTACACTGCAGATTGTCTAAGATGGTATGCAGCATTTTCAGATAAGCCAGTGACTATCAAAGACCCTTTGACCTCATTTGTTTTAGCAGCTGTCCAGTTCTCCTCTCCTAATTTCCTGTACTCAATCCTGTAACCTGAAATCTCACTTGATGTGGGACAAGAGAACTGGGCACCATCATGAGTTATTGTTTTCATCTTCGGTGCACTTGCCTTTGGGGGGTACAAATGCTGTACTCCGTATCTTTGCTGCTTCATACCAGTAGATTGAAACCCCTGGATTACTGGGATCTTGAACAGAAGAAACAGTGAACTGGAGCTTCTTGGTTTGCACAGCCCGGTTCCATTGTTCAAATTTGGTGAACGGCTTTGCAGTCTTTCGGCTCTTTTTGATTAATTCTTTGTTGCTGAACCATCATTTTGGCTTTTGGCTCCCAACAGCTGGTTTTGCTGCTGTTGAGTCAGGTGTTGTCTTGTATTGCATTTGGAGCCACTGCTTTTGCTCATTAAGATAAGGCTCCTCGTCTTGAAGTCAAGTGAAAGTGAAGGAAAATGCACAGTCGACCATGGGGTCCATCTTTATTTGATTCAATAAACTACTTGTCGGTGTCAACTTAAAGCCTCGTAGCACCTTAAGGTATGCATTAACAAAGTTAATCTCCTCCTCTTTGGCATCTAAAAACTTGGTAAGTCTGAGACTGCTGAATGGGGATTGCTCCTTGGCTGCAAGCAGTTCCACTAATGCTGATTTCTCTTCTCTGGCTCCTCAGATGGCGGGAAGGAGCCGGGCCACTTTCTTCTGGAACGTCAATCGGAAGTTCATGCAATACTTTTGGAAGGTTTTGATCTTTGTCTTGATGTCAGGGAAGATGGTGGCAGCAGGCTCCTGCAGGAGATCATTGCACTCCATGTCAAAGTAGCTCAGTTCTTCTAGGACATCCTGGACATCACCGATCAGTACAGCGTTTAGCGTGCGCAACATCTGGGATGATTTGGAATCAAACTCATGTATCGGATAAAGCCAGACCTTTACTGGGATGGCACTTTTTTCAAGTAGTGACGGAAGGGCTGAGAAAGCTTTAATGGCACCCTGATACGTTACAGGGTTGTATGGAAGAGCAAAGTCCCCACAGAATGTGCAGCTGAAAGTATCCATGTATTCCTTTATTTTGTAATTCATCTGAAGAGATCCTTCCCCTTCGATTGAGAATGTGGGTATGCTTTTTACTGCAATCTGTAAGGTCCCTTTGACATCCTGCATGCTCTCAGAGGCAGACACCTCACGATCAAAAACAAAGAAAGCTTTGGCACCATACATCACAGCTGTTACATCATGGGTGACATCCTTCTGATCAAACACACTGGGATACTGGATGTTCTTGGGCCCCAACTGATTCATAGACAGTTGTTCAAAGGTTGTGGTTGCTGAGTACTGGAGAGTGACACGGGCCTGGTTCCTGGATTTCTTTCTCTCGTTTAAGAACTTAGCTGAGCCATCCACTTCAATCAGCCCACCTAGGAAACTTGCTTTCAGAGATGCATAAACATTCAGTGATGAAGCTCTGTCTTCCATGTTTTAAAATGCAACAGTGCCAATCACTTTGTGAGTTCTCCAGTGTGCCCTGGCAGAGGAATAACATACAGCAAGTGTAAAAGGTGGGGCTAATTGTTGTAAGAACTAATTAATAGGAGGGCCGAGAAAGTAATATATATTAATGAAGAAGGACACTGATCATCTGGTGAGAAGGAAGAACAAATCGAATTGGTAACTGTGAATATGGTAATGTGCACACAGGATGATTGTGACAGCCCATTTGCTGATGTGTGTGTGGATATGAAGTCCATGTGCATGATGGTCGACTCAGGGGCAATGCTCTCACTAATGTCGCGAGATGTATATGACAATGTGGTAGGTGGTAGTTTGAGTAAGTTGTTGCCATTGGGTATGAGGCATGACGGCTACAATATTGGTAAGACATATGTTATAGGTTATTTGTTGTCAACTTAAAATTCAAAGGAAGAGAAACTCAGGGCAAGGTTTATGTGACGAGAAGTGGTGAAACATTGTTGGGGTGGAGAGAACAGAAGGAGCTGAGGATAAGGCTGGATCCCAACCAGAGTGTGCAGGTGTTACAGGGCATAGTTGAAAGATATCCCAAGGTGTTTGCCAAGGACATTGGTTGTGTGAAGGGGATGATGCATAAAATTGTATTGAAGGAAGGGAGTATTTCTTTAGCAGCTAAATTACTCCTGGCACTGAAGGATATAAGGAAAATGTGAAGAATGAGTTGAGGAAGTTGAGGGATGCCGGGATAATAGAACCTGCCGGCAGTGTGGAGTGGATATCACCACTAGTAATTGAAAAGAACAGCAGTGGAGATTTGAGATTATGCATGGACTTGAGAGAACTAAACAAATGTGTGATCGCGGAAAGACATCCGCTGCCCAATATGTCAGATTTGCTAACTATGATTTTGGAGGCGAAGTTGGATATAGCATCTGCATATCATCAAATAAGGTTGGATGCAGAATCTAAGAAACTAACAGGTTTTATTACCCACAAAGGAATATATCAGTTTTGTAGTATGCCGTTTGGCCTTGTGTCAGCATCGTCTGTGTTTCAGAAAGTCATGGACAGGCTGTTGAAGGATTTACCCGGGGTGCACTGTTTTCAAGATGACATTTTGGTGTGTGGAGAAAGTAGGAAAAAAATGAAGATAATTTAAAGAATGTTGTGGATATTTTGGAGAAGAGAGGGATTATATTGAAAGCTGAGAAGTGTGTCTTTGGTAAGGAAACATGAAAATATGTTGGTCATGAGATAATCAGAGAGTGATTGAAATGTAAGAAAGATCTTGTGGATGGGATTGAAAAAGGTGTAGGCGCCGGAGAAATAAACAGAGTTAAGATCTTTTCTTGACATGATTCATCAAAAATGTGTATATAATTTTTCAGATAGAATTGTGAGGATGAGGAGCATGCTTAAGAGGGGTGTGTAATTTATCTGAGATGTTGATTGTAAGAAATAGTTTCAAGTGATAAAAAAGACATTGACATTGTGAAACCTTTGGCTACGTTTGATACCAGGAGGAGAAGTATCATTGAAGTTGATGCCAGTGATGTGGGCATTGGGGCTGTTTTAACACAGATGGGAGAGAATGGATGGGAAGAGATTGTGACTCATGCATCAAGGATGTTGAGAGGAGTGGAGATACCTATTTTGTTTTAAAGCAGGAGGCTATAGCGTGTCATTGGGGAATAGAGTGCTATTGGAATTGTGTATGGGGTGCTGAATTTGTTATCAGGACTGATCATTGAAGATCATCTTTGAGAAGAAGGGTCTAGAGAAGGTCTCGAGCAGAGTTGCATGCTGGGTGGCTAGGTTGCAAGAGCACAAGTTTACCATGGAAGTAATTTCCAGAAACAAACAAGTGTTAGCAGATCATATTCCATGATTGGGTGAGTGTGGAAATAAGGACGTGCATGTGGAGAAGGAAGTGGTTACCGATACTGTGAATGTCGCCCATGATAGTATTGTTACCTGTGAAGAGTGTTGAGGGGGAATGTTTTGGTCCATGTGATGACGTTTGTTGAGGATGGCTCGCCTGAGAAAAGGTTATTTGATGGTGAGGAGAGCAATCTATGGGAGTTGAGAGGAGAATTGTGTGTGAGGGAAGGCGTCTTGTGCAGGTGGGATAGGGCAGTTGTGCCCAAGGGACTTAGGAGTAGGTTGGTGGACTTTGTCAATGAAGGCCATATTGGGGTGATGAAAACTAAAACTGTGTTGAGAAGTGATTATTGGTAGCCAGGATTTCATGAAGATGTGGAGAAAATGGTGGGAGGATGTGTGGAGTGTGATGCGTCAGCAGAGATTGTGGTTGTGCTTTTGCAACCAATCATGAAGGTAGACACCCCTATAAAGGTATGGAGCGAAATTACCCTGGATGTGTTGGGTCCAGACGACATTGGGAACGGTCGTGGACAATATATTATTGTTCTTGTGGATTGGCTTTCACGATGGACAGAGTTTCGGGTGCTACTTGAAGTTTCTGATCATGCAGTAGGGGAGTTTTTACAGGGTGTGTTCGAGAGGGAAGGGTTGCCTGATTCGGTTCTGACTGATAATGGTAGGCAGTTTATTGGAGGATGCTTTCAAGAATAACTCAAACAATGTGGAGTGAAAAATAACAAGACAACTGTCTATCATCCACAGAACAATGGGATGATGTAAAGGGTGAATCAATGTGTGATGAAGGCTGTGCGGATGGCTAAAGTGTGTGTGAGATATAGGATAGTTGTGGTAAGAGATCAAATATATGCCCTACGTTTGGCTCCACATGCGGCCATGAGAGTATGTTCATTTGAGTTGATGAGGGGGAGAAAACCCAGTACAATAGTGTCTCCCCGTTTTTGGGTAGAGTGAGGGAATCAGACTACATTGTGGAGGAATTGAGAGAAAAGATGGATAAGAAGGTTGAGCGGGTGAAGAAGACCAATGAGAAGTCAGGGAGGAAGAGTTTGGAGGTTGTGGTGTGTGAATGAGTGCGTGTAAAGAACGGTGTTGTGAGGAAGAAGGTTGATATATTATATTCTAATCCTGTCCAGGTTGTAGAGGTTTTAAGGGGTGCTGTGAGGGTGCGAGGTGATCAGGTTTGGAATATGTCAAGGATTGCACGAGTCAAAAGCATGTGAAATGAGCAGAGGCAACGTGTTTGATTGCACCTTTGCACTTTATACTCTTTTTGCCAAAGTTGAGGCAATGTGTTTGATCGCACCTGCGCACTGTATACTCTTTATTCCAAAATTGTTATTTTGTACATAGTTCCTGTAGGGTGGGATTTATTTGTGGGAAAAAAGCTATTTTTGTCAGATTCAAAGGAGGGAGGTGTGTTGTGATATATATCTTTGGAATGTGGGAAGGGTAGTGGAATGTGGTAGAGTCATGTTCTGTTCAGAACGTGGAGGTGTTATATTTAGTACCGACGACCAGTTTCTGATGCAGGCTGATGGGTGGGGGTTTGTATTGCTGTACATCTTGAAAATTACATTCAAGACAATTCACACACCTGCAGAAGTGTGTGTCCTTAATGTTTTTATTTACTTCCAACTATGGAATCTATTGGCACATGGCAGAATATCAAGTTGACTGAACGTACATGCTGGCGTTGCCACCGAGCATTGGAGACTAGACGTCATATATTGAGCAACTGTGTGGTCCTATGTTACAAAAATCGAGGACATTGCTCATGATCAATTTTGGTCCACTTTATTTGGGAAAGGGTCAATAGTCATTGCTGCTGTGGCTTTTGCCATTTGGAAAGAAGCACAGAAGAGATTTGAGTGAATTGATTGTATTCATATGTTTTTAAAAATAGCTTAATTAATACGGGCCTTGCCATGGCATGTATTAATATTGAAATGTACTGTTTCTTTTTCTATTATTTTATATTCGCATTCATCTTGTAAATTGCAATATGGGCTTTTTAATTGAAGAAATAAATAATCATGCTTCTTTTTTTATTGTTTCTGTGCTTAAAGGTTTTAATTAACTAACTGCACATTAAAAACAAAATATGCAAGCCTAATAGAATATCACTCATACATTTAAGGAAACATTCCAGCCTGATCTTTCTAGGGTTCCAATACACATTGAACAATTAGTGCCAATTGCTTTTCCGTCCCCCATTTCAGTCCAGTTAAGGCAAACCAGTAGTTCAGTGCGGGGTTGTAAAAACATCATAATCCTCCGTGGACGTTCCATTATCTATGTTTCCTGCAAGCATATAATGTCAAATTTAGTAAGATTAGTGGTCACAGACAGATAATTAAATAGCTGACTGTGGACATGAAAATTCCAGGCTGACATCGTAAGGGTTTGGCAAGTCTTCTTTCAATATTCTGAGGGATTTTGTCCCATGGTCATAAGTGCACTTTTCATCCATCCCCAGTCCTGCATATCCTTTTCCTCATCCAGATTAGTATCCAGTGGTTTCCATTTACGTTCAGGCAGACAACATAGCTTTAGTCCATGAAATTATTTTTCCCTCTTGCCCGTCATTCTTTCCTGTAATTGAATTTCCTGTACATTTGATTAATCAATATTATAGATGTCATACCCACCCTGACTATCACTGGGGCTTGTTCAACATGTCTTTTTTTTTTATTGTAGATGCTAATTCTATTTTAACCACGTCAGGTTTTCCATTATCAAGTAAGGTTACCATCTCAATCTCATTAACTGTTTTATTTCTTAGGGAAGGGATCTCCTGCAACAGTTTTAGGATGTTACTTTCATTCAGTCATGTTGCAGGATTGGATTTAACAATGCTTTCCAGGCCCACGGTATAACTTGTGTGCGGAAAACTGCCATTATCATCTGTTCTTAGTTGCTACCGATAGACAGCCGATCTCCCTTATTTTTTACCATCAATTAAGGATCAACTCTGTCCCCACCATTCCACTCTATGCACATCTGATTATTGCTCCCCAACATTTGAAACTGTTTGTCTTCTAGGACCAATAAGCACAAGCATTCAGAGTCAGTGACATCTGAAACTTTTTTCATTTGCGTTTTCATGTTGTTAGGCAACATATCATGTGACTCCAATACTCCCTCTGAGCAATTTAAAAAGTCTAGCCTAGCATATTTATTCTGAGTCGTAGTTGCCCTCGATCTCCCGCACTTAAGTTTGCCTGTTTCCTGTCATTGCCGAGAACACTTCTCTATCTATATGAGTCAGCAAATCATTTTTATTTTGTTTCTTTTCCTTTTTTGATGTGTCCTGTCATTGCCAAAGATTCTTCAGAATAGATTGCATTAGCTTATTACGCTGCTTGTGCATTCGACCTTGAGTTACTTGAGTTACTTCTTCAATCGGTTGTACATCTTCCTCCATAGGTGTAAAGTCCTCTTTGGATTTTACAAGTATGACATTTTTGAATTTTTTAAAGTATGTTCTCAAGCCTGCATTTGTTCTCAAGCCTATAGTTGTTCCAGTAGGCATGTGTTTAATGTTTTTATACTTTCTTATTTTTTGATGTTCCTTTCATTTTCGTCTTGTTTTGATCTTGCACATCACAACACATTACATTCCTGGATGAGTTGTTGCTTTATTTTGACAAATAATAATCCGTGTATCTTCAATTGGAGTCAACTCCTCTTCTGTTAGGGGCAGCAGTATTTCACATGATGCTCTGCTCTCTACATTTTTATCCAAATTCTTAATCCTTTTGCAACTTTCACATTCCTGTCCATTTGATTTAGCTCTAGGTCTTGGGAGGATAGCTCAGGGGCAACATGCTCGCATTTGAAGCAAGACGATATGGAGCAACACAAGTTTGGTCCGTGCTTAGAAACCTCTGGGTATTAAACGTGGTATAAATAACCTATCATATCATATATCATTCTATGAGGGCCAGTTCATTCTTCGTTATATGTATTGTGGCACTTGGATCCTTAAAATCCCTTTGTATATTGTCATACATTTGACGAGGGAATTAAGGGCGAAGTTCAAAGCAGGTAATGAGGAATGTGCCATGGGCTGGTTTATATCATAAATCCTGCATTTTAGGACGTGACAGTGCATTTGAGATGAATAGTAAGCAGGAGAAGGCTCAACTCATTTAGAGGCATTAAATAACAGTGAGGGTGAGCAGCTGCAAGATCTGTGTTGTCAGGCAAATTCATTATCCTTCCAGATTAGTTTATAATTTCACTTTGTTCTTAAGAATTCACATATGTTGTCTCAGTAGTTGTACATAGAGAGGGTCGTTTCTCTTTCTCTGCCATTACTAAAGACTCAATGCACATTCTATTGTTATCAGCTGCCATTAAAAGTTCATGGCCAGAGGGGCATTAATCTTTATCTCCTCTGGCCATGGAGATGCAATTTGATTCTGATTTCTTAATTATGCTTTTTTGAAGCATGTCTCAATGTCAATTTGCAATTTAGAAGATTTTTGCAGGTAGCCACTGCATAGGATTGACTCTCTGAAATAAAAGGTGAATTGAATGGAGGAGTAGAGAAGACGCTCTGTTTTACTAGAACCTTGCTCTGTATCCCATGCATAATTAGCAACACAATGGCAAGGATATGCCGTGATAGTTCGCAACAGTAAGGACTGAATCACAGAAATGTTTCACATCAGCCCTCACGTTTCGGGATGAGTTAGCAAATGCCATTCCTTGCTCAGGGCTCCGAGCTCTCTTCCAGATGG
This sequence comes from Ambystoma mexicanum, assembly GCF_040938575.1. NCBI lineage: Eukaryota > Metazoa > Chordata > Amphibia > Caudata > Ambystomatidae > Ambystoma > Ambystoma mexicanum. The sequence continues at coordinate 1,155,153,968 of NC_090941.1, read as the reverse complement.
TTAAGGTGAGCCAAATATTCCCGCTCCCCTTGCCTCACCACAGAATGCTACAGAATGCAATACCCTGTGCACTCTGAGTATCACCGTGTGTCAGAGAAAACAATCACTCGGCCATCAATTAAGTGGAAATCCACATAACTAAACACCTCAGGATCTTCTGAAAGAGAGGAAGGAATAAAATAACGCTATGAACCCACCGCAAAGCGTGCGGGCCAACCTAACACAATACTACAGGTTTGCATTCCACTGTTAGATGACACTGAGACCCCTGCCATCAGCAGGGAGCTCAAAAACAAAGCAGGGTTCAGCATGTGAAAGAACCGCAGATTTTAAAGGGGGCAGTTTGGGGCAGTATGGGTCTAGCCAGTTAAAAGTCACTGGCCCTCATTCCGAGGTTGGTGGTAGTCATGGCGCTATTTGCGCCATGACTGCTACCAATAAAGGGCCCGGGACCAGTATAGTTCAATGGGGACTTACCAGTGTAATCCGATCTTTGCGGGACCGCTAAGTCCCCATTGAAAATGCCCTCTCCCATTCCCATTGAGCCCCCATAGGGCTCAATGGGAATGGGGAGGGCACGAATAATGGGCTCGCGACTTGCGAGCCCGTTATTAGCGCACTGGTCCCTTAACGGGTCCCGTCATGAACGGCTGGTCAGACCTGCCGTTCCTGGAGGGACCCGCTAACGGACCTTGTAGTAGGGCGGTAAGGGATTACTGGCACCAGTCTCCTTACCGGTGCCTGGTATCCCTTAATGCCCAACTTGAAATGAGGCCCACTGCTTCAGTTCCCTGCCACCAAAGCTCCACCAAGGCGCCTGCAGGCCACCCACATTTCTGCACACTGTCAAGGCAGATCAGGGTTCACGGAATCTGTCGCACAATAGCAACTCACCCATGGGCATCTCACTGCCGGCTCCCGAACTCCTGGGCCCGTCCCTGTCTCACCATCACACCTGATCTTGGCACTCGAGCCTCGCTCTCCGATCTCCATTCTGTGCTTGCCACAACGAGCACCAAGGAAAGGACCTGGCACTTGAAAATTCATGGACTTCCTCTAACCAGTATCAGATTTGGTAAACCACAGTTATGCTTTAACTACTCTCCTGCAGGGGATGTGGATATCCACAAACAATGAAAGCCCAACCCATTGCATAGGACTTGGACAGCAATGCCCTTGAGGAAACCCCTATATTTTCATGTGTAGATTGTGGCAGATTCTACAACACGGGGGCCATAGTTAAATATCTTGTCATCAAATGGTGACATCACTGGTCATTTTCAGCAAAAACTTGTGAATTAATCAAAATATTATTAGGCAAGTTACTGCTTCTCTTTTTGAATCTAGATATTGCAGCTATCCACAGCAGATTGGCATTCAAAGCTTGTTGGTAGCTATGTCCAAGGTTGCAAACGCTGGTACTATTACGCAATGGAAAAGGTAACTGTCAACTACAGTGACCTATTAAACAAGCCCCATTTCCCGGGTGCCCTTCCTGGAGCTGAAAAAAACTAAACTAGTTCTGCTTTGGAAATGTCTTCCACATACATTAAATGGCAAGAGCGATGGGATAAAACTTATTTTTGAAAAACAAAGGCAACCACAGTCCCTCCCCCCACGAAAGATCACTGATATACTAAAAAAGATTTGTAGCAGCAAAGCGCTTTGTTTATGATTGATGGGGGTGTCACAGCTCTGAGAATGTGATGCCAAACAACCTCCATGCATCTTTAACACGTTCAATTGAAGGCATCATCAGGATCACGAGGTAGTCTTTTGCCGCAGTCAATTCAAAACATCAGTCATAAATATGCAGACCAGGGGCCATAAAATAAGCATCACTCATCTGTGTTGTCACCCACAGAGCAGAACGGTTCCCCCGTTGCAGTAGATCAGAAGGTAGATATTTATAAAGTCAGAACCCAGAGCAAAAACTAGTGGGAGATATGTTAAATAGCTTCACAAACCACGTTATTGAATGTATGCCTTTTTTGAGTTGCTTTAATCATTATTTAACTCACATACAACAACAACTTGAATTATTGAAAATGGCACACATTGCAGCCCTTTATTTACTGTATGAGAAATATTCTGGCAACATATTACACTGAATCTGGCTGTATGGACAATTGCCTTATGGAGTTACTAGCACCCTTGGTGGAGGAGCCAGCCAATCAGGAAGCAAAGAATGTGGGCTGAAACGTCCGATCTCAGCCCGCATTCCAAGCCGCCGGATGGCCAGTCCTCCTGTCTGCCATCTTCCCCTCACCCTCCATTCCCTTTTTTTTATTTCCCCCCTCCCACTTCCCTCATTGCGATGGCAGACAGTGCCGTCACCGCAGCTGCTGCTGCAACTTGCGCTCTGACCCAGCTGGCCGCCATTGAAAGGACAGAGGGGCTCCGTACTGAGCCCTGCCTTCCCATTCCATAGTGGCCATATTTTCACAGTCTTTTCTTTCCGTGAATAAGACACTGCGCTGCAACACATTCACTGACGGAAAATACTTTCAATTAGCCCTGTCCACCACTTCGGACGGGTGCTAATAGTGTTGACAACCCATTCCAATGGATTGAAAGGATGGTAACAGCCCGGTGACCTTGTTAAATGCCCCACCTGTTCTAGCCCTCGGAACTGGTTAACACGCCCATCGCCGTTATTGCGCCTCTTCTGGCCCACTTGGCTCCATACCCAGTTGTGGTATTTTTTTGTGTGGGCTATTTGGCCTAAAATGTCCTTTGCAAGGACAACTGTTGCAGTGTTCCCACTGACTAGTTTAATTTAATTACATTTTTATTATATTTGCATATTGTTAACTGAAACAAGTTAGTTTTGTTTGTTCCATTTCTATTGCCTGAATGCACTTTATTTTATAGTTGGTTCTGTTAGTTTATTGTTTCACCTTATCTTCTTTTCCTTGTATCTGATGGTCCTCAGTTCGTCCTGCAGCGATTTCAGCAATGCTCAAATCTCTCTGCCCTGTATAAAACCTTGCCCTGTATAAAACCATCTAAGCCCTGAGCTTGCCCTTCAGAGTTGTGGTTCTCCGCTCCTCTAGCTGACCTCATCTAGCTGACCTGCGGCCAGTGCTGAAGACATGTCGAAATTTAGTGGCACGCTGATTATACTACCTCAGCCAGAATATATTTTTGTGTGGCAACAAGAGCTTATCAGCAAGCCATATTCGAAACCAAATGCTCTCAATCCACCTAGGGAACTTTTTAAAATTTTAAAATCTATTTGTTTCAGCTCCTCTCATTTCAACTCTGTTCCATCTGTACAGATTCTGTGTAATCCTTTATCTAATTGTATTGATACATTGATCTTATTTGTCAAACAATGTTGTCTTCTTCTTCTAGTCTTTCCATAAAAAAATATATCTCTCAAACAGCATCCACTATTCCACTCTCATGGTCTACCTTTCTGCCTGTAGTCTGTGCTCTCTGATGATATTATTCAGGCTACCATTTAATTTAAATCTGCCTCCCCTCTTGACCCTCTTGGCCCTATACCTCTCTGTTTTGAACGTAATCATATATGATAATGCTCCCCTGGTCACATCTACTGTTAAACACTCTTATCTTTGGTCATTCCAATTGTGACAAAGGCTTCTCTGGAGTCTCTGCTTCCTTCTAACTACCACCCAATCTCTATGCTTTCTTTTCTGTTGAAACTTATGGAATCATTAGTCACTCTTATGCTCAGCTCTTGTCATGAAAATTCTTCTTTTTTCAATCCTTATCAGACAGGTGTCAGTCCGGGCCGTGTACTGAGACAGTTTAGGTGTCTGTGGTGGATGATCTTGCGAGACTTGTAGATCTGCGTGGCGGCCGCCTTTCACACCATAGTGAATTCCATCTTACTTCACAGATTAACCATGGCGGGCATCTCCATCTCGGTGCCAGACTGGTTTGGTTCCTAGCTTGCTTATCAATCTTAAACTCTTTCTCTGCTTCGTTGTGGTTCATTCTCTCTCTCTGCCAAGTGGTGTTCCTCAGGGATCTGCTCTTTCACCTATTCTTTTTAATATATATGTCCAATTTTTTGTAAAACATATTAAATCTTTTGGTTTTTACTGCTATATATATTCTGATGATGCACAGATGGTGGTCCTTTTTAACCCCGACAACCCCACTGGATTTGCAAATCTAACAATTCTTTGAAATCTGTTGGGGACTGGATGTGCCAGAACTGACTTAAGCTTAATGGTGACAAAACAGATGTGTTGACTATGGGCTCTCTATCTGCCATTTCCCTCTGGATGCCCAATTTCTAGCCAGCATCCCTAGGTCCATTCCCACAGACTGTCACGATCTCAGGAATCCCCAAGTCACAGGGGGGAATCTGGGCTGAGAAACTGTCTGTCTGGCGCAGGCACACATTGCTGTCTGTGTCTTAGCCCCACCCAAAATGGCCCCCGGGCTAGACCATTCAGTAATATCCAACATGGCCTCCAGAGGGCCACTGTACAAGTTTCCATGGTGGTCTAGTGGTGCTGGGTGGGCCCAGGGCTATATAAACCCCACACTCGGCCACACCCATCGCTCAGCGTTTTCTCCAGCTGTCAGTGTGAGGCTTGCCTGTCACAGAACCGCTTCGTTCTGCACTACGGGTGAAGGCTTGTGTATCCAGTTCTGCGCTACATGTTAAGACTTTGTGACTCCAGGTCTGCACGACGTGTCAAGTCTCCAGAAGCCAGAGTCTACACCACGCGAGTCAAGATCCAACCCAGTTACTTACCTGTACTCATGCTGAATGCGGAACTCCTCTAACTTTGTGTCTGTGAGGCCCACTGGATCCTTCCCACGCGACGGCGTCCTGTACACCACTGCATCTGAAAAGATAAACAACACGGGTGTAAGCTGTAGCCCGGTCATATTGTTCTTACCCCGCCCACCACCCTCGCATTACTTTCCTGAACAGTGTTCCTCTGCAGCAGTTTCCGTGACCACCAATACACGGCTGCAGACCTCCTTCACCAGCATGCCGGACCTGGGGAAGGAACCAGAGAAAGGAGTTAAAACCACACATCAGTAGGCACGCAGACATACTACCCACAGTCACGTGATGGGTGCCTACAACCAATATTAAGGACAAATCCCAAGGCGGATTGAGGTGTTGCAGCAGGCCTGGGCATCCATTGGCACAGTGAAGAAAGCTGGGCAAAAACGCCATAACCTCAGTGAAGAAACTGGGGAGTTAGGCAAAGACTCAGTGAAGGAACTGAGTAGAACTAGTACAAGCCCCGTGAGGAAACTGGGCAGAATCATCAAAAACCAGTGAAGAAACCGGGTGACATTCTGTGTAACACACCTTGAAGGCGCTACACAAGAGCGTTCCAGATTCAATTCTTCCAGGCCACTCCTGCCTCCCTGGCTACTGGGTGACTAAACCTGCAGTGGGAAGAGTGGAGGGAGTGTTTTGGGCAACAGCAGGAGATAATCACAGACCGGACCAGAACTAGCTGACAGATCGGACCAGGCACTCCTGCAGGGCTTCAGAGGTAAGCGTTACACAGACAGTGATGGTGGTAAAAAATCCTGGAGTGAAAATATCTGCCTCCCTTTTCATGGAAGCACAAGTCAGCTTGATCTGTCAGCAGGGCCATTTCAAACATAGAGTTTTGGCAACGTTCTTCCTTTCCTGTCTTCCGTGCTCCTGTTGTTGCCTCTCCAATCCTGAAGACACTGGATTAATGTAATGTACTATATTTATCTCAGCCTGCCCACTTTTTAGACAGGCTGCAAGTGCTACAATATTCAGCTGCCTGGGTTGTTTCTGAAACATTGAGTAATGACCATATATCTCCTTCGTCACGCAGCTGTTGGCTCTGCATTGAGTTTAAATCTTTATGTTGAGTGCACCAAGCCTGTAATGGCTTGGGTGCAGACTATTTAAAGCTGTTATGTCCCCTCGTGGCTACTCCGCTCGTCATCTGACTTTTTGATTCAAATTCCCAATGTCTACTGATCTAGAACTAGCGGGCCGAGCTTTCTCTGTTGCAGCGCCCAACTTTGGAATAAATTCCCTCTTTCTTTAGGAATGAAGGTTGACCATCTGGATTTTCAACGCCATTTTAGGACACTTCTATTTAATTCATTCTTCTGTCATTTATGACTGTTGTCCTAGTTTCCTTTGCATTTTACTTCAGCGCCATTTGTCCTACGCTGTAAGCCGCTCTATACAAATGTTCTTTCATACAGTGTCTAGATGATAACTACCTTGTCCCTGCTTACCTTCTTTTTGCGTAAAGGAACAGCCTGCAATGTTGCTCCTTGCTTTGTCAGTAATGAAGTAAGCCCAAACGTAATTGTATTGATTGATTTTGTCATTTATTTATATAGTGCGCCCAGAACCAGGCCCAAATGTTTAAGGGCATTAGCTCTACAAAAGCACTAAGACATACACGACAAGCAACCAGTAGGAACAATACACTGAGGCACAGTCGCAGGAGACACACCGTACACAAAGGTGCATTTCCAATGACGCAATGCCTGTAAGATCCAGGGTCAGCACATTCCAAGAAGACAGTGCAGCTGCAAAGAATGCACCTCTTCTTGCCATCATCAATGCGGACGTTGGAGCACACACTACATTCTGATCACTAGATCTCATGAGCCTTTCTGCCAGGTACTCTGGATTTGTTTCAGACAAACATTTATGAGCAATCGTCAGCAGACGGTGAGATTCCAATCCTCAATTGGAAGCCAGTGCAGGTTTTTCCTTGCTTGGGAGACATGATCATTCTTCTTCAAGCCGTCCACAGATCTCAATGCGCTGTTCTGAATCCCCTGCAGCTTTGAGCAGTCTCCCTTGCTGATGCCCACCAGAAGACTGCTTCAATAGTCAATTTCTGTAATAATACTGGACCTAGCCACAGTGGCACAGTTCTTTATCGACAGATAAGGTCGTATCTGTGCCAGCTTTTTTACCCTAGATTGTACAGCGATTTTACATCCCGCTATAGTAAAATGCTAGTACTCTGCAACCATTTTATGTATCATGCTTGGTGAACCGGTGGTCGTAGCCTCTGTCTTTTTGTCATTAAGTGCTTTAAGACTTTCTGTGCAATGGGGCTGCTACATACAGTTTGTGGGCGTGTGATTCGTGCCAGTGATCGGGGAGTGTGGGCTTGCTGCTGCTGAGTGCTGTTGGCAGACGCTACACAAATGACATTGTCATTTTCTTGAGTGTCAGACATCTCTTCAACCCACAGGAATGTCGGCAAAAGCAAGTGTGGTGGACATATGGTGCATGGAATTGCCCATGTTATTTTGTTGTTCAGGTCGTGTACAAAAAAAAAAGTACACAGCTTTTAACAGCAGAGCCACCGTACACATGTTCCTAGTAAAAGTGGGAGGAAGGGGGCATGTGGAAGCATGAAAAAACACATTTACAAGCTCCCAACAATTCCAAGAACACCACACAAGTTGCCCATACCCCTCACTCAAGTTAAGTTTACCCTGCATGCTTAATCACCAATGCTACGAGACAGATGAGCAATAGAAGCTCGGTTTGGTCGTGTTGGAGGTGTACCGATTCTGAAGCCAGCCGCATAGTCACGGTCGGTGGCAGAGGAAGCCCACAACTACTGATAAGATGAACACACCAGAAAAAAAGCACACTTAATTAGAATACCTTGGGTGAGTCTGTTACCTAGGTGCCTGTAGGCCCTCCGCCCAAATGCATGGGCGACACACAGCGTAAGTTTACCCCACCATGCTTACTCACCAATGCAACTAGGTGAATGAGAAGTAGAAGCTCAGCATTGTCACCCTAGTTGCCCTGGTGGTCAAGAAGGTGTACCGATTCTGAAGCCAGCCACATCGTCATCATCAGTTGCAGAGTAAGATGAGAAGATGAACACACCAGAAAAAAGCACTCTTAATTAGAACAGGTTCTGCGAGATATTTTATCCAGGTGCCTGAAGACCCTCTCCCCAAACCCATAGGCTATACACGAGTTTACCCCATAATGAAAAATGCAATGAGGTGGAAAATCGGTACAAGCGCAGTCTGGTCGACGCGTGGGCACCTTGGTTGCCTTGATTCCCTTGGTCATCTTTGTAATTGTGTACCCAAGCGAGCCATGTAGATACCAGTGACAGATGGGGACAACTGCAACTGTGATAAACACTCCAGCAAGGCTGTAGTACCTTTGTGAAAAAAGCACCCTTCCACCCCAATGCATGAGCAATACACAAGTGGACCCTTACCACACTAAAGACGTCCCTTATTGAAAATGGAGGTAAGAGGGGCATGTGGATGTAGGAGACTTCACAGATCAAGCACAAACCCCCACAATGCATGAGCACTACACAAGCGGACACCCTCACTAACTACCCTACCAGCGTCCCTTATGAAAGTGGGAGTAAGGGGGACATGTGGAAGCATGAGGAGACAACAAAACTCAAGTACAAGCCCCAGCAATGCCTGAGCAATACACAAGTATACACCCTTGTCAACCTCCAGACATCCCTCAATGAGAGTGATGGTAAATGGGACATGTGGAAGCATGTGCAGACAACAACAAAACCCAAGTGCAAACCCCCCCATTGCATGAGCAATACACAATTTGAGCCCACACCCCAAATGCATGAGAGATACACAAGTTTACGCCACCATTCTAACATACCAATTGCACAAGGTGGAACAGCAGTACAAGTGCAGCGTAATAACACTGGTCATCTTTTACTCAAGCCGGTAAAACAGATATCATTCAGTCAGAGAGGAAGCCAACTAATGAACACACCAGCAAACCAACATTATTTAAACTAGCCTGGGCAAGCCTATAAACGTTGTGCCTCAAGGTAAAGCACAAAGGTAAAGGGTAAAATAAAACTAACCATTACTGGCCATTTCATAATGTTTTCTACTTGCTAGTGCCAAAATAGACCAGAAAAACTATCAAGAATCCAAGGAAAACTGTGCAAAGTTTCTAATTTCCGGATGTAAAACCAACACGGGTCGAGTAAAGCGGTGCACAAAATTTCTTTTTTATTATACAAAACCAAAGCTGGTCAGAAAAACCCACACAACGTTGCTTGTGACACTGAGCAAAATCAACTCGTTCCAGAAATAGAATGGCATAAAGTTTCTCGTACCATTGTGTGGAACTAGCAAAGATCGAAAAACGGATGGAAAGCTTCTCATTTTGCTGCAAAAAACCAACATCAAAACTAAACGATGTACAGTTGCGACACACAAAATGATGAAAAACAAGAACCGGTTTGTTGTTTTGTTGCACATGCACTGTGGCGGGTCGTGAAAGATACCAGGATGGGCGGTGACTGAAATGGTCGCTAATGCACAAAATTCCCAAAGCTGCACCTAAAACCACAAAACGGCCGACTGAAATATTATGGATGTAGTGCAGATTTTCTGGTGTAGCGAAAGTTCATTTGTGGCAGATTTCAAGGAACAGATGGAAACACTTTTCGCACATTTCACTTTGTGGGCAGCAAGTTCTCCCACCCGCAATGGTAATCTGATTTGGCATGGTTTGTCTTCCGCTATTGATGTGTAGTGGCTGTTGTTCAAACAGCACACTTTGCATTTTTATGCTGTGATTTTCTGATGTGTATTTAATAATTTTTGTAACTTTGCCATTGTCTTCTATATTATGCACATTTTTTTAAAAGAACCTACATGAACATGGATTAGCTTAGGTGCATCTTGTTAGAGATATGTCACAGTTGCACATTCTTTTAAAGCAAATACCAAACATGGATTAGCTTCCTTGTTAGACATAGGTCAGAGTTATATAGCATATTAAATAAAATACAGAAACACTTCTGCCATATGTCATTTAAAGCTACAAATTAGCATATTAAACCTTTTTAGGAAATGTGCTGTTTGGCATGGGTGTGAGTGAATAGGTACTGTGTTCATATTTCTGTGTTTTAGTGTCTGGATGTGATTGAGGGATGGGTTTGCATGTGTTTGAAGGGGAGCTGCAGCACAATTGCACATTGCCTTTACACTGAAATATCATGTAAACTAATGATAAACTTAACAAGACCATTCAATAACTAAATGTGCTAATCCAAATGACTTGCTGTGTTTATGCTACCTTGTGAAAGACAGTGTATTAAGTATACCCTATATTCACTGCTATAATTAATAGCTCCATTGTGTTGTTCTACATACAATGCAGGGTGAACCAAGTGCAAATGTTTTCTTTGATTTGTGTAATACTTTGCATACTTTCTTTCATCACCATTATGTAAGACAATGATGTAGTGAGGCAGCTCTTAAGTGTTTGCTTGAAATCAAATGGACGAGCCATTATGAGGTAAGCAAATGTTCAGTTGAAAACATAGATAACATTTGTGAACTTTTATCAGATATCAAAATATAATGATGAAAGTGCTTCACCTGAATTGTTTGCCGAGTCCTGTGACATATTGGGCCTCATTATAAGTTGGACGTTGCAGAATTAATGTGACCCTATTAACGTATAACGGCACATTTCCACAGCGGCCAACTACAAGTTTACCAGGGAGGTAAAAGCTGGAGGTAATTCAGGCACCTTACTTCTAAAAATCGCCAGTATTATCGGCACCAGTAATACTAGTAAAATCCCACTTGGAGTAGAATGAGACTCCATGGAATAAGGATTTACATTCAACACCTTCACTCGTAATCCAGCCTTACTATCGCTGGATCGAGTGCCGGTATATGTATTTCATTTCACCAGTATCCTGTCAGATCTACCGCCAGGATACTGACAATCATGAAATGAGCCCCAAAGATTGTTTATTATTGATAAATGTTTATTACTGGATCTGTATAGTGTACTGACAGTGATATTATTGATCACCTCTTTTCTCACAAGGTCTCCGAATTCATGAGGCTGTAAAAGTGCCTCCAATACTTTTCCTTTGGAGCTCAATACAAGGGAATGCATTCTTTTGTCAAAGTTTCTATCCACTTTCTCATTCCAGCTTATTCTAATGGAATTTGCCTTCAAGGCAATATAACTGCTTGTTTACATTCAATGATTTAATGCAATGGTCACTAATTTCAGAATCTATGACTTCAGAAGCTGAAAAACTATTGAAAAGACGCAGCAAGGCATAAACATAGGGCCTCATTACACGGAAGTCGGTGGTCCAGGGTGCTATTAGCACCCTGGACCATGCCGGTAAATTACCGGCACCGCCTTGGCGGAAAGGGGATTTACCACCCCATTCCAAGGTTGGTGGGGCGGTAAATCCCCCTTCCGCCATTGCCCTTCCCCATTCCCATTTCTGCCCCATAGGGCTCTATGGGAATGGGGAAGGCGCTAATTACGGCACCGCAATTTTGCGGTGCCGTAATTAGCTCCGAGGTCCCTTAGCGGGTTGGTTTTTAACGCCTGCAAAAAGCAGGCGTTAAAACACCAACCCGCTAAGGGACCTTGTAGTAAGGCGGTAATGGTTAACGGCCACCGTTACCATTAACGGTGGCCGTTAACCATTACCGCCTTCCGTGTAATGAGGCCCATAGTCTTTCATTGATGAAGATCAGGAATGGCAGTGTTAAAATTCCTATTTAGTTTGCTCAGATTTCAGAAAGACCTCAATTTATCCCATTCCCTGCTTTTTCCCCCTTGGAGTTCAACTCCTAGTCTTGTCTCTTCTCTTCATACAGTTACAAAAATTACAGTTTAAGGTCACTCATGACCAAAACCAATGGTTGGGGGCTTCTACATGCAAATGTCGTGTTGCAGGAGTGTTGTGGAGTGTCCTGTGTAACTGTGCTTACTGGCTATTGCTATCTCCAAACTCATCGAGCGAGTGGCACCTTGTGGAACTGAGGCTCGGGATTGATTGCTTTGCTGCTGAGTGTCTCGACACTCAACACTTGGGTCTGCGTGTGAAGCCAACCATAAAGCCAGAGGACGTGCCCGTCAGTACCTGGGTCATTTTGCAGGAGGGCTGTGGAGTGTCCTATGTCTTGTGGGGTAGGTGTCTGCCCTGCAAAGCTACACGGTCAAATCCCCTTGCAATGGGGACCATTTAGGAACCACCTAAAAATGAAACATAAACTTACCATGAAGTACAACAGTTTGCCTGGCTTCAACCACCAGAAAATATGACTTAGGGCCTCATTACACGGACGGCGTTAAGGGTTAACGGTCACCGTTAATGGTAACGGTGACCGTTAACCCTTACCGCCGTACTACGAGGTCCCTTTGCGGGTTGGAGACTTTAACGCCTGCTTTTTGCAGGCGTTAAAATCCAACCCGCAAAGGGACCTTGGAGCTAATTACGGCACCGTAATTTACGGTGCCGTAATTAGCGCCTTCCCCATTCCCATAGAGCCCTATGGGGCAAAAATGGGAATGGGGAAGGGCATTGGAAGAAGGCGGAATTACCGCCTTCTCGACCTCGGAATTAGGCGGTAATTCCCCTTTCATCCAGGGCAGTGCCGGTATTTTACCGGCATGAACCATGGCACTAATAGCGCCATGGTTCACCGCCTTCCGTGTAATGAGGCCCTTAGACTCTTTAGGCAGGGCCACTACCAATGACAAGGGCAGACCCAAGACATTTAAGTCCTTACAATCTGATATTACAAACTTTGACACTAAAAAAACAGCATCTAATGATCAAAAGACTTAGATCTCCTCGACTGATATGGCGGATCCATCACTTTCACATTGAAAATAACATTATTGATATAAACATGTCCAATTCACTGGACCTAACTGAACTGGACTCTTCAAACTCAATTGCAACAAGCAGTGCAAGGGAGGCCGAAAGTGCCCTGGTCTACGGATCGGAGACCGATACAGACGCCACATTGCCACTTAGTGGCCTAAATGCAATTCTATCTAAGGTGGAAGCACTATGAATGCTGAAAGCTACTATAGCCAAAGATCAGATTGACATTAAGTCAAGGCTAGTAAAAGTCATAGGGCCTCATTACGAGTCCGGCGTTAACCGAGGCGGTAAAACCGCCTGGTTAACGCCGGACCCGTATTACCATTCCGCCTCCGTGATTCCCGGAATTACCGGGGCATTACAACCCCGGTTTTCCAGGAATCACGGAGGCGGAATGATGTAAATCCCCATTCCCATTGAGTCCTATGGGACTCGATGGAAATGGGGATTATGGAAACACCGGCAGCATCTCGTAATGCTGCCGGTGTTTCCTCGTCCGCCTGCATGCGGGAGGTGTTAAACCCGCCAGATCAGACCTGGCGGGAACATCACCTCCCGCCTGCAGGGGTCGGACTCAGGCGGTCCAGAAACAACGGTGGCGGCGGATTTACCGCCACCGTTATTTCCGGACCACCTGGGTCGTAATGAGGCCCATAGATTTGACCACAACAAACAAATAAATTGACACCTGTGACTATTCTATCACAAAATACTCTAAAAGCAAAAATAATAAAAGCTGCCAGGACATCATTGGTATTGGTGAGCCTGGTACTGTAACCCAAGAAAAGATTGAGTTGGAAAAATAAGTTAAAACTGTTACATTCCGCTCTAACGGGACTCATCAATCCATGCAATGAAATACCATGAAGATGTCTATCAAAGAAAATTGCGAGACAAACCCCCACCACACCTACAGGAGCCTCAAAAGAAATAAATAGTAACAAACGTACTTGCTGATGGCTCAGTTCAACAGGTCTTACTAAACAGCCCACTAGACCAACACTCCCACTCGACCTCACACGATATTTTAGAGACCCGACCACAGAGACCCACATGCTCATATCAGAACATGGTAACTTCGCGCTACTGCCTAAATCCAGCCAATTGTTTTTGGTCAAGCGTCTCCCATGGAAAATAGCCTGAAAAGTCTTCTGCTGCCACTATATCTGTGCCTGCCCCGAATGCTGAAATAAGGACCAGATGTTCCGCAACTGATAAAACTTTAATCGCCACCAGTGACATTCAAAATATGGGTAAATGGGTCATCTTGTTAGAACTCAGCCACACTAGCTACAGTCCTTTTTTGAATTGATATCGCCTTCTGGCTACATTTAACAAGCAGTGCATTGTTATCCAACACTGATAAATCCCCAAGAGAACTCAAATCACCGGTATATGTTTCAAGATTCTCTGTCCAGAGCAATAAAATTAAAAACTCGACCAAAAAACATTGGAACATCTTCAAAAATTACGTAAAAGTACAGAATTTGTTTGACCAACTGCCGGTTTTCGCATACCAGAGGAGCAGGAATTTGCGAGATGAACTCGTTCACACACGACCCAGGTTTCAAGAATCTATTACCCAACGGACTGGGACATATCCATGCCTTCACTGTGCCAATTGTAATCTGGTATTGAAGGGCAATACAATACACCATCCACGTACAGGCCAGAAAATCTTTTTGAGAACATTTGGAACTTGTGATAGTACCAACATTATATATGGCATCAAGTGTCCCTGTGGGAAGTATTATGTAGGCCAATCCACAAGAGCAGCAAAAGTTCGCTGGAATGAACATCATTCTTGTATTCGTAACTCTAATCCTAATTCAGCGGTGGCCCGCCACTGGAGTGAAAACAGACACAACCTAACCCAAATCAGGTTCCTGATCCTAGAGGCATTGAACAAAGTAAACCCACATGAAGATTTAGGTCTGAGGCTGAACAGGAGAGAAACATTTTGGATAGATAAACTTGGGAGCCTGTCTCCTAATGGGCTCAATGAAGAGATTGATTATTATTGTTACATCTGATTCTGATATTGTGACATTATGTATTGCTTTTACAAACACCTAAGGCTCTGAACATTGCGGACTCATTTTGTGGTTTTCTTAAGATTTTGATCTTGAGATTCCGTTGTACCATGCTTTACGTATGACAGTATTACACTGTTTTTGCCACTTCAGTTGCTACATAAGTTGTTTTCTCGTACTTGCTGTCTGTGACCCCAGGTGTCATCTATCATATGCCACCACTTGTGACATGTTTGCATGCCTACCATGTTCCATTGAGCTGTTAATCTACCTTTTTCTACTTCTATTTGTACACTTAGTTTCTTGCATATACATTTCTGCATACACCCTGTTGTCGCACCTCCCGGACGTACTGTCTGGGACCCAAGGTGGCATTTTCCAAATGTCACCACCTGCGACATGTTTTATTTATGTCTTATTGATTTTCCGTTTGCTGACTTATTTTTTTATTCACAAGCATTTTCATTTACAAACATTATTCTTGTACAGCTTTGGTTACGTTGCATCCGCGTAGTATTTCTTTAATTTCTATGCTTTTCTTCTTTTTTATTTTTCTGATGTTATGCATTCTATAATTCCTCAATGACCACCATTAGGTCATACAAATACTTGGTTTGCCCAATAGGGGGCTCAATACCTTGATTGCAGGGTTATTTTTGACCTACCCTCATCGCGGCTTTCCTCAGGCGCGATGCGGTCATGTGGTTATTTAAATAACCGTTTCCTTAGCAACGCCACAACACAGCGATGCACAGCGGCAATCGGACGGCTTTTCAGACGGCCGCGCTACTTACACAGGTACTCCTGCGTTCTGGTACGATTGCTTTTGGCAATATTAACTTACTCGAATCCATTCAGGCAACTGATTAATTTAACCTTTATGTTTCCAGAATGCCACTTGATCATTGTCCTCTAATGGACTGCGTGTGCTTTTGAAATCAACACGCCTGTTATTGCAAAAGCTACCATTGGCTACACCATTGCAGAGGTACTTTTTGTCCCTTTATTTTCTTAGCACCATCCTATTTTCGTTTTCTGTTGACTCACTGCATTTTCCCTGTTGTTTTTTCTCCAAAATGCACTTCTACGTTATTTTCAACATCCCTACACCCTGGTATGTGTCTTGTATTTTCATTTTATGGTCATTTTTGATGGTTTTGTTTCTCCTTTTTTGCATTTGTATTTGTGTGATGTCATTACATTATTATGTTATTACATTGTTACCATTTAGACTTGCCCTGACGAAGGAGTTCTTATACTCCGAAATGCATTGGCATATATAGTCGATACTAACTAAGAGATGTGTAGCCGCATCCTCACTAAGATTGCATTAGTGTTCGGTTTTCAGTACCTGTTTGTTGATAAATCCTTATTCAACACATCTCAAACTTGGATTCTCTCTGAGCATTATTTTGAAGTTGAATATAAGTAGTTCCTTTGAACATAGTAACATTTTGGAAGAAGATTTTACTAATTGCATAACCCATATTGGGTACAACGGAGAGCGGCTGCCAAAGTCAGCCAAAACAAAATAAATACTCTATTCACAATTCTAATTGGCTACTTTTGTTTGGATGACTGAAAATGCATGACACACACAAATGTTGGTCACACTACAAAAAGTATTTGTCACCTGCTGAACTAAATCCTATATCAGAAGTCACATGGTGGGATTCTAGAATGGATGCAGCGGAGTAGCAGCTTAACTCAACTGCTCTGGACCTCTCCCTGAAGACATTTATAGAGAAATTGTAAATGAGTTCTAAGAAAAAGATTGGTGAAGCTGATAACCCTGCTTCAAAGAAATCCAAGCAGGTTCCTGGGATGGAGGAAACCCCAAGCCTTGGAGATGTTTACAAGACCATTCTTCTGGTGGCGCAAGATGTTACTGAGATTAAGCTGACTATGGCTGAGCTCAATATGAAAACTAGACAACTAGATGGCAGGGTCACAGAGCTGGAGAAATCTTCCACATCTATGAGCTCTGAGATTGCTGGCAGCTTCCAAGCCTACAAGAGCCTGAAGTCTGACTTGAAAAAGGAAAGAGACCAACGTCTAGATTTGGAGGTGAGGATTAGAGCAAGAAACATCAGATTGGTCGGTTTGGAAGACTCTGGAGAGGATGAGGACCTGCCTTCCCTGGTGTTTCAGGTTTTTAGAGACTGTTTTCATTGTGATACCATCAAGATTGAAGACATTGACAATATCTTCAGGATTGGTAAACATCTGGGGGGCATAGCTAGGCATATTTTGGTTTCTTTTATGAACCTAAGATCAAAAGAAAGCTTGATGAGAGCTGCAAGATTGATTGGAAATGCCTCCTACAAAGGTAAATCCGTCTTTGTTTATCCTGATTACCCTAAGGAAGTCTTACTCATGAGGAGATCATTTAAGGGAGCCAAATACTTGGCTAAACAGCTCTCTCTGAAGTCTTTTCTCAGCAGAAATTGTGTCCTGACTATTGTGTTTCCTGATGGGGAGAAATCTACGTCTGATCCTGCTCAGGCACTAGAATGGTTGGATACATTTAAAAGGGGTCTTCCTAGGCCTGCGGTAGCCAGTGCATGATTCGGTTGCCTTCCACCCCCCACCATGACTTAACTTTATTTTTCATTTTTTAATTACTTTTATTAGCACATATGGGTTCACAAGATGGCGCCGACTGGATACGACAGTTTACGTTTTTTGAAAAAGGCTTGGATTATTGGCATACCTGGGCGTTCTGTGTGACTTAATTGGATTCCACTGCCACGATCCACGCTTCGTTCTGTGTTTAGGGAGTCTATGGTCTTATTTGAGGAAGGCACCTAGCGGCGTGTGTACATGGCGTGCCGTCAGCTGACTTGTCTGCGTTTAGTTGCCGGAGAGGGACGGCTTCGCTCGATTAATGATGCGACGTCCGTGCGGAGCAGATCACCGGCTTCTATGGACCTGAACGGTATCTGGTGACGGAGGGGAATGCTGGATTACGGAGTGAGTGGGATTTCACTGAGTAACCCTCCCCTGCTCTCATTACCTTCGAGGGATGTCGTCTTCCTGCAGGCAGAGGGTGAAGTTGGGGTGCCTGTTACCAAGGCGAGTGACATGGTGAGGCTAATCTAATGTGTACGACTGTCCTGACTAATGGAGTAACATATACGTGATGCACATACCTCACTCGATCATGGTTCCAGCCGTGGTTCCCTCAGTACTCTACCACCTGAATGCAGATACATTGGTTATCCATCTACGGATTATATTAAGACTTTTGGCTATGTGCTTGTGTTACCCTCATGCCAGGACTATTCGAAAGGTTCATACTAGGTGGTTCATATAACCATTTTGTTGTCTCATCCTAACAATTAAGTTAGATTGTGTGTAATGGCTGACCTGTGAGATCTGCTTCCTCCGCACATTAGAACGCACCGATATTATTGTCTGTGTGCAAAATATGACAATACATGTTTTAATAATTTTTATGCAGAAAGTCATGTTACCTTGGCCATTTAGCACACAGTATTGGCCTCTTTCGATATGGTTCTACGCATGGTGGAAATGTTTTTACACCGCATATATGTGAGAGTGTATTCTGTTATGAAGGCATGTAGGCGCAAACGTTTTCTTCATGACAGGTCATTTCTTGATGGTTTTCTTGTTCACTCTGGTTAAATGGTTGACTAGTTCCCAGGCATGACACCATACATCTTGGCCTTTATTTACTTATTTTGCAGTTCAAAGTTCAGTTTTGGAAGGTGATATTATGGTAGTTGCTGGTGGGTGGGTTGATTGATTATGGCTTCTGGTTTTGTCTGGCGCTATAATTCTCTTAACACATTTATGTGTTGTCATTGGTGGTGGGGGTCGGGGGTGCACTAATGTTAGTTTGTTGGGATTTTACTTATGCACTGTTTTATTTTTATAAGTAGGGTAAGGTCGCTCTGTTAATTGGATATTGGGAGGGGTCCTGGGATTGGTTCCGAATGTGGATTCATTTGTTTCTTGAGCTGAACAGACTTCACAGTCTTATCTGTTCTTTTAGTTTGTTGTTTTGTGTTTTTGGCTCATTTTCATGTTTGTATTCTTTCTCTGGTTTCTTTTCATTTTCTTTTTACTTTCTTTTTGCTCTGGATGTTCCTGACTTTCAAGTTATAATGACTTCTTGCACAGGTGGGACCTCAAATGACCTGTGTGTTGTCTCTTGGAATGTGAATGGGGTCAATAATATGTTAAAGAAGAAGAAGGTTTTCCAAATGTTACAGGACATGCATGCTGACATATGTTTTTTACAGGAGACTCACGTTTTGGAGGATGAGATTCCTAAGTTGGAAAAGGAGTGGGTGGGAACAGCTTATGGATCCTCCTTCTCGTCAAGGTCGAGGGGAGTGGCCATTTTGTTGCGTAAGAAACTGCTTGTTAAAGTTTTGAAGAAATGTGCGGATAAGGATGGCAGGATGATTGCATTGCTGGTTGAGATTCAAGGGGAGTTGTTGACCCTCTGCAACGAGTATGCTCCCACAGTGGATGGCTCCTTCTTTAGAATGGTGGCACAGACCCTGTTAGATTTGAATAATCCTAATATTCTGCTTGTGGGTGACTTCAATACGGTAGTTGATCCTGATCTGGATAGAAGTCAAGTCAGGCGTGTGTTGCGTTGTGATTATCACCATCAAGCACTTCATTCACTCTTGGAGGAACATGATTTGAAAGATACGTGGCGTTTGGAGAACCTGGACAAACGGCAATACAGCTTCTTTTCTAGTGCGCATGGTGTGTTCTCTAGATTAGATATGATTTTTTCTGGTGGGAATGTGTCAGAAAGTGTCGTCTCAAGTGGTATTGGTAATATTTTATTGAGTGATCATGCCCCCGTTGAGATGCATTTGAGACTTAAATTTCAGTGTAAAAGAAGTTTCTCATGGAAGATGAACACATCTATCCTGTTAGATGATGACATTTTAGAATGGATTGTTTCAGAGGCGAATTACTTTGTTTTGGAGAATCGCTCGGAAGAGATCAGTGTTGAGAACACGTGGGAAGCCTTTAAATGCTGTATGCGTGGTGTCTGTTTAGGGCTGTCGTGTGGTAAACGAAAAAAGGAGGAGTGTAAGAGGCATGATCTAAATCTACGTATTAGTGGGATCTCGAGGGATCTGATGCTTGATCCGACTAATTCTGTTTCTTTGGCAACTTTGAAGAAACTTAAAAAAGAAATGGAGGACTTTTTGACGATGAGGGCTGAACGAGGCTTGTTCTATTCTAAATGTACATATTTTGAGAAAGGGGAGCGTTGTGACAGATGGTTGGCATACAGGTTGAAGAAAAGGATTTCGGAATCCGCAATTACGTCTATTATTGACAAGGATGGTAGAATTACATTTGATCCAAATAAAATTAACTTGACATTTCGTGACTTCTATGAGAATCTATATAGCAATGAGGCGGGTATTACCGGTGAGGGTGAGAACTTCTTTGGTAATTTGCTGATGCCGAAGGTTTTAGATAACGATCGTGATCTACTTGGTGTTGAGATTACGGTGGATGAAATCAAAGGGGCGATTTCGGCGCTGAATACAGACAAATCCCCGGGTCCTGATGGCCTCCCTTGTGAGTTTTATAAGATTCTTCCGAACTCAGCCTTGGAACTCTTGAGAGACGTGTTTGTTTCTAGCAAACAGACTGGGACGCTGCCTAAAAGTACTAATCATGCGTCTATTTTGGTATTTTTGAAAAAGGATAAGGATTGCAATCTCCCGGCCAGTTACCGTCCGATTAGCCTAATCAATACAGATAATAAGATTCTTGCTAAGGTCCTAGCTATGCGCCTGGTGCATTTATTGCCTACTTTGATTGGAGAGGAACAATCCGGTTTCATGAAAAATAGGCGTACATCTAGTAACATCAGGAGGTTATTGCTTACTATGGAAATGGCGGATAGGACGAACTGTGATGCCGCTGTCCTGTCGCTTGATGCCGAAAAAGCGTTCGACAGAGTGAGTTGGGAATATTTATATTCTGTACTGAGGAGGATGAATTTGGGTGAGGAGTTCATCTCTTGGGTTGCTCTTCTATATTCAAGACCAACTGCGGCCGTTAGGACTAATGGAGTAATTTCAGAACCTTTCAGTTTGGAGCGCGGCACGCGTCAGGGTTGTCCGTTCCCGCCTCTGTTGTTCATTCTGGCAATTGAGCCTTTAGCTGTTCGCATCAAACATGACCTAGATTTGCGCGGAGTGAGTTGTTGGGGTGTGACTCAAAAGGCTTGGCTTTATGCAGACGACCTTTTTTTGGTACTGGAGAATTTGCAAGTGTCCATACCCAGTTTGATGAGGCTTTTGTCTGAATTTCATGATTGTTCAGGCTATAAAATTAATCGTTTGAAATCTGAAGTGTTGCCTCTGACGAATAGATGCGATAAGACCCTGGTTACGGGGCAGGGATTTACGTGGTGTGAGGTTCGCTTGCGTTATTTGGGGGTATGGCTGACGTATCCTCTTTTCAAGATGGTAGATGAGAACATGAGTGTGGTTATTCGAGAATGTAAATCGGAATTAGAAAGGTGGTCTTTGCTTAATCTTTCTTTGTGGGGTAAAGTTAATGCCCTGAAGATGAATACAACTCCTAAGATCAACTTCATATCTAGTATACTTCCTCTGAGAATTAAGAGCTGTTACTGGAATGATTTGGACTGCCTAGTTCAGGAATTTCTGTGGGACAAAAAGCCACCAAGACTTAGTCTATGGAAGTTGCAGCTTCCAGTTCATTTAGCTGGACTGGGAGTACCGAATTTTTGGGCCTACCATTTCGCCTTTTCTGCTCATTCTTTTGTTCCATTTTTAACTAGTGAATTGGACAACTGGGCGGTGGCAGAATCGAGTGCCTATGGGCCGCTGGGACCGACAGCCTTGTTGACCACTAATACCAAGATTCAGGGTGGTGATTTGTTGGCAACGTCATTTTTGCGCAAGTCATGGACTGCAGTTTTATCATGGCTTGGTCGGGATGCATTCAAGTGTAAGAGTGCCTCTATTTGGTTGAATCCTAAGATTAGGGACAATTTGAGGACAGTTTTTTGGCCTGAATGGTTTCTGATGGATATTAAACAGGTTTCTGATTTGGGGAATGATGATCGATGGTTGACTGCAGCGGAGCTGAGAGAGAGATGGAACTTTGAGGGTTTATCAGACTCTGCATACAGACGGCTTAAGAGGGCGGTTTGTGAGGTTGATTGGTCCGACTCTTTGGATGTGTGCGCGTTGCTGACAGATTCTAGTGGGAAGTGTGGCGGTCTGGCCAGTCGGCTTTACAAACTAATGGTGTCAAATTTTCGGAGTAATGACAATTTGCGGAGAGTATGGAGTGAGAAAATTGGATCAGAGATTGATTTGGATGACTGGCCGAATATGTGTAGTAATGTATCTTTGTGCTCCCTGAATCTGGGTGAACGGTCTCGACAGATCAAGATCCTGAACCGGGTATACTGGTGCCCTGAAACATTGCATAAAAGAGGCATGTCTGACAATTCTAACTGTTGGGGGTGTGTCCAGGCAGTCGGGTCATTGGACCACATGTGGTGGGAATGTGTGAGAGTCAGAGATTTTTGGAGTGAAGTTTGTAATTTGTGTGACAGGATTGCAGGAGGTGGGCTGGCCCTAGATTTTAGGACGGTAATCCTTGGTGATGTTTCCGGGTTGGGCGATGTCAGCTCAGCACACAAAAAGTGGATTTTTCGTGCATTCATTGTGGCCAAGAGGATGATTCTCCATGGGTGGAAGGGGCGGGTCTCACCTTCATATGAGGAGTGGATACAGGAAATGCATAGCCTGTCACGGACAGAGAAAATGATTCACAAATTGAAAGGTAAATGTTCTACATATGAGAAGATCTGGAATGTGTTTAATGGTTTCTTTTAGGTTATTTCTTGATTTGTCTTGATTGTTTATATTTTTTTTAATTATTTTTTTATTAATTCTTTTTATGTACTTCCTGTATTTGGTTTTGGATAATATTGCTGTTGCTGATATGTTGTATATATTGTATATAATATAAATAAATAATTAAAACATTTAAAAAAAAAACTAAATGGTTACCCATATTGATGAATTATACAACAGACTCATTTGGAGCTGCCTACAAATGGGCCTGAAACATATAGAATGAGAATCTGCTTATCTGCTTATTTGGATATGGATAAAGACACACTGATAAATATCCGGAACTTTGGGCGAAAATACTAGCAAACATATATAAGCACATAGATCTTACTGGTTCTATACCCGCTAGTTGATGTAAATCTGCGCTGGTGCCGATCTCCAAAAAAGGCGATGGATTAAATCCGTCCAACTATCTCCTTTTGGCCGTGATGGACTCCAGCCAGAATGTCTTTGCAACGGTCCTACTAAGACAACGTACTAGATGGGCTGAAAAAAGAATTTGCTTAGCCCTTATCAGAGAGTCTTCAGAAAGGCTCATAACACAGTGTCCAACATATGTGCTCTGCAATATCTAATAGCGGAAAATAGCAGCAAACACAAACCGAGTTTGCATTGCTGCTATGTCGACTTTAGCAAATTGTTTGACCTTATATCTCATCCTTTACTTTGGAGTAAGCTTATGGTCGGGGCGATTAATCCAACATTACTACATTACATCCAATAGTTGTATACAGACAATTCAATTACAGTCCATTTGAACTTGGCAGGTGTACACATGAAATAACATCACACACATTGTGGCCTCAAACAAGGCTGCATTCTTGCCCCAATTCTGTACAATCTATATACTGCTGACTTGACTCAGGTTTTTCAATCAACCCACAATTTACCACCTAAAATTAATGGTGAACACATACTGTAGCTCTCATATGCTGATGACATTATATTGTTTGATGAACACTGATCGGGCTACAGCATTCGATTGATGCCTTAGTCGACTATGCCACAAAAAATATTATGGTCATAAACACATTTAAGACAAAAAATATGTGTTTGGGTAAAAGCACCATAAAGAAAGGTACCAATGTGTGGCAATTGAAAGACAACCCTCTGGGAAAAGGATTTCCCATCAGACTAAATCTGCCACCGTCATATTACAGAGATGTGATTATAGAAAACATTTGGTATCAAGGTATTACATAGTGCATCGTGGAGGTTACAACGTTGAGGGTTTCCTGGAAGCCTACCACACCTGTTTTGAACTTGGAATATTGTACGCCCTCGCAGTGTTACCATACAGGCAGGTATTGTGGCTTGATCGACTCGAAGGAAAATTCCTTTGTACAGCCATTAATCTTCCTAACTCAGTGCTGGTTGAGGCACTAAGACTGAATATGGACAAACCTCTTTACTGTGGATTGTACATAGAACTCTATTGTATGTTAAAATGCATGCAAACAAATAAAAAATCCAACGATTATTTCAACAGCTTGGCAAAAACATGGATTTTGATGATAAAAACAGCTTTTTCACGGAATTTAAATCTTCAGCCATGATACATCTAGAAGCATTAGACATTGAGCGAGACTTTTTAGTACTATGCCTAACTTTGAAATGATAATAAAAAAAAGAATCAAGGTGGTTAAAAATGGGAAATATGTTGACACATTGCATGGCAAAAGAAGATATAACAAGTACTGATACCAGTGTTTTTACCTGCATAAAATGAGCAGTTATTTGACTAAGTCCTGTGCAGAACTTTCGTACTATACTTAATGTTGTGATGCATATCTTTGGAATGCTGAGAAGGGCTGTGGAATGTGGTGGAGTTATGTTCTGTTTGGAACGTGGAGGTGTTATGTTTTGTACGAACAACCAATTGGAGTTTATGATTTAAGCTGACAGGTGGGGGTTTAAACTGTTGTATATCTTGGAAACGACATTAAAGACAATTCACATATCTGCAGAAGTGTGTGTCGCGTCCTTAAACTGGCGATGAGGATTCTACATCAAACCCCCACCAGCAACGCTAGAGTGTCTCCATGCTCTGTCATGGGCACTAGTGAAATAGAAATCCTGCCCACCTGCCGCTGACCAAGGTTGGATTAACTTCTCACTGCGCCGATCGAAAAAGAATGAAGGGAGACCTGTGAGCCTTGGGAGACTTTTGTAATGTGGTATGCCGCCTGAGTGAAGAGTAGAGAAGAGTGACTTGCATGGCTTGGTACGGTCAGCTGCAGTGCTGCCTTCGATGAGTGCTCAAATGGTCAACCACCAGCCCTACCTCAGGTGAGAGCCTTGCCTGACAGCGCGGAAGAGTAAACAGAGGATGCGCCCCAACCCCATCTGGCCTGGTAAACTGTGCATCGCGCATGTGCCAGGGATCAGGTGGACGACAAGGACAAGCGAAGGCGAGGAGGAGGTCAAAATATCATCCAGCACTGCAGGGCTGTCTATGTGTGTGATCCTTGTTGCAGTGTCTGACTGGAATAAAACAAAGGTTAAAGGGTGAGCCAAGGCTGTGGGGAACTTGCCATTGTGTTTTTGGTGCAAACATGCCTGAAAGGAACAACGCAGAAATCAGAGAGCAACCCATTGTGAATGTTCTAGTGACCAATACCCATGCAATAACCCAGCAAAGCCAGCAATAACATTGTAACATTGTTATCAGAAGTGCATCACTCAAGGCGATGAGTTAAATTTGAGAAAGCCTGTATTAAAGCGAGAAAGAAACTCACAGTGATTAAAATAAACATTCAGACATGGGAGCAACCACTAACCATAGGAAGGTAAAAATCTACCTAGATAATAAGGAGGGTTGAGACTTAAAGAATGGTCATGTCAGGAGTACCAGGTCCACCCGTTTTTATGGCTAACCTATGTCCAGTGAAGATTAAGTTGGGACCCTGGAAGAAAGGCTTCATACACTGTGGGAGAGCTGCCTATGGAAATAGGATATCTTCGGAAAGAAAGGTGTCGCTCCTTATTCACTTCTTAGGTTATGACGGTGGAAGCATCTTTGAGACTCTTTAACGGACATGCCAGAATTAGATCAGGAAAGTTATATGAATGATTTTGATATAGCATTTATGTAGCATTGCTTAAAGTAGACCTCCATTTTATAAAACTGGGAACTGTTGACTGAACGTACATGCTGGTTTTGCCACCGAGCATTGCAGACTGGTCGTCATATATTGAGCAACTGTGTGGTCCTATGTTACAAAAATCGAGGACATTGCTCATGATCAATTTTGGTCCACTTTATTTGGGGAAGCGTCAATAATCGTTGCTGCTGTTGCTTTTGCCATTTGGAAAGAAGCACAGAATAAATTTCAGTGAATTGATTGTATTCATATGATTTTAAAATAGCTTAATTAATACGGGCCTTGCCATGGCATGTATTAATATTGAAATGTACTGTTTCTTTTTCTATTATTTTATATTCGCATTCATCTTGTAAATTGCAATATGGGCTTTTTAATTGAAGAAATAAATAATCATGCTTCTTTTTTTATTGTTTCTGTGCTTAAAGGTTTTGATTAACTTAACTAACTGCACATTAAAAACAAAATATGCAAGCCTAATAGAATATCACTCATACATTTAAGGAAACATTCCAGCCTGATCTTTCTAGGGTTCCAATACACATTGAACAATTAGTGCCAATTGCTTTTCCGTCCCCCATTTCAGTCCAGTTAAGGCAA
Source organism: Ambystoma mexicanum (assembly GCF_040938575.1). Lineage (NCBI taxonomy): Eukaryota > Metazoa > Chordata > Amphibia > Caudata > Ambystomatidae > Ambystoma > Ambystoma mexicanum. Next base: position 1,155,127,674 of record NC_090941.1, on the reverse strand, counting down.
ACCAGTAGTTCAGTGCGGGGTTGTAAAAACATCATAATCCTCCGTGGACGTTCCATTATCTATGTTTCCTGCAAGCATATAATGTCAAATTTAGTAAGATTAGTGGTCACAGACAGATAATTAAATAGCTGACTGTGGACATGAAAATTCCAGGCTGACATCGTAAGGGTTTGGCAAGTCTTCTTTCAATATTCTGAGGGATTTTGTCCCATGGTCATAAGTGCACTTTTCATCCATCCCCAGTCCTGCATATCCTTTTCCTCATCCAGATTAGTATCCAGTGGTTTCCATTTACGTTCAGGCAGACAACATAGCTTTAGTCCATGAAATTATTTTTCCCTCTTGCCCGTCATTCTTTCCTGTAATTGAATTTCCTGTACATTTGATTAATCAATATTATAGATGTCATACCCAACCTCACCATCACTGGGGCTTGTTCAAGTAAGATGTCCGTTATTATTGTAGATGCTAATTCTATCTTAACCACGTCAGTTTTCCCATCATCAAGTAATGTTACCATCTCGATCTCGTTAACTGTTATATTTCTTAGGGAAGGGATCTCCTGTAACAGTTTTAGGATGTTACTTTAATTGAGTCATGTTGGGGGATTGGATTTAACATGGCTTTCCAGGCACACGGCATAACTTGTGTGAGGAAAACTGCCATTATCATCTGTTCTTAGTTGCTAGACACCAGATCTCCCTTATTTTTTACCATCATTTAAGGATCAATTCTGTCCCCACCATTCCACTCTATACACATCCCATTATTTCTCCCCAACATTTGAAACTGTTTGTCTTCTAGGGCCATAAAGCACAAGCATTCAGAGTCAGACATCTGCAAATTTTTTGATTTGCGTTTTCATGTTGTTAGGCAACATATCATTTGACTCCAAAACTACCTCTGAGCAATTTAAAATTTCTAGCATATTTATTCTGAGACGTAGTTGCCCACCATCTCCCCTACTTAAGGCTGCCTGTTTCCTGTCACTGTCATATGAGTCAGCAAATAATTTTTATTTTGTTGTTTCTTTTCCTTTTTAGATGTGTCCTGTAATTGCCAAAGATTCTGCAGAATAGATTGTGTTAGCTTATAGCACCCCTTCTGCATTCGGCCCTGAGTTACTTCTTCAATCGGTTGTACATCTTCCTCCATAGGTGTAAAATCCTGTTTGGATTTTTCAAGTATGGAATTTTTGAATTTTTTAAAGAATGTTTTCAAGCCTGCTTTACTTCCAGTAGGCATGTGTTTAATATTTTTTGACTTTCTTATTTTTTGATGTTCCTTTCATTTTCGTCTTGTTTTGATCTTGCACATCACAACAAATTAAAATATTGGATGAGTTGTTGCTTTATTTTGACAAATAATAATTGAAGTCAGTTCCTCTTCAGTTAGGAGCAGCAGTATTTCACATGATGCTCTGCTCTCTACATTTTTACCCAAATTCTTATTCCCTTTGCAACTTTCACATTTCTCTCCATTTGATTTAGCTATAGGTCTCGGGAGGATAGCTCAGGGGCAACGTGCTCGCCTTGGAAGCAAGACGACATGGATCAACACAGGTTTGGTCCACGCTTAGAAACCTCTGGGTATTAAGCGCGTCATAAATAACCTATCATATCATATATCATTCTATGAGGGCCAGTTCATTCGTCGTTATATGTATTGTGGCACTTTGTTCCTTAAAATCCCTTTGTAAATTGTCATACATTTGACTATGGAATTAAGGGCGAAGTTGAAAGCAAGTAATGAGGAATGTGCCATGGGCTGGTTTATGTGATAAATCCTGCATTTTAGGAGGTAACAGTGCACCTTGAGAAGGATAGTAAGCAGGAGAGGGCTCAACTCATTTAGAGGCATTACATAACAGTGAAGGTGAGCTAGCTGCAAGACCTGTGTCGTCAGGCGAATTCATTATCGTTCAAGATTAGTTTATAATTTCACTTTGTTCTTAAGAATTCACATATGTTGTCGCAGTAGTTGTACATAACGAGGGTAGTTTCTCTTTCTCTGCCATTACTAAAGACTCAATGCACATTGCATTGTTATCAGCTGCCATTAAACGTTCATGGTCAGAGAATCATTAACCTATATCTCCTCTGGCTGTGGAGATGTAATTTGAGTCTGATTTCTTAATTATGCTTTTTTGAAGCATGTCTCTATGTCAATTTGAAATTTAGAAGATTTTTGCAGGTAGCCACTGCATAAGTTTGACTCTCTGAATTAAGTGCCAAATTAAATGGAGGAGTAGAGAAAGCTCTCTGTTTTGCTAGAACCTTGCTCTGTAACCCATGCATAATTAGCAACACAATGTCAAGGATATGACGTTTTAGTTTGCAACACTAAGGACTGAATCACAGAAATGATTTGCATCAGTACTCACGTTTTGGGATGAGTTAGTAAATGCCATTCCTCGATCGGGGCTCCGAGCACTCACCACAGACTGCTACAGAATACAATACGCTGCACACTCTCAGTGTGTCAGAGAAAACAATCACTCTGACATCAATTAAGTGGAAATTCTTATAACTAATACCTCAGGATATTCTGAAAGAGAGGAAGGAATAAAATAATACTATGATCCCACCACAAGGCATACGTGCCAACCTAACACAACACTACAAGTTTCCATTCCAATGTTATATGGCACTGAGCCACTGCACTCGCTAGGGAGTTCGAAAACAAAGCAGGGTTGAGCATGTGAAAAAAACACACAGGCCGATTCATGGAATAATTAGCGCGGCGCAAGTGGGCAAAAAGGTGCGATTTGCAGTGGAATAGCGAAAATCGCAGTGCAATTGCGAAAATCGCACGAAAAGCAGCGCACGTCGATTCATGGAAGGCCGTGCGCGAGAAAACCAGCGGATGTGCGATAAAAAAGTGCGCGGCGCACGTTGGCGCACAGGCCATCTAACAGCGTGCGCCAGGTCACAGCGAAAATCGCACAGGCCACAGCGGAATTCGCACATAGCGCGGCGCACGCAACAAAAGTAGGCGGAACACGGGCGTAACACTCGGAATGGGGAACAACTTGCCAAAACGTGGGCGTCACGGGGGAAGTACAGGGCACAAGTGCGCGGAACGCCCACACGCTCGCCTACAACACGTATTCATGGAATAGAATAGGGCAAAAAAGCGCACGCTCAAACCAGCGCACAGGCACAAACACGACCGCCACAAGAAAGCAGGCGGTAGCGTCTCTGCGGCTGTAAGAAATGTGCGCCAAAAGGTGCGCCAACAAATAGCACCTATATACTGCCATGATGAATGTCCCATACTGTGGCCCTCCAGGAAAAATGACGTGCAAAGGGGTACCCACAAACACGGACACCCGCTGACAAAAAATACGTGTGCGTGTATACCGGGGTGCGCGGG